>NC_047138.1:16061774-16380385 GCF_009829125.3 Periophthalmus magnuspinnatus
AGTATTTTTATTTTGGTACAAGAAATAGTACTCAAGTTAAAGTGTACGTGCTTAAAAGTATAGTAAAGTAAAGTATATAATGTAGTGTGAAAGGTATTGCTACTACTGCTCCTATACTACAGCTGTTATAATGTTATTAAAGACGCATTGTGCAACTTTTCTGCTACCTGCTTGCATCTGTGGTGAAGGTGTCATTGCTTTGCCTGTAATGTTTTCTCCATGGAGATGATAGGATTCTCAATCAAAACACATGCAATTGGATGGATGTAAGATATAAGTTTAATGCCATGCTGTGAGACATTCCAGGCAAGGCAGTAACAGCTTCATGGAAGACAAGAAGATGGCAGATTTATTATTAGCTATTACAACCGAGAAAAAAAAAAACATAGATACAATTTCTTCTCCAGGCTATAGTATAGTGTAGTAACATATATTTGAAAATGCATATATGAATTACATGGCAACTTGAATAGATTAAAATAAATAATTAAATAAAAAGTATTAAATAAAAGTATTCGGTTGCCGTGAGCAGAGGAGAGGAGCTGGTATTGTATGGAAAATGTGCTGCCTGCTGTGTGAGTCAGTGAAGGACGGAGGAGCCATCTGGAACACAGCTGCAGGACTACGTGACTGGGGAGTACTTTGTGTAGGAGCAAGAGTAGAAGTACTTGTAGTAGTACTCGTAGTAGGAGCAGTATTATTAACAAATGCTTTTAGTAGTTGTAGTAGCAGTAGCAATAGTAGTAGGTGGTAGCAAGAAGTAAAAGTAGTAGTAGTAGTAATAGTACCAGTAATAGTAATGGTAGTAGGAGGAGGCTTGGAAGTTGTAAGACCAGTATTAGTTGTGGGAGCAGTAGAGGCAGTAGTGATAGGAAAAGGAGTCTTAAGTAGTGATGGGAGTATTTGTAATAGTAGTAGTTGTAGCTGTGGTCGTAGTAGTAGTAGTCATAGCTGTATTAGTAGTAGCAGGTGGTGGTATCAGGAGTAGTAGTTGGCCTAGTAGTAGTAGGTTGTGGTATCAGTAGTAGTAGTTGTACTAGTAGTAGTAGGTGGTGATATCACTAGTAATTGTAGTAATTGCATTAGTAGTAGTAGTAGTAGTAGTAGTAGTAGCAGTAGTAGTAGTAATAGGTAGTTAGGTTGTGGTATCAGTACTATTAGTAGTATTATGTGGTGGTATGAAGTAGTTGTTGTAGTATTTGGCAGGTGGTTAGGTAGTGGTATCAGCTGTAGTAGTAGATGGAAGTAGTACAAGTAATAGTAGGAGGAGGTTTGGAAGTTGTAAGACCAGTATTAGTTGTGGGAGCAGTAGAGACAAGTGATAGAAGTAGTAGCTGAAAGAGTCTTAAGTAATGGTGAGAGTATTAGTAATAGTAGTAGTCGTAGCTGTGGTCGTAGTAGTAGTAATAATAGTTGTACAAGTAGTAGTAGTAGGTGACAGTATCAGTAGTAGTAGTAGTAGTTGTTGTACAAATAGTAGTAGGTGGTGGTATCACTAGCAATTGTATTAGTAGTAGGTGGTGGTTAGGCAGTAGTATCAGTAATATTACTCATAGTAGTAGTATGTAGTGGTATGAAGTAGTTGTTGTAGTATGTAGTAGGTGGTAAGGTACTGGTATCAGCAGTAATAGTAGGTGGTAGTATCAGCAGTAGTAGTAGATTGCAGTATCAGTAGTAGTAGTAGTAGTAGCAGTAGTAGTAGTAGTTGTAATATCAGCAGTAGTAGTAACCTTGTACATGATTTTCCATACTGGTGTGTACGTGCAGATAAAGCCTGCATGTGCTCTCACAGTTGGGATGGATCAGAGAAAAGGGATAATCCCACCACGCCCAACAACAACAGTGCAGTCAAACAGGCCACGCCTACTCAAGCAGAGGAGGTGGAGCAAATACAGGAACCTCCATGTTGTTTCCGCCCTTTTAAATGTGGAAAAGCATCATTAACCCCTGACTGTAATCACTTTCAGTTCTGCCTTTATACTGACCTATTTTTTGGTTTGGATAGTGGAGCAATGCCTAGTCTTTTACATTCAGGTTTAATCAGGTGGATGAATATTCCCATTTGGATAATCCTTTTAATACACTATACCACACAGCTTCCAAAAATCTCAAAATAAGAAATATTGTTTAAATTTTTATTCAATGCATTATAATAAAATAGTCATGTTTTTATACAGCGCTTTTCCACAGTCAAGGCATTGAGATTCGCCAACCTTTGGATCAATGGACACTCTACCAGCTACTGTTGCCCCATACATAGAAATAACTAAATAAAAATAAAATATATATAACACAGAAAGATATTTTAAAATAACAACAAGAACTTAAAGGTGTACTGTGTAACTTTTCTGTTGAAGAGGACCCTCCTGCTTGTCTCCACAGAGGTCTTACTGGTTTGCCTGGAGTGTTCCACACCACAGTATTGCATTAAACTAAATATCTATCTCCATGGGGAAGAGTAGATGGCACTACCAAGACTAATTACAGGTAAGATCTGTGGAGAGGCAACTCCTACTCGTAGTGCACAGTCAAAATAATCCACATTTTACAAGGTTTATTTGAGCAATAAAAACACCTGTAATGAAATAAATGCTAGGTAGGTCAGTTTAGAGCCATAATGTGGAACCTTACAACATCTACAGACACATGCAGGTATAGACCTCACCCAAAAAGTTACGCAGTGTATCTTTAAGGCATTCAAATTTATAAATAAATACAAATTAAAGTTAGTTTGGTTTTCATTGGCCAGTTTCATAATTCCATCACATGTTTCCACACTCTTACTCCATTGTTCTCTTCATGCTCCGAGGCACATGTGAGCTCCGCCTGTGTCTCTGTCTCTGTGACCTCCTCCCTGCCTGCCTGCCTGCGTGCCTTTGAGCCTAGCGCTTATGTGCGTGTCTGCTGCCTATACCGTAACTGTGTCTGATGTGTGTCTGGGTGCTCCTGCCAGCCAGCTGGGGAGAGGAGAAGACAGAAGAGAGAGAGAGAGAGAGGAGTGGAAGGAGGGGGAGATGGAGAGAGAGGGGAAAAAGAGGGAGGGAAAGAGATAGCAAGAGGTGGGAGAAGAAGGAGACAGAGAGAGATAGGGAGAGAAGGAGAGAGGGGACAGAGAGTGAGGGAGATAGAGATGGAGAAAGAGAGAGGGTAAGGGGAGAAGGAGAGAGGGAGAGAGATAGCGAGTAAGAGGTGAAGGGAAGGAGAGAGGGGACAGAGAGTGAGAGAGCGAGCGAGAGGTGAAGGGAGGGAAGGTGAGAAGGAGAGAAATAGAGGGAAAGAGTTTGAGGGAAGGGGAGAGGGGACTGAGAGTGAGCGAGAGGTGAAGGAAGGGAAGAAGAGAGGGAGAGAAACAGAGAGAAAGAGGTGGAGGGTGGAAAGAGGGGACAGAGAGTGAGGGAGTTAGAGATGGAAAAAGAGGGGAAGGGAGGGGATGAAAGAGAGGGAGAGCTTTAGAGAGAGAGAGAGATGGAGACAGAGGTGAGAGGATGCTGTTTTGTTGTTTTGATCTCTGTTTGTTGTGACATGGTTACGGTGACTTTAAATGAAACTGAACTCCAGTCAGTGTAAAAGATTTCTGTAAACAATATCTTTATGACTAATGCATGTGACCAGACATAGTGACGCATACTTCACAATGAAATGTTTGCCAAGCTTATCAGACATAGTTTTCTCTCAACAATGACAGGTGACAGGTTCAACAATGACAGGGTCTGACAGGTGACAGGTTCAAGGTCTGTGTTTTGTCCCTAAGTGTTACAAACCTACAGGGAGGAGCTATGAGTTTCACTGTGCTTTATGTACCATAAATACTGCAAGCATCACCAAACACTGATTCACTGTACCAAGGAAACCTGTAGTTGACTCCTTGTTGCCTGGCCTATGTCATCAGCGGTATAATGCTCCCTACAACCATAAACTGTGTAAAGAAGTCGTCTAAGTGAGTGTGACGTCACCCATAACGTTCAGGTCCAGTCAAATGAAGCCCATCGAGCTCTGTTCATATCTTGATCTATAGCGAAATAAAAATAGTAGGATCATGTTGAGCGGGTTAATATGGACATTTTAAGACCAAAATGACGAGCCTGACAGCAGCAGTTACGGGGAGAGGGGCGACAGTTTTCCAATGTAAAGTGAATTGGAGCCAGGTTAGCTAGGTTGGTTAGAGCATTTTCCATCCTACCAAAGTCAGTGGTTCAACCCCAGTTGTGACCAGTGCACGCTGTCATTGTCTCATTGGGCAAGACACTCCACCCTCCTTGCCTATGTGAGGCCAGTTCATCAGTCTACCCCAGGGCAGCTGTGGCTAATTCGTTTTTTGTTAGCAGACGTGGAGTGGAATGTAGAGAGCGATATCATTTAAATGTACCATAATTGTACCAAAATACCATGAGCTATTATCTATTTTTTTTTTTATTTGAAGTGGCCATATTGACAACATCAAGCTATAAATGGAGAATGTCCTGGTTAAATAAAATCATATTAAATCCTCAAGGCCAGACGGTTGCACTGTAGCATTAGCCAAACTGTTCACACATGTAGCTGCACATTCCCACACGCTAAGCTAATCCCTGTACCAAACACCAACACTTGCTCCCTCGCATGCTAACAGCCTTTCCCTCATCATGGCACACTAACACATGCATTCCAGTCTGTGCCGTGCCAAAATGTCAACCTCTCGCGGCCGGGTAATCGGACTACCAACCCCGGTTCACACATGCACCTCGGACCATATGATCAAAGTGGCATGCACACCAGACAAAGTGCTTCCATGTTGGCGCTGGTTGTCATGCAGTCACGTCAGAGCACGCAGAGAAGAGGGAATCATGCAAATCTGTGTTTTATTAGCATGCGACTGCTGGCCCCAACCCGCACACCAGCGCTGGGAGCAAGGGGAGCTTACATGCGAGAGAGAGACTAACAGTTAACTCAGGCACGGACACAGGCTAGGGTGTCATCTGAGGCCGGGAGATGGTATAGAGGCAAAAAAAACAAAAAAACAAAACAAAACTGAAAACAACTCATTTGCATATTGTTTATTTTAATGTTATTGATCCAAGTGTGTCAGTGGAAATGAAAGCACAGGTGTGAACACAGAGCACTTATTTGGCAACCAAGCAGTAATATCCCCTGCATGACATGACACATAGCGCCCATGGCAACCTCATATATCCTCAAAGCTCACAGATATGATTGTAAATTGTATAAAAGCTCTCTCATCTGTCACTAATGTGCACTTTCCAACCTTCTGGCATTTTTCAACCACGAACATCCAAAATAACTCACGCTTAAAGGAGACATATTCTGCAAAATTGACTTTTAAGAGCTTTTAACCATGCTGTAATTGTTCTCCCTTCTCATTAACCATCCTCAAGTTGTATTTAGAGTGATTCATGCATTTTTATTGCCTGGGATCAAGAATACACACTTCTTCAATTCTTTACATAAATGTGAGTCTAATCATGGGTGAAGCTCCCCGAGTTCAGATGGGTGTGATTGACAGGTGGCTTAGCCAGTCGGAGACATGCGTGGTCCACCGTATCAAAACAAATATTGCTGCTTCGGCTGAGGAAAAAAGAAACAAAAAAATATTACAGGGAACTGAAAAATATGGATTTTTCAATGAAGCGCTAAGGATTCTGTTAATCTTAGGTGAGAAAAATGACATTTTGAATATATAAATGATACATGACTTACATAGACTTTATATATAAATGGACATAGCTAACCTGCTAGTCACCATGTTCCAAATAGGAAGTGAGCATGGGCGCACTTCCAGCTCCATCGACTTTGGCTCCAAATCACTTCGCATTGAAAAACTGTCACCCCCTCTCTGTAATTGCTATAGTGAGCTGCATCATTTTGGTTTTAAAATGTTCGTATTGACCAGCTGGAACATTGACCATGATCCTGGTATTTTGATTTTGCTATTGTGTCAGTAAATTAAGATATGAACATTAAAAACAGACAAGGTCACTCCTGCTAGCTTTAGTAACAGGTCTGATTAACAGTGCTCGCTCCCTGCTAAACCAGCGGCGTGGCTGGGAAGGTGCTTTACTGTCATCGGCCTCGTTCTGGACTGGCCCTTTAGTTGCTATGATACTAGCAGTCATAATTCCAAATAACTTGGCTCCAAATTTGCCTCTATAACTGCTAGCCTTGGTCAACGCTATGGGTGGCATAACACTCCCGTTGTCCACTTCTTTACACAGTATATGGTGACCTATGAGCTCCTTCGTTTCACATTAGAGTTAGAATTGTATAATTATAAAACTGTAAGTCTGGGTACACGGTCTGTTGCTATCACTCACCAACACGCAATAACCTCTTAAACTCTTCTGAATGAACACGGAGCCTGTAGATGTACACTATGGATGGCACTGGACATATTTTTGGCACAGTCCCTCACACACCTGCTGGCTCTGTGGATAAGCACTCACACCGGCTTCCATTGGCACAGGTTATAAATCCTGTTCAAGTGGCACACATAGAGAATACATTATGTCCGGGATCATGCTAGCGCCAAGTTCACCCACAGGTCCGTGCCTCCCATGTAATCTGATACCAGGCTGCAGCAGTTGGTCTCACAAGGGCCAATTCAAAGTCAATGTAAAGCGACTCACTGTTGTTTACAGCAGAAGTGTAGACTAGACTGAGTTGGGATTATAGGGTTGTAAATGGTTAAAAGTTGGCATAAATAGCAGACAATGTGCAATTAGATGTTATGCAGTTCAAATAAGGCTTAAAACAATAGCTGTGATGCATCTGGGTGAAGGTAATTTGAGTGGCAAATTGACCCGTCTGGTGAAGGTGTTTGGACTATAAAAACATGAAGGACGGCTTTCCAGATTACCAGTATTTTGTCTTTATTTTCAGCTGAAGGTTCGGAAACATAAAAATGATTTAAGAATAACATAACTATGCGTTTCAAAATGTGATATTAGAGAAAGACTATGATTAGGATTTACAACGCTTTTATCCCGCATAGTTACTCATTCGCTTTCAGGTGGGAACATTTTAAATGAGGCAAAAAAAAAACAAAAAAAACATAGCCACTTGTTTAAAAGTTGAGGTGCATTCAAATGAAGGAAATGATGAAAATGAGTCTTGTGAAGATGTTTGGACTTAAAAAACATGGACGAGTGCTTTCCAGATTACCGCCAGATTCCTGATTACCAAGAAAGAGAAAGGATTACTCCAAACATGTGTGAATAAAACAAAACACAACTCAAGGTATGTTTTTGATGAAGAAACAAGCCTAAACATGACTAAAATCTACGAGTTGGTTTAGCATTAAATAGGAACTTGCTTTGAGTGCGCAATGGTATAGTCGTATATAGATTTATTTAATTATTTGATTAAATGTAGATATGACTTACAAAGGAGAAAGGTTGGATAAGATATTTTGTTTTTGGTTCATCCTGGCACTTGTAGTGTCTTTGTTCATCTCCGGTGCTCTTTTCACACAGAATGAATGAATTTGGCAGGCACAAGGACAAACATAGCCCCACTGGACCCTTACAAAGCACTGACCATTCTGACCTTCCAATACAGCTGGCCACTCTGCCCCCCCCACAACCCCAAAATGTCAACATCCTCTGCTCCGGCTCTGCAACTGGAATGAGCCAAGTTGGCAGTATATATTTCCCTGTGCATTATTCACTATTAAATATAACACCATTTTGGACAGTCTAATCAATTGTAGTTTCTGCCTGCGCTGATATGAGAGGTGCTGAGAGTGGAGGAATGGGTGCTTGTTTTGGGACATAGCGCAGCCAGGAGGGTCATAGTAACTCCGGGTAGGATACACTGGGCTGCCTGACCTGATCTACACCAAAGCATGAGTCACTGATGATGTCTACAGCAGCCGCAGACAGTGTGGAAATGGAGGCTAGTTAGATTATGTAAAGGTTAGTCTAGAGTAAAGAAAAGATATCGTGGTGTATAATATACGACTACATTTCATTTTATTAAAGGACAAATATTAGGCAATACTTGTATTGTCACTGGACTGGCTGTAGATGGACTGTCCCATATTAGGACAAAAGTTTTTCACGCTCTGTGGTCCAATTCCAAACCCTTGTGGATTCAGAATGTAGAAAGGACTGGCTGGTTGGGCAAAAAATAATGCCAATCTACAAGACATTTTGTTTCTACATATGTGTCCAGGGTTAACAACCCAATCCTGGGAATAAAAAAAAAAATCCTACTATAATATATACTCAATAAGGCTGAAATTGAATCTCATCCACCCTCACAGGCACTCTCATCCACCTGCACATGTACTTTCATCCACATTCATGAGCACTATCAGACACACTCATGTGCACTCTCATCCCCCCTTATGTGCACTCTCATCCACACACACAAGAACTCTCATTCAATCTCACATGCAGTCTCAGCCACACTCATGTGCACTCATATCCACCCTCACGTGCACTCTCATCTATCAGAAGCGCTCTCATCCACATTCACGTGCATTCTCCTCCACACTTACAAGCACCCTCATCCACCCTCACGTGAACTCTCATCCACACTCACATGCACTCTCATTGCTGTGGACGGGTAATGTATTTACTGTGAAAATGGGCACAGAGTGTAAGCATATGTCTGGCACACTTTGAAAAGACAAATTCCTCTGTCCTCCTCACCTCCATCTGTCAGAAGGATGCAACGGGCTCACCTCCAGCCCACTGCTTTAGCCCACACCTCCTGTCCTCTGCTCTAGCCCACACCTCCAGCCTTGTCCTCTACCTCCTCTGCCACCTCTGCCCCTGTGAAGTGCACCTCTCCTGGATCACATTTACACAGCTCTGGGGAGGACATAAATCACCCACACAAAAGTGAAGGAAGCACATATGAAGAAGGCAAGGGTGGTATGTCCCACCGCTCAACTTTAGAGCCAAAAGATAGACTCAAATAAAACCACATTTCGTTTTTTTTTTTTTTGGAATGGGGGGGTTTCTTTTGGAAGTTTTTTATTACACAGAGAAAACATATGTCCTTAGCCTGAGTGAAACCTGACTCTTATTTGACCTGGACACGGCCTCCTCCTGCTTGTTTCCATGAAAATGTTCTTCTTTTGGCTATAACATTCCACAGTATGGCATAAAACATATCCCATTCTCCATGGATTCTCCAAAGTATGGTTTTAAAAGACGGATTTGACTCTCTATTTCCATGGAATCATAAAAGTGGCGCACCCCCTCCAAAAAGTTTCACAATGTTGACACATATGTGTCACAGAATCTTGGTAAGTCTGCTAAAATCAAGATGAATGAGCTCAAGTCAGAGGTGGGGATAGTGGTATGGTGGCCTGGAGGCGTGGAGGAGGGGTGGGGGAATGACAGGACAGAGGTGATGTCAGCCCACTGTAACAGGAGCAGGGCATTCAGCACACTGTCTGCACGCACTTGTATCTCTCCCTCTCTCCACATCCACCCATTCAGAACAAACCAAATGTGTTAGAGTTTCATATATTAAAGGTGATGTACCTGATTCTCACTGTCTTAAAAAGGTGAAAAACAAAACCAGTTCAGTTATTTCTCACTTCCCCTACACATTTTAGTATTGTAATCATTCACTGTCATGGTAAGGCAATATGCTAACAGTATACTTCTTGATTCTCAGACAATAGAACAAACTTTATAATCAGATGCCGCTTACAATATATCAGGCAAGACACATTTAGCTCAACTATGGAACACAATCAGGTACAGCCACATGGTCATCTGGTCAAATATGCTCAAATATCTTGATCATTTAAAGGTGCACTACATAAATCTTCTGGTGGAGGATCTGCCGTCTGCTTGTCTCTATGGCATATGTGTCAAACTCAAGGCCCCTGGGCTAAATGTGGCCCCCCATGCCATTTTATGTGGCCCACAAGATACATTAAAAGGTTTGACTGTCTTAAAATGTCAGTTTATGAGGAGATACAGTTATACAGCCATATTTTTACATCTATGGAAATGTATATGTAATATTTGTAACTCAAATAAGAAATAAATACAGAGACGGTTAATGAACAAGTTAAAAAAAGTAGTTTATTTGCATTACATGTGGCCCTTTGAGAGTAACCATTTTGCTGATGAAAATGTGTTTGACGCCCCTGCTCCATGGGGAAATTATACTTTGCCTGGAATGTTTCACAGTATGGCATTAAGTTTAGAGCACAGTATAAGTATAAGTATACAAAAATATACCATACAGGTCAGGTCTGTGGAGAAGCAAACCTGTATTCTTTGAAAGGAATGTTTGAGCATTAAAAACACCTTTAATTGAATAAATTATGTTAGATAAGTTCAATACAACACTGTGGAACATTACAGGCAAAGCTATAACGTCTGGAATCCTAGGTACATTTTTTTGTGATATTCAAAATTTGTTGGGAAAAGGTTTGACAAATCGGCTTATGTTTAGTATTTTATTGTATTTATTATAGTCAATTATACCCAGTATTGTTTGGACACTTGGTACAAAGAAATGTTAAGTCATATATATATATATTTTTTAATATATATATTTTTTCCACCTTCTAGGCACTCAAAGCGCTTTACATCAAGGAACCACTCACCCATTCACACACACATTCACACACCAATGCACACACACACTGGGGGCAAGTTAGGTTTAGTGTCTTGACCAAGGACACGACAACAGCATTCATCAGAGCAAGCTGGATTTGCACCACCAACCTGTGGGTCACTCAATCTGACCGCTCTACCAATGAGGTAATGTCGAGAGCAGGATTCAAACCGCCAAACTTCAGCTCGGTGGACAAACACTCTGAGCACAAACTGAGCTACTGTCGCCTCCCAAATGATGATAGTTCCCAGTTGGGCAAACCTAAAACATAACCCAATGATCTTTTAATAGTTCCTGGTTGCTGATTCAAAGTTTACCGATAGCTGTGTTGTGTTGTTCCGCTTCTTTGCGAGTGTGTCCTTGGAAGAATGTGAAAGCCACGACCCGGCGGAGGAGAGGGGAAAAACTGTAAAGTCCTGTTCAGAAGTGGTGCCACATGTGAGTGATAAAACATTCATAAGGCTGCTCCTCTGATCCCACTCACAACTGAGATCACACACTGCACCAATGTACGCAGGAAAAGTACAAATTATCGTTTAAAGTGCATGGAAATGTAAGTGTAAGTAAGTAAGTGCATGGGTATTTTGATCAGAGGTGGGTTAAAATGAGGTTTTAACAGATCATTAATCAAATCCTTTTACCCAAGATCCCCTTCCTGTCAAAACCAGACAAATAAGCTACTGTGACTAGAGTGGGGTGAGTGATGAAAATGCCTTAACCAATGACAAAACAGCTTCCTGGGCGCCTTATATGGTCAACCCTGACAATACTTCTATCAGCTATACAAGTTTGGAAACATCCATCCATTTTCTTCCTCTTTAGAAGGGATGCCTAGACTTCCCTTTCCACACACACTTCCTCTAACTCTTTTGGGGAGATCCTGAGGCGTTCCCAGGCCAGCCGAGAGACTTGTCCCTCCAGTGTGCCCCGAGTCTTTCCTGGGGCTTTTCCTGGAGTCTTTCCTGGGGGACTTGCCCGGAAAACCTCTCCAGGGAGATGTCCAGGGAGTTTAGAAATATTTTGAAATGAACTGATTACCTATTTCAACCGAAAGCAATGAAATATTTTAAAGGGACAATCATTAACAATGAGGAAAATCAAATATAGCTTTTACTGATGACAATTCTCAGGCTGATTTAGGCTATTCTTAATTACAAACTCATTGGACAAGAGGGCTATGCAGTTCCTTATATAGATTTTTAAAGTTCTTCATGGAGATTTTATTGTTTTGCCTATAATGTTCCATAGTGTGACAATAAAACACTATCTACATTCATCCACTGAAGCATATATTCAAAATATAATAGGCTATGATCTTTTACTTGACTAATTATTAAAAAGGAACCTGTTTGATAATGTTAAGTAGCTTGGACTGCTCCTGGCACACACACAAACACAAGAGTAGCCTACAGTGCAGCTCAGAGAACTCAGAAAGCATTAGGCTGGTGATAGGTGATTTATCTTGCCTCCTCCTCCTCAGGGTCTGACCGTGGAGCTCTGAAACACGATTCTAGTGCCTGGGCCTCACAGCAGTCTGCGGTGCATGTGTGCGCTAAAGCCTTTGTCATGCCAGCAGCCATTGTGTGCTACGTGTTTGTATGCGTTTACCCTGTGGTGGTGTCAAATCGCCCGCAGAGAGAGGTTTATTGCGCCATTCTCCTATTCGAGCATCGTGCTAGTTATTTGCTATGACTGCATGCACGTACTGGGCCTGTGGTGCCAATCGTCCTAAAGCAATTGTATAGTTCCATTCCTGCTATGAAGCTGTAATGGTTGTGTGTATATTTGCCTCATAATGCCAAATGTCCTTGTGCAGCTGTGTGAAATGATGTAAGATTTGGCCATAATCATTGAGTTTTTTGTTTAAGAATAAGTCCTTATTTTTTTGAACACATGACACAGATGAAATTTGAACTTCAGTTTGGTGCTGCACTTGGCTGTAATACAATCTAGTTTACTGACAAATTAATAAAAATAAAAAAAAAGGTAAATGGGAAAAATTTTATATGACACTTTTCCATCTTCAAGCACTCAAAACGCTTTACTTTGGGGTCTGTAGATTTGAATAATTTTACTAGAAATTTGAAAAAGTACATTTTAGATAATCAAACGCTGCAAGTTTTGTTTACAGCCAAAGAGAGAACATACAATCTTAGAGAATATGAGAAATTCAAATTGCCTAAAGTTAGAACTACTCGAAAAAGTTTCTGTGTATCGGTATGTGGTGTTAAACTTTGGAACAGTCTGGATATACACATCAAGCAATGCCATAGTATCAGTACGTTCAAGCATCGATATAAAAATATGATCTGGTCGCAGTATCTAGAGGAAGAGTCTTAATATAATTTCAGTAATCTTGTAATGCTGGCTTTGTATCTGCCATTTCTTTACCATTGTTGGTATTTGTTGTCCATTACCATTGTTGGTATTGTTGTCCATTACCATTGTTGTATCTTGCTGTCCATTACTATTGTTGTATTTATTGTCCATTACTATTGCTGTATTGCTGTTCATTACCATTGTTGGTATTTACTGTCCGTTACCATTGTTGGTATTAATAACTTTCCTTACCATTGTTGGCACCTTATCCAATATGATGTAACACATAAGTTGCATGAGTTTAACTCATAGTCCCCAATGTAATCATGTAATACAATCATGAAAAGGAAGTAAAGTATGCTAAAATTAAGAAATAATAGCAGAGGGGGTGGGATTAAATAAGTTTTCTTCTTCCCACTCCTTTTTGGGCAATCGGAGATACTCTTTTTTTTGTGTGTTTTGCTGTCTGTTTTTGTTTATTTTTCCTTGTCTCTTGTATCATGTGTTGATTGACATCGATTGTGGCTGCCTAGGCTATGCAAGAGAAAAGATGTCTATTTGCCCAAGAAAAATAAATAAATAAATAAAAAATAATAAAACATGTCCACATCTGTTAATTAGTATTGCACTGTCTCACTGTAAAAACCTGCACATAATTAACTTTTTTAAATTGGTATGGACTATAGCAAACATATTGTATTGGACACAGGGACATTTATTGTATTTTACTTATAATGTAAATGATAAATCTGTTTGTCTTATAATGTAATTGCTCTGAAATGTGTATTTTAATGTGTGTTCACCTTCCCAGGGACTGCACATGGAAGGTAATCTAGTATATTTAATCTCTTCTTTTGTTAGATTAATGAATTTGTACATGGTCCCTGACAAATAAAGAAAGAGGTGGGTTAAGTGTTTTGCCCAAGAACACAATGACAGCATTCATTAGTGAGAGCTGGAATCGCACCGCCAACCTGTGGGTCAGTGGATCTGACCGCTCAACCAGTGACGTTTCTGTCAAGAGTGGGATTCGAACCACCAACCATGAAATGAGCCTGTGCCTGAAATGAGCCACATATCAATCTCCAGACAAGTCGGTGACGCCTCTAGGCCAGGTTACAGGTTAGATCTGTGGAGAGGCTAACCCGGCACTCACAGTATAGGAATGCATGTATTCCAAGTACTATTTATAAAAATGCCAGACACTGAATAAATGCAAGATATATTTGATGATATTTGGAACATTCCAGGCAATGCAAAAAAACATCCCCAGCCAGACAAGCGTGTATGGCAGATCTCCCACCAGAAAGTTGTGTTTTATGTAACAAAGGTTTATTAAAGTTAACCCTGATTGTCTATTTACCTTATTGTCAAAGTAACACTAAAAGCCAAACTGCCTGAGGCTGATGACAAAAATGATAGCATACAGCATGGTGTTTTTGATCTGATCTTTCATCCCTGTGCACTAACTGTAATGACCAAACCTTATTTTCCATATACAAACTAAGGTATCACGAGAACCTGCAGTCCTGTTGCGTTCTGAATCTCACACAGAGACAGAGCCCAGCGGGGAGCAGAGGAGAGCAGAGGCAAGCCAAATATCTGTCTGCTTTTTGTGCATACCCGAAACGTCTCAGGTCAGTTCAGATGAGAAGAGATGACAGTGGGAGGAGGAGAAGACTTCTGCAGATGCTTATACCTTGATGTGCAGTCTTTCCAAACAAATATGATGCCAAAGATATGGAACAGTGACTGAGATATGGCCAATATTCTTTTTCAGTGGAGTTAGGCAATGAACTGTTGTTAAACTGCACTTGTTAAAAACTGCACACACTTCCATCTTAAAACTTGTACTAACTACCATACTTTCTTCAATGGGCTAAAACAAATGTTATGCATCTTAGAAGATAATAACAACAAGACAACAAGTTTAAATACTCCCTTATGAGGCTGTAATCTTTTGGAGGCATTTCTAGAGAAAAAATGTTGATCGATATGGTGTATTTAAGAGGTGCTTTTATGTAAGTGTTTGATCTCTTTTGTATAAACTTGTCCAATGACCAGTGGTGGATGAAGTATTCAATATTATTACTCAAGTAAAGAGGTAAATGTAAAAGTATCACATGAAAATATCTACTTAAGTAAAAGTATTAAAGTAGCCTTAAAATGTATTTTAAGAGTAAAAAGTAAAAGTATTTCACACAGTGTTGTTAATTCTTAAAAGTGTCACTACTTGTGTCATTACTTATATTGTACTTATATTATATTGAAAAATTATTAATATTTTAGTCGACAGTAACAATGCAAGTCAATTTCTTTTTTTTCTCATGAATTTTGTGTGTTTATCTATATTTGGCCGAAAGCCAAAGCTTGAACTCGAAATGTTTAGTCCACGAACTTGGTAAAAATAACCCCTCAAATCATATGAAAAGTACTTTTTACTTTTCAGTCCAGTTCAAAAATGGAGTGGAGTAGAAAGTCCAGATACCTGCTCTCAAATAAAGTGAAGTAAAATGGATCCACTTTAAAATTAACTTAAGTAAAGTACAAATACCTAAAAATTCTACTTAAATACAGTACTTTACTACTTTACTACGTTCTTATTTGTATATTTTTGTTTGCTTAAACAATGAATGTGTTAAAAATAAACCTTCAGCCTTTTCCACAGGTCTTAAACAATTAAAAAAAAAGTTTTACTTTTCAGTTCAATGTAAAAAAAAGTGGAATAGAAAGTACAAATTATCTTTTAAAGTGCACAGAAATGTAGTGAAGTAAAAGTAAAAAGTATCCACTTTAAAATGTACTTAAGTAAAGTACAGGTACCTAAAATTTGTACTACAATATAGTACTACAGTATAGTACATTCCACCACTCACTAAATCTGGTACAGAGCATCTTTTCTCTTTGAGATCAATGCAATCTATATATTGTCCCGCATATAAAAAAGAGCAATTTTCTTCCAGTCACTTCACGGTAAACATTGCCCTCTTGTGAACAAACTCTGCAATAACAAACAGCCTGTGACATTGCATCAGGACAGGTTAAACAGACTGATCACATTACACTGCAATTATTTTATTCCAGGACGGTCGTGTTCCAGTCTAGACTGCACAGCCATTGTAATGAAGCCGCTGTTTACGTATATGTACAGCTGCAAACAATAAAAGTGCATTGCACAGAGGAAAAAAAAAAGTCTTATGATTTCGTTAGCTAACCAACCCCCATACCGCCGCTGAGGTTGTTTTAAGATTGTAGAATGGTCTCAGAATAAGTAAAATCCATAACCAGATACAATTAATATAATCAGGAAATATATGACGCTTCGAGTCCCATAAGTATATAGTGAAAACAATTTTTATGTAGCCAAGTAACCAAAATTTACCTCAAGAACATGTATGTTGAACGAACCCAAACTGCAGTTCCCATATCAACCAGCAGAGGGCGACAATTACTCCAACACGCCATTTTTCCCTAGCGAAGAAGAAGCTCTGTGCAGCGCCACTTCCGGGTTTATGCTGACGCGTCACTCCTCTCCATTCACCGACGTGTCAGTTCGCTTCTGCCCGCACAGAGCAGCACACGGGCCGCTCACTCTGCCGACAACATGCCCCCGAAAAGCAGCACCAAGCAGCAGTCTGAGGAAGACCTGCTCCTCCAGGACTTCAGCAGGAACCTGTCCGCCAAATCCACCGCGCTCTTCTATGGAAATGCGCTTATCGTCTCCGCTATTCCCATCTGTGAGTAGTGCTCGGGCTAACTGCTAATTTACCGGCTATCTGGAAGCTTCATCTACTAATTTGAATCGATAAAAACATGCATATTTCAAATGAATGAAGGCAAATGCACTTTTCCAGCTAATTTTGAATCAGATTTATTCTATAGATGTAGTGTGTAGACATTCTGTGTTATCTAGGTTCATCGCGACTGACTATCAAGAAGAGTATTTACTTGACAACTTTGGCCATTTATTCAAAGCTTACGTGGCCTTGATTGGGTTACTATTCGTTTGATGCGATAAACCTTAGTGTTCCATTTGCCTTGAAATCGAATAACTGATTCAGCCTTAAACTACTGTAATCTCAGTTTACGTACCTGTGATATCTTGTATTATGATGAGGGCTTATGATTGCTGTTAAGGTCACTCATAGTTTATTTCATTAAGTAGGGCTACACAGTTTTGATGGTAATGTATGTAAATTAATGAGTATATATACATTGATTGAAAAGCTGTGTTTTCCTTGTGCAGGGTTGTTCTGGAGGATCTGGCACATGGACTTGGTGCAGTCTGCAGTTCTTTATGCTGTGATGACTCTGGTCAGCACTTATCTGGTGGCCTTTGCCTACAAGAACGTCAAGTTTGTGCTTAAACACAAGTAGGTTCCAGTTATGTGGTATTTACATTTTTTTTTACATCTTGAGTGTTATAGAGGTGCTTTATACCTGTGTAGTTTAATGAACAGTCCTACGTTTTGCTAATCTACAGAGTTGCCCAGAAGCGTGAGGATGCAGTGTCCAAAGAGGTGACCAGGAAGCTGTCTGAAGCTGACAACCGCAAGATGTCCCGCAAGGAGAAAGATGAGAGGTAACGTGCAAGTTCCTGGACATACTGTCAACAAAATGCTAAACTTCAAGCGTACACACATAATTGGGTGCCGTATTTGTTTTTTTTCTTAGTAAAAATGTATTTCCTATGTAACATTCACAATTTTAGTAGTCTTTGTGCACTAGTGAAACTAGCAAATATTACCTACTTGATCTCTTAAAGGAAGTATTTCTCTCCAGGATCCTGTGGAAGAAGAATGAAGTGGCAGACTACGAGGCCACCACTTTCTCCATCTTCTACAACAACACTCTATTCCTGGTGCTTGTTATTGTTGCCTCCTTCTTTCTGCTCAAGAATTTCAACCCCACAGTGTATCCTTTGTCAATCCCCATAGATTCACCAAAGCAATAGTCTCATTGTTAATGGTGCACTTCCTTGATATTATTGCTTTGCGGAGAGTGTTCCACAGTTTGGCTTTATATTTTTATATGTCCATTGAAACAAGCAGGTAACTTCAACAGCGCTAGTTACAGGTCAGATCTGTGGAGAGGTGAACTCACTCACATTTATGTAAGTATTTATATATACATCTTTGTTATATAGAGATATTTATCAGAGATTGTTTATATAATATAGACATTTACATTGGCAACAATTACGCTGGGTTAATCCAGATGCACTGTTTAAAGTGTTGTATTCTCAACGCGTGTTCATAGGGAGCTTTTAAAGGTAGGTTTGAGCAATACAAATGACTAAATACAAGCTCAAAATGTTTTAAACCATAATGTGGGACATTCCAGGCAAAACAATAAGCGTTCACTTATGTTCTTCTAAGTTTTGGATCACAGCTGAAACCAGTTATTCAAATAATAATTGGCCTGCCAAAACAACTGAGAGTATGTAGCTGAGAAATACAGAATGAAGGGAGACAATATCGTAAATTGTTGCGCAGTAAATCATTTTTCTGTTCTAATCTAATCTGTTGGGTTTGTACCTGTAGGTAGAGACGCGCACAGCCGATAAAACACTGCAAGTGCGTGCTGGGTCCAAACACAAAAATTGTAGAAAAGAAAGAACAGATCTGCAGTTTTTTTGAGCACATAATTTTGTTATTATTTAAACAGCACCACAATGTGACATTTTAGGGTTCTTAGTCAGGTTTGTATCCAGCTCTTGCCACATTATGCTGCCATTTAGTAGTTGGACAGACCCTCTGCCCACTGAGTCCTATGTGAAATTAGTGGTAGTGGTCTGAGAGGCTAGTTGCAAAGATAAGCAAACACATCCTCGTCATTGTAGCTCAGTGAAGCTGTAGTTACAAAACTAGTAAATCTAACACATTGAAAAGCTTGTCAATGTAACAATGTGATATAATTAGCAGACAGTTATATTGCAACTAGGTCCTACCACTGTGGATGAAGATTTATTTATAAAAAGAAACTTGTCCTGTGTTTTGCCTTAACTTTATTTTCTACAGCAACTACATCTTGTCCATCAGTGCCTCTTCGGGACTCATCGCTCTGCTGTCTACAGGCTCCAAGTAAAGAGAGAGACCAAATGAACATACAGTTTTTCTTTGGGAAGAGACGGTTATATACAGAATGCATTTTTTATGTTCAGGTTCAGAGGGAGGTTTGAATGGGAGGGAAGATTACATTTCAGCTTCATGAAATTCATGAACCAATGTCTGGAGCTCTCTCTCCAGTTTTTTGTCTATGTTTTGTAACAATAAAAGTGACCAGGAATTCTTGTACATCGTTTTATACTTCTTTTTTTTTCAATAGTATCTATGCACACGACTTGATTTCAATTGGCAATGCGTTTATTATTCACACTTTTTATATTATTTACAAACAAACCAATATGGATGACACATACATAGATGGAATACTGTCACTACTGTCTATATGATTTATAATGTTGAGTAAATTACATACAGTACATTTGATAATATAGATTTATGCAATAGATCAAACAAGAAAAGTGCACTCTTTCATTTTGTAATGCAACTTAGCTTTGTTTTGGCCTTGGGATGTTAGATTTAAGTGATTCTTCCAATGAACTATGATTCCACAAATTTTTGCATCAACTATTTCAAATTTTAATGAAACAAATGCTTCAAATGAATAAATCAGTTTGGAGAGATCCCTTTTGCGTCATATAGAAGACAAATATAACAGGATAAATGCAAATGAATGAATAACAGACTACACTTTTTTCATACCCATCCTTTGTTGTTTGTATGACAAATTTGACTTTAACATCCCTACACTCCTTTACTTAACTAAAAAAAAAACTATTGATACAGAATATGGGCAAGAAACTGACAAACATTTATAATATCCTAATTCTCATTGAAATACTGAAGACACGTTCTGAACAGCTCAATGTTTTAAATCGTCTTCCCTGAATTCATTTTGGGTCAAGGCACTCCATACACCGGTTCATTCTACATCATGTGACCACTTCCCAATAGGTTCACTGAATGGGGATGTGTGGGCAATTCCATGATCCAAGCTAACTCCTCATTTAAGTCTATCTGTCTTATTATATCCACATTTCTGTTTCACGGAGCAGGCTTATCACTCTACAGAATCACCTCAACTCAGTAGGAAGTTATTAGGTCAGACTTTGCTGGTAAAAATAGCAAACAAGGCCAGTGTGCATATGATGGTTTTCATGGTTTTCTAATTATGACTTGGTTTGGTTGGCTAGTACCTATGGTTATTTTTTTTATCACAGTTAATTTGCTGTTTGTGGGATGCTAAAACACAAAACGCAATATTACACCTATGGAATATTACAGAATACAGAACACTCGAAATACTGAGCCCAACCAATGCCAAAAATTCTATCCAGCTTATGCAGAAGGAACATTTTTCTCTGGCAGCTTACACATTCATTTCACTAAATAAAGGTGCTGTCATTCATTTTACTAGTCTAATCATAATTATTGTGCAATATAGTTTGCAGTTTTTGGCCCTTATTTACGTTGTAGTTGCTAGGTAACAGTTATAGAATTACCTCTATGTATGTCTATGTCATATCTGCTCCCTGTGTCCAACCAGGAAGTAAAATTATACATATCACCAAATAAAAAAAAACTATGCAAGATTTAAATAATTCAATATACGTATGTTTTAGTGAAATTAGTAATCTAACCTGTCATATGCACTTTGTAGAGGAGGTAAGTTGTTTTTTTTTGTTTTTCCTTGCCGAGAAGGAGGGTCTAAGGACAAGGGATGTTCTGGGACAGTTATCCATTTGCTTTTTTTTTTTTTTTTTTTTTTTTTTTTCATTGTTGACTTTCTGTTGGTTAAATTAATTCTCATGTTCCTCCCTAAGAGGCAAATGCTGTTGTGATTTTGGCCTTGAATTTTAAACAAGTTTAACTAGTTTGCCCCTATAGTGATTTATAAAAGTTAATATGGAGTTATTTCTTAATGGAAATCTCATTTTGAACATTTTTATTCAAGATGTGCTATGAAAGTGAGGCAAAAAACTTTGATGGAGCTATGGGTCTGAATTAGCCATTCTAGGGGAGGCTAGTGCCCCCCAGAGCCACCCCTGGCGCCGCCCCTGTTTTCAGCTTTATAAAAAATTCTAAGTGTTGAAAAAATGATTAGTTTGTAGTGCTTCTATTAGGACGTGG
The DNA here is from genome assembly GCF_009829125.3 of Periophthalmus magnuspinnatus. NCBI lineage: Eukaryota > Metazoa > Chordata > Actinopteri > Gobiiformes > Gobiidae > Periophthalmus > Periophthalmus magnuspinnatus. Next base: position 16,082,873 of record NC_047138.1, read on the forward strand.
CCAGCCTTTCCCATGACCTCTGAAATGGCTTATTTTCCAAGAATAATTATGCAAAAGTTTAAATGCATAAAATGAACACGAGATTCACAACAGCCACTTCACTTCGCGTAGTTGTTCTCATCACAGTTTACAGTATGCTGTATATATTTAAAGTCACAAACAAAAACATATAACAAATAGAAAGGTTACACATGTTAAGACAGTTATAAACAGCTGAAATATGGAGGCTGGAGCACAAAAGCATCGTCGTATTTACAACTTACAGCCAATCAGAAAGAAGCTTATGTTACACTTTATACACAGAATCAGCACGTCCATCTCCAGACAAATAAACAACAAAATGCCAAAATAAATGTAATATTTTATAACTACTCTAGAATAAATACTGATTTCTTTTCAACTTACATTGTCCCATTCACAGAAATCTTGAATACAGCCAAGACAGGTCAAGAGGTCAGTCATGAGACTATACAGTAGAGGAGACGCCTATCTGCAGGTTTTCAACAACAATGCAGTTCAGTTCACAGGCAGAAGAGGGAGCCACAGCTCTTTTAAATAGAGTACACATAAAGCATAGTAGTCCAATAGTAGTCCATTTCACTGAGGGCTGCAGTTGCTCTAAAATACCACAAGGGGGAGACTCCAAACATACAATCCCGCTGTGTAAGGGCAAGTGTCATTTGGCATATTTTGCTGTCTTAAATTTGATGTGTTAAAATGCACTAACCAGAAATGAATTGTATTGTGTAACTTCTCAGGAGGAAAATACGCTACCTGCTTGTCTCCATGGATGATCCGCAGTATGGCATTAAACTAATCTAGCTCCATGAGAACAACCAGGTGACGCCACCAGACCAAGTTACAAATCAGATCTGTGGAGAGGTGACCCTGCTTACAGTAAGAATGTGATTTTTTTTAAGGTATTTTTGAGCATTAATAACTGTAATTGAATAAATGCATGATAGATGAGTATAACGTTGTACTGTGGAACATTCGAGGTAAGCAATATGATCTCCATAGAGACAAGCAGGTGCGTATCCTCCAGAAAAAGTGACAAAGTACATTTTTAACACAGGTTTATCAGGTTTATCAAATATTTTACCCACAAAACACAGTGCGGTGTTTTTTTGGAATTCTTTTTTGACAGTTATATAATTTACAGTAGTCCACACATTTTGCTGGGCTTTAGTCAGGACTTAAAACATTTCAATTGACATGAAAATGCAAAATAAGACACTTTACAAATGTGTTCTATTTCTGAATCAAACACCTCTAAAATAACCAGTTTTTACAAAAATGCAGACTATAGGCTCACATGCGTATACTCAGACTTTGCAGCCTTCAATAGAATGTATCCGTATATATTCTAAGTCTATCTAAAATGGGGTTAAATATACTAGGTAGTTAAAGTGAATTCAAGCCAACAGGGAAAAAGCAGAGGCCTCATTCATATAAAGCTGTTTCCCATGTTGTTCAGTAGTATGTGCAGGCACTCTTCTAATGCCAAAACAAGACATTCTGCATAGCTAAGAATCAAAGCAACAGCCACTGGCCTAGTCCATCATGCAACTGTAGTTTGTCCTGAGAGCCCCTCATCAGGCTAAGGTGCTAACATAGTTTGACAACACGCTTAAAGTGCGTATGACAGGGTTTTTGGATTTTCTCATTTTGACTGAAAGGGCAAAAGTTGAAGTTTAAATCTGTCAAAAGGGCTGATGTGACTTTATTCCATGTACTTGAGTCTGTGTACTGTCTGTAACTCTAATTATGAACCATTTTATTGTTTCGATAATCAGGAAATGCACGGTAACATGCTAGCTGTTGTTAGTATGACCAAGACAGCAAAACTCTGCTCCGGCCTCTAAAAGTTGTTAAAAGTGCTTATAAACTCATCATGGTGAATAATTAGGATGCATAAGGTAAGTGAGGAATAACTTTGGACCTCCTTATTCTGGTGGGATATATGTTGTAAATATAAATGATATGTTTACGCCAATCAGATAGCAGTTTGCGAAGAACAGCTGGGAAATATGTGAGATCTAAATCATAATGATGACGTCACATTAGGGAGACTCAGACTTCCATCCAAACGTTAGGTACAATTTACATGAAACATGTTTTGTTTTTGTTTGTTTTTTTATTATTTAAAACTAATAAAATAAAGGTGTATACAGTATTTTTTTGTCAAATAATTTCTGAGTACATTAGAGGAGTATTGGCCCTATATACATGGTTGCTAGGTAACAGTAATGGAGTTACCAATTGTATCATAATTACCAATCAGGAAGTAAAATTCAAAAACCAAAAAAATGCCAAACTGGGAAAGAAAAGTTGCATTTTTTAGTGAAATCTTAAATATAATGATCTTAACCGTGTTTCAGTACAATAAGCAATCCAACCTGTCACAGGCACTTTACAATCCCCAACATGAGGTTTGTGCTCAAAGAATAAGTTGTGGTTGTTTATGCAAAATAGACTGTAGTACGATCATCATATTAGCAGAACGTGCCCCCGAGCAAGGCACTTTATTCTTTTGATCACAAATGAGAGTTGTGTTATGAAACAGAAGCATTATAAGCAACACAGTGTAACTTTTTAGCACAAATCATTAAGTCTAATTAAGATTTAAATAGTATTAATGTTAATCTAATATTAATCCATTAGAATTTTTTATGTAAAACTGAATTGTTTAAGTTTTGTGTAGCCTAAATACAGGCTTCATAAACAATACATGTAAGATATGCAGCAAATTAGTTGTTTAGCATTCAAAGTTAGCACCAGCCTAGACAAATACAGGTAGTAATTTATGATTTCTATTAAATTGCTTCAAAATTAAAATCCCTAAATCTGTGAGTTGGATATGATGTTTTAAAAGATTGTTGGCATTCAGAATTAAAAAAAATAACTTATAAGTAAGTTTGATGATATTTTTTTGCATTTTGCTCTGGATGCACAACCTGAAAAGTTACATTGTTTTGCTTTAAATTTTCTCTGTAGCTAAAGCTGTGCATAGTACTTGAGATGTACAGCGTAGTAAGACTTCCACAAAGCAGCTTCTGGAGGCTGAGGAAAGCACTGATGTTCTTGGCTGGACAGGACCTGAGGAACCAGAGCGGAGCAGGGGGAGGACATGTCTCAAAGGCAGAGGAGTAGACCAGAGAGTGGGGACACATTTGACCGTAACACCAGCCCTGGGTCAGCTATGTTTAGGAGCGGTAGTCTTTCTTACTGTAGGGTCTGTTTCCCAGGATGTGGTCTATGTCAGAGACAACATGTGAACTCATCTTAGGGAGGACCTGCAGAAGAAAAGGACAGTAGGAACCCAATAGTGCATATCAGTATTTATATCAAAATATTAAGCTGCTAAACTAAGAAGTACCTGAAGGAATAAAGAAAAGTGTGAGAGGAGGGGCAGAGTCTGCAGGTTAAAGGAGCAGTAGAATTGGTTTAACATCAGTGCAATTATCCCTCGCTATATCGCGGTTCACCGTTTGCGGTTTAGCTGGAATTTTTGTTTTTTTTTGTGAAATTTTGCATGCTTTTGTTTTACAGTGTATGAATGCGCATTATGTTCTGTGTCCTGATTGTTAAGCAGTCTCCTCCGTGCCGTGTCTCCTGTACAGTACAGAATGAATTCAGCCAAATTTCCATAAATGTTCGATCGCAGTGTGACTCTGAAGTGCTGTATGTTTGCAAGTTTTCTCCTTGACAAAACCTACACTGTCTATGAAACGTTCTGCACTGACAAAATTCAGAAACGCTTTGGAGTGTTTCTCTGCATGGACAGGCGGCCTCTGCAGATACCGCTGGAGCAGAGACATATGTGAATAATTAATTTAAAGCAATCATTGAGGAAAGAGGATATAATATATGGAGATTTGAACTTTGAGAGTGTTTAAACTAGAGAGAAATGTGAGAAAATGTTAATGCCTGTCTGAGAAAAGTGTATGAAGTGTGTGGTGAGGTGTTTTACATCCTTAAAACATATATAATATGTGTAAAAAATAAATCTGACTACTTTGTGGATTTCGCCTATTGCGGGTTATTTTTAGAACGTAAACCTGCATAAATGAGGGACAACTTTAATTCAAACTCCACCCCTGCAGCCAAGTGTTTGTAATCAGAAACCCCTGCCTGTAATCAAAGAAGTTCTGTGTGATGTCACGTAGTACTTGAAATCGCTGTGGCCACTGAAGGCAGCACATGCACACTTTTTGACTGTTTTTGAATAGAGGGCTGCAAATGTACCTAGTTTGCACTAAAATTGCAACTAGGAACAGTAGACAATGTTATTAAATACACAGTTTAGTAGCAAAAAAGTTGATTAAGGGTTTAGTTCCACTTTAATATTGAGAAAAAACAACATATTAGAATAGTTAGAAAATAAAGACTTACAATGGGACATACTTCATGGTAGGTCCTGGCACATAACTATATAAATATATATCTGACCAAAGCATGCTCTCACCTGGATGGCCCCAAGGTTCTCTGTGAGCTGCTCAGGGTTAGAGGTTCCCAAAAGAACTGAACTCACTCCTTCATTACGTAAACACCAGGCTGAAAAAGACATGTTCACATAATGTCCACTGCTTATTTAAGTGCTTACTTTAAGTCTTCGGCCTTGTTCCATAACTGATTCTGAAATTATTTTTGACACTTTTTGGGGACCTCCTGCAGTGTCCCTAAGGATCACTAAAGGGGTAACATGGACCTGTTTGGTGGGCCACTGATTCCTACAGCAATTATAACCACTTGACTTAAAAGCATGCCAACCTGGCAAAGCTATATGAGACCAAGTCACCTCAGTCAATTTAAGGTTTAAAAAGTGTAAAGAAGTGATAAAAGTCTTTAAAAAAAATCTTTTCCCACACACATTCATATAGATTAAAAGCATTTGCATTTTTGCATTAGCATTCTATCCTCTGCCTGAAGTATTTTGACATATTTGCAGATATCCTTTATAAGTCCCACTCTGGGGAATTCAGATACTATACTATATACCAAAACTGCCAGCTGAAATGCATTGTACCCTGTTGTGCTTCTGCTGCTAGTGTCTTCTGTGTCTCCTTCAGACAAACTAGATTCCAACTTCTCAAAATGAAAGTTCATATATTTGAGTGTGTTACTGAGTGCAGTCCCTCACCTACTGCGAGTTGGGGCAAGGTGCAGCCCAGCTTCTCTGCCATGTGGTGGAGCTCTTTGAGCTTGGCCTGCTGCTTCCTCCCATCCTCACTCACGATCTTTTCCTTCAGCCACTGGTACGACTGCACACACACAAAAGGACTCAGTGCTAAATCAGTTAAGCGAGTCAGGCATGAAAAGAGCCGGGAGACACTCAGCAAATTCTAAACTATTCCAGGAAAAATTGACATTCAATTCTTAAACTACTTTGGGAGCCTAATTCTTTCATAGTGTATAACTTCTAATGTATATGTATGAAAAATGTTATATCTGAGTCATAGTTATTTCTCCATGGAAATGTTACTTTGCCAATAATGTTCCACTGTGTGACATTAAACTTATCTATCTTTCATGTATTCAGTTATAGATGTTGTTCAGTTTTGTTTGCGTTTTTATCATTTCTCAGGATTCTCTTTATTTAATTCCTCAAATTTGTTTTGAGCACTTACACAGTTTAAATGACTCAATCATGTGTGAATGACACAAATACACAATACTACTCCAGGTGCACTTTGACTGAAAAATAGTGTGTTTAGTAATTACAGGGCTTTCTCTGTAATTACTAAACACACTGGACACATATAGACTGTGGGACCTATTGAGCATAACATTGATGATCTTTCATTGGAGTAGCACAGGACAATAGAGCACCCTGCATCAAAATGACAGTGCTATTGGAACACATTCATTATATGTAACTGGTTATATATATATATATATATATATATATATATATATATATATATATATATATATATATATATATATATATATATATATATATATATATATATATATATATATATATATATAAAGCAATAATGTAAGCAATAAAAACACCAGTAATTGAGTAATAGCAAGATCGATAAGTTAAATCAATACTATGGAACATTTTAGACAAAGCATAACATCTCTGAGGTATAACACCTCTTGCAGAGGTAAACAGCACCAGAAAAGTTACATAGTGCCCCTTTAATGACTGAAACATGCATATGAGCATTTCTTCTTGCATTTCAAACTTTCAAACACTGATTCTGTGCATGAGCAGCTATGCTCCTAAAGCTGCACATAGTAAATGGACTTTTGATTTAGAGTCACAAAAGGTAACTGCACTTTGTACTTTGGAATCCATTCTTCTTCCTTGCCTCGTGTAGTTTTTTTTCTTTTCAGACACTGCCACATCTGTCTCTGCTCCATCTATCGTTTGCATCCTCTCTTTGTGTCCTCTTTCATTACATTCATACATCTCTCTTTAGGTTTCCTCTGGGCCTTTTGATTGACAGTTCTAATCTGAAAATACTTCTTTTCACCTCTTCCTCTCCACATGTCCAAATACCTTCCCACATGCTCATGTCTCACTTTTACATTCTTTCCTTGTCTTTGTCTTGTTGACACTGCCCATTGCTTTGTACAATTGAATATGGAGCTCAACTGTGACCACACGCCCTGGTTCTGGAAGTACCTTTCCAATTGACTTTTCTCATAGACTATTGGGGAAAAAAAATTTAAAACTTGAAACCTTGCTCAGGGCTAATCAGTAACATGGCAACTAATGACTACAAGCAGGGCTAGATCTTCCTTTATGCAGACCAAGCAAGTCGAGTAGCAACTTTAGTCTGCAGCGGGTTATGGTTGATAATGAGAAAAGCTTCTTTTGCCATTGCTGGTCCAGTGAATGACCTGTGAACAGGCTGTGCATGCACTATGCTAATGTATTTGTATATTTGCACACATATTATATGCATATTAATGTTTAAGCACCCGCTAATTATTTGCATTTATTGAACACAAATAACCTGATCATAATGTGAAACTAAAGTGAAAGTTGTCAAAGTATTCATGGCAGTGTATAGGTCCTAATTATGATAAAGAGAAAGAGAAAATAAAGAGATAAAGAGAAAGTGAGCCTGTAATATTAAGGGTTTAATGAATAAAGTGCCTAGTGTGGCATTATTTCATCTAAAATCTATTTCTGAAACTTTATAAACCTCTAAGTTATTGAAATATTTTGCCAGATCTTGCGTTTTAAAATGTGCTTCTTGGAATTAAAGTAAGTCAGAACCAAATCAAATCTAAAATGTCTCCCTGGCTAGAACCAAACTATTGCCACCTTCGCAATTTCAGCACTCAAATTGCCTCCACTCCAAAGCATCATGGGCTAATAAGAAACTTTGAAGCTAGAAGTCATTGCTTTTAGCCTCATTTTAACTGCTTCAGTCTCCAGATCATCAGCATAGAACAAGTCCTTGTGCCCCTCAGTGACAACAGTAGAGTTTTGTGAGCAAATAATTTCATACATTATTTTAAAGCTGGACTATGTAACTTTTCTTGGTGAGAGTTCTGCAAATTTCTTGTCTCTTTGGTGAGCTAAATACTTTGCCGGTAATGTTTCACAGCATGCCATAAAAATCTATCAACATGGAGACAAACGGGTGACACCATAAGGTAAAGTTACAAGTCAGGTTTTATACGTTTAATGCAATACTGTGGAACACTTGTCAAAGCAATAGCATCTCCACTAGGGACAATTTACGTAGTGTACTTTTTATTTTTATAATGTTAAATGCAACAGTTCTCCAGACAGAATAGTGTGTAGTACAGGTCTATGGGGGAGTTGTATTTTGTCCACTGCCACACTTACTTTCATGGATGCTCGGGAAGTTTCCGGAATGCCGTTCTCGTACTTCCCGGTGATGATTCCACAGGCCAGGGGGGACCACGTCATGGCTCCGACTCCTGCCCGCACATCGCCATGGAGACCGGAGGCAAACAGCGGCACAATGCACAAAGAGGAGAAGAATCAGAAGATGGAGAGGTGTGAGTGTGATGCAGTGACAGGTGAAAATGTATGAGCAGAAAGAACACTCTGCTCACAGCTCACACGCACCACTGAATAATGGACCAACAGTGCTGCGGCTAAGCTAACTAAGCAACCATCAACTCACAATGCTCAAAGGGAAAAAGAGGAAATTGTCTCAGAGTTAGCGTTATGTGATGTTTTGCAAATTTTGAAAAGTTTAAAATGTATGTAAAATTGACTTTGAGTTTTAATGATGTTACAGCAGTGGTCCATTATCTTACGCAAAGTTGTATTTTGATTGATTCATGCGTGCTTGAGTAAGCCTGTATATTTTCCTACATTTGAGGCTTGAATGCTGAGAAAATGTCTGTGCTTACCCCCTATCTCCACCCACTTCTCTGAGCTTATATTCTTTAAAACGTCTGACTTTTGATCATACATTTTCTGCAATTTTGAACAGGAAATCAACTTTTTTATTATTATTAAGCCATTTTTAATGAGTATGACATTTTACAATGAACAAAATGTAATACAATGATCTATGTGTGTTTCATTCAAATATCTGATAAAGTATAATGTGTTTGTGTTTACTGTGTAGATATTTTTCTGTTGTAGTACTTGCCTATCTTGTGGTAGAGCTCGGGGAGTTGCACCTCCACCTTCTCCCTCTGAAAGAGATGGTACTCGGCCTGCTCACAGACCGGTGGGATCAGGTTAAACTGCCGTGCCACGGAGTACGCCTCCTACAGGACAACAGGAGAACATACAGGTTACGTTTTTCGATATGAATACACGCAACTCATATTAAGAATCCATTTAAATAGCTAAAACTATATAGATTTAGCAAACAGAAGATCTATAGCTGAGGAATTGAATTTTCTATGAGGTGCATTGCCTTTGCCATCAGACTTTAGTTTATTAAGAATGATTCAAACTTGGTAACAGTTCAGAGAAGAGAAGCAGGTGCACAACCAAGAAAAAGGACTCCTTTCCATATACTGTACTTAAAATGAACGTATTCATGTTTTGTTTTGTTTTTTAAGTAAGAGAATATGATTTTGCTTCTACAGATTACTTTTAGGTGTGCGGCTGCTGACCTTAGTAGCAAAGTTTTGTGCAAGTGTATAAGCTGAAGGACCAACAAGATTACAAAACAGAGACAGAACAAATAAAAGATCATGAGAGGGGCATTGGAGGTCCTCTCCTTGGAAATTTTTGATAAAATAAACGTAATTTCCTGTAATCTGGAGTGTTTTAGGTGGAGAAATTCTATTTTTTTTAACAGTCTGATACAGAATAATGAGATATAGGCCCATTTGTTGAAGCCACTTCTCTCCAACATTCAAAACAGTCAGTTGTTTATGAGACTATAACAACTGGCCTACTTTTATGACATACTTATCATTAACTTCCATTTTAGATATGCTGATCATTTGTGTCAGATTCCTTTGTCAGTATTCTCTGTGGAGCCCCAGTCCTCTGCTCCCTCCCGATTCAGAATTTCTTCATTCTGAATTAAATCTTTGTTCATGCTTTCTTAAGGCTAATTAAAGTGTTGTTGTTATGAAAAGTTATCAAATAATCTTGCAGTTCACGATTGGGATGTCAAGAATAATCTACTGTAGATGTCACAAAAAGCACAACATCAGAGAATGATAGTGAATTCACTTTTTTATATGTTATTTTTTGAGTAAATCATTTTGAAAACCTAACAACCCTTTGCCAATTCAATTCACATTTGAGCCATTCCCCTCACATCAATATTAAGTGTTATCATTATCAGCTATTACTTTACACTTTACATGACAAGCCTCCATTCAAACTGTCCCTTTCTCTCCATGGGACCCTCTACTATATCATTGTGTAGCCACGGGACTCCACATAATGGTACAGTAGCGTTCTAATGTCGATGCTGTGGTTGGGGTTACAAATGGCAGGCCGCCCCTTGGCTTTGTGCTGCTCTATTCTGCTCTGCCCACCCCACGTTCATTATCGATGCTATCTAAATTGCTCTTCTTTCGTGTAGTCTTGTGTTCTACTGAGATACATGGTCTCTATATGTTCGCTGTGATGGACGGCAGGGAGGATGATTGGAAGAGGAGAGGGAGGAGGGAGGAGGGAGAGGGGCACAGTGGGGGTCCAATTCACTTATGTGGCCCAGAGCACAGCGTGTTTTCATTACCGTAACGAGATAAGAAGAACAAAGCTGTGGATGGATGGAGGGTCTTGTAGGAAACCCAGTGTTACGAGGCTATCAAAAGTAATCTGTAGAAGTCCTCCAGGCACAGTGTACTTGATCATGGTTATGATTAAGAGAATGTGTAGGGTTTTAAAAGGTCCAATATAGAGCTTTTATAGTAGAGGATCCGCCACGGTATCCTGGCTAACAGGTTCTACACATTATCAATCTGGAATGGCAGGACAAATTCTTTACAATTTAAAAAAGTATTACAAAGACAATTGATAAGATATCTTAATTAGACTTCTTCTGTTGTACTCAGTGGTTTCCAAAGTTTTTGACCTCATTTAATATACTCTATATGGGCACCATTAGTCGCACAAAGCACATCAAGATTGTACTGGATTTCTTGCTTCTTTACTGTAGCATAGCCTCATCAGTGGTTACAAATGTATCTGTTATGTTTTGCTTTAGATCAGTAATGTCCTGTGTCTTTGTTCAATACATCAAATCTTTAACATAGCCCCACAGAAAGAAATCCAGAGATGTGATATCTGGTGAACGTGGTGCAAACGGAATTGATCCATCCCTTACAATCCAACAGTCTGGAAATGTTTAACTGAGGAACTCCCCAAAAATGCGGACCTTAATGTGAAAAACTACAATGGAGCAACAACATCCAATTAATATGTTGTATCACTTGCCTTTGTAACTAAATTTTAAGAGACTTTATGGACACCCTGTAAATCAAGCTGATTGGAAGAAATGTGACAACACTGATTTTATTTTATCCATTAAAAAAATTTAGGCAAAGTAATAACATCTCGATGGAGAACCCACCTGCAAGAAAATTACACAGTTCAGCTTTTATTTCATGATCTGCTCTTTATAACACAAAATAATATCCAGAAGCGTAGTTACTCGCTGATATGTGAATGAGTCAGGTTCTAGCAGCTGGACTGAATGATGACAGGTCTTGTATAATCACATTGTTTTAATGCCTGAAATATTGGAGCTCTACAGCGCACACCCACCTCTGTTCCCTCAAATCAAATTTAACTCCAAATTTTCAATTATATTTTCATACTGTTAAGAGTTTGCAAGCACGAATCAGTCTAATCAGCGATGGAGTAACTAATGACCATACTGCATTTCAATCAGACATATTTAAATGTATTCAGAAGTGTGCAGTTAATCAAGCTCCAGCTGTATGTTTGAATTTAAATTGTATGTTTTACTCTAGTGAGTTACTCCAAAGCTGATTAGCCTGTACAACCTTGTAACTTTCACATTTCACAAAATCTAAGTTATGAAAATTTGAATACCTGGCTCTTGTTTAAATAAGATATATTCTGCAAAAATTGTTGTATTTTGAGTGATTTATTACTGCTTTAGTAATCTTAGGTTGACGTAGCCTAGCGTAAATAGGTAGGAATCCGTTTTGTTCATATTAATTTACATCAATACTGTAATTTAAAATGAACAAAATGTTAAGTAGTTATCTATGTTGTTGTAAAATATTTCTGTAAACCAGAAAAAAGCATGATATGTATTCTTTAAAGATCCCATAATGTGCAAAGTTGACTCTGAGATTTTAGTCATGTTAGAATGTGGTTGCCGCCTCATAAACATACATGGAGTTGAGTTTTTTTTCATTCATACATGTTTGAATAATCCTGCATTAGTCTGTATCTCCAAAGCTCAAAATGCATACGTTATTGCTTTTTTAAAAATAATTTCCTTTTACCTTTTGCTCAGTTGAGATGGTCACAGAAAGCCTACAATATCTTCTGGTGCAATGGGGATAGAAGAAGTTTCAACGAGGCTAAAACATGTGTATGATGTAGCTTCAAATATGGAGTTAAAAAAACAGGGGAGCACTTCTTGTATCACCACTCAATGACATCACAAGGTGGAACAGAATGTTTATAGTTTCAGAGAAGACCACATTAAATATGCAGGATTTATGTCTTAAAAATGTATGAATGAAACAAAACAGAACTCTAGGTATGTTTTTGATGAGTAAAAAAACATTATAACATGGACAAAAATGTGTGTAATATATGCTCTTTAAAATTACTGTTAATCAAACTTTTAAGAACTGCAGATCAGGTTAGATATTGTGCATCCTCAGAGCTGTATTTGTTACCCAGCTCTTTCTGATCTGATCTTATATATTCAGTGTTGGGACATAACTGAATACATGTACTCAGTATATATATTCTGAATACTGATTTTGAGTAACGGCATTTTGGTACAGTTATTTTTTCATTTGGCGGTTTTCACAATACAATTACTTTCCTAAAATCAAAAGGAATACATTACAGTACTTGGTCACACATTTAGACTTCAAACTGCACATAACTAGTGCGAAAAATACCCCTATTATACTACGGTTTAAATGCAACGTGATGTAGTAAGTACAGTACTCTGATTGGACCATGTATTGGAATATGTTACAATACATTTTAATGCAAGTATTCAGTATTCTGTGACTGAAGACATTTTCAAATTATTCTTCCCGTTACTGCTTATATTTCTGATCATGCAGTTAGCTGAACCTGTTCTTCACCATATCATTTATATTTGCATAAAAGTAAATCAGATGTACCATTATCTCCATAGCTGTCCACCGAGACGTGCCCCAGTACATGGCCATTCCCTGGTTGATCACGTAAGTCATGGCCCGAACTATTTCTGCAATTACAACAAAAGCAGTGTTTTAGTGATAGTATTTTGAGCCAGTATAAGTGTGTAGGTATGAGCTCAACAAATCACAACACAACATTCATGGACACAGTTTTAGTTTAGTGGATGGGCCCAGTGAGTCCTATGGGGTTGTTTGTTGATTAGCATCAGGGTTATGCTCATTCTGAATTGGCATAGAATAATAAAATGTTCTGAGCATGAACTGTATAAAGAAGTGGGCTAAGTCAGTGTGACGTAACCATAGCGCTCAGCTCCAGTCAAATGAAGCTCATCGAGGTTAGCATTTATAGCAGCAAATTTGAAGCTGAGTTCCTAATTTGGAATTCTGACCGCGAGTATCATAGCAAACAAAGAGCCAATCCAAAGCAAGACTGTTGAAGGTAATGCCCCTCCTGCCTGCACCACTGGTTTAGCGGAGAGTGGGCACTTAGGAACGATGTCAATCAAACCTGTTTCTAGCGCTAGCGGGCGCAACCTCGGGGAAGAAAGGCATCTGATTCCTCTGTTATTAATGTTCATATCTTGAATCATGGACAAAATAGCTCAATAAAAACACCAGGATCATGTAGAGTGGGTTAATACGAACATTTTAAGACCAAAATGACGAGCCTGACAGCAGCAGTTACAGACAGAGGGGCAACAGTTTTTCAATATAAAGTGAATTGGAGCCAGAGTCAATGAAGCCGGAAGTGTGCTCATGATCACTTCCTATTTGGAGCGTGGCAGCTAGCAGGTTAGCTATGTCCATTTATATATACAGTCAGTGGTTCTGAGTTATGGATCATAAAAATTGAAGTTGAAATTGTAGTTAAAGGTTCATTCTGTAACATTTCTGGTGGAAAGTTAGTGAAAATGCTTATCTCTATGGAGATGTTATTGCTTTGCCAAGAATGTTCCATCGTAAATGTTAAGCTTATTTGCAGGGAGAAAAGTGGAAGTTACTGGTTCGATCTGTGAAGAGGCAAACCTGTTTGTTAAGGTAATTTTCAGCAATGAACACACATGTATTTGAATAAATGCAATATAGATAAGTTTAATGTAAATTTTAGGCTCGCAACTTTTGTGGATTTGAAAAAGCTATTTATCTGTGCACAGAATAGATATTTCAAAGCTGCATCACACTTGAAAAGGTATAGAAAATCCTTAGATAAAAACAACTCACAAACATCCCAACTTTTTACCGCACTCTCCTCAAGGACTTTGCCTGTGTCACAAAACCTGACTAACCACTCTGCCGCCAAAATAACAAGCTTCTACAATGCACCTTCTGATCTGCCCCTCACCCCTGCATTTTAATGATGCAATTAGCCCTGAGCTAGCAATAGCCTGGGCCAAAAAGGGATAAAAACATGATTAGAACTAGTGTTATTCATCATCTCGGCCTGTTTCAATTATAGGGCAATCTTTTACTTTTCACACTGGCTAACTTTTTTCTAGCAAGCTAACGTAGGCGAACCAAAGGCGGAATTAGTAAGAAATGGTTGGCAATGAAAATAATTAGCTGGCTAATAATTACAAGCTAGCAGCATGCAGAAGATGGCTAAATAGCATCCTGACATTGGAATTAGCAGTGTAAATTGTGAATTTGTCTTTCATGTTTTGGTTGTGGGCGGGTCATGTGAGGTAGAATGCTAAACTAACACACTTCTAAATGCTGGCTGTCTTCGTTTCCGTCTCCCACAAGCTAAAAGAAACAACATAGTTCCAAGCTTTTCCTTTTTAAAGGACATAAATAAAGGTTGTTTACATGAATGCACAAGATCAAAAGGCTAGTACTATGTTTACAAAAATTACTAAAAAATCTCTGTACTTATATGTAATAAGGTAGAATAATCTCCCAAGTCACTTAAGCTTCCTCACTCCATGCCCTCTCCTTTCTGCAGTGTAGCCTAAATCCTTCAACTCCCAATTATATAGTAAGTCCTCTAAAAAAAAGTTGATCAATTAAGACACTGATTAATCAACAAAGTGACCAAAGACTTACACCACTATATCTATCATGTGAATAGTCATTTAAGTATCCAAAAAAACAAAAATGCAATATTCGATTATCATGTTATTCTTATTTACTTTTCTTGACACAATAAGTTAATTTGAATTAAAACATGGTTTAATTTACTGTCCAAAAAAACAAAACAAAAAAACAGGGTATTTTACTTCTCTGGGGTATTGACTGCTAACACGTAACTCATTTAGATCACCATGTTACTTACCTATGTATTATTTTGAAAATGCTACATTTGCTGAAAACAACGTATTAACAGATTTTATAATTTTCATTTTTGTTTTTGACAAAAAGAGCTCTGAGTCTGATCTCTCTTTGTTCTCTGCTCTAAGTCACTCCCCCTTCTGAACGATATTACAACACGATCACTCTTACAGCTAAACGTAAGGAGGGCTCAAATAGGGCCACGTCACACACTTCATCCAGCTCTTCTGGAGGGATCCCGAGACATTCTCTGGCCAACTGAGAGACACAGTCACTCCAGCATGTCCTGGGTCTTCCCTGGGGTGTTCTTCTGGTGAGACACACACAGAAACCACTCCCTAAGCATCCAGGAGGCACCAGGAACAAAATGCTTGATCCCTGTTCCTCTCGACATGGAGGAGCAGGGGCTCCACTCCGAGCTCCTGCTGTGTGACTGAGCTCCTTATCCTATCGCTAAGGGAGCACCCAGCCACCCTGCAGAGGAAACTCATTTTGACCACTAGTATCAGTGATCTTGTCCTTTTGGCCATTACCCCAAACAAGGCTAAACATTTACATTTGATAAAAAGTCATTTTGTGTCAGACTTAGTGCAAAATATTCCGTTCATTGCCATGTTGACAATAACAACAGGCCTATCAATATTGTGATAGGCCTGTTGTTATTGTTATCATAAATAGTGCAACTCTAATTTTCTTGCTAAATCCTGCAATATCCAACAGTGGAAACAAGACACTTCCTGAGAGCAGGTCATGAAAAATGCACAGGCAAGTGTTTGGGACCATTGTGTTCTGAAGATTTATGATTTTGTTCTTCCTGGCTCCACTGCACACCGCTACCCTCCAGCCACACTAAACAACAGTCACAGGACACACATTTCCACTTGTTGCATCATCATCTATTTGTACATTTTTTAATCAGAACCAAACACATACTAAAGAATAATGTTTAATCACTGTTTTCATGCAGCGCTTAAGCAGACTTAAGCAGACTTGGCCTCCAAATAAATTAGTCTTTGTCAAGGTTTGCAGGCATGAACAAGAGTAAACCATATTAAAATTACAAACAGGGATGAAGGGCCCTCACAACCCTTGCGACCACTGGAGAGCGTACTACAGTGTGAAGGCTGTCTCTCAACCCTGGCTTGATATTTAATAAAAAAAAATAATAATAATAAAAATTGACAATGTCACATTTGAGATAAATGTTTCAGTTCCAATTGAACTTTGGTGGAGGTGCTGACGAGCCATTTTCAAAGATATAGTTTAATTCATATATCATTATATCCAGGTCATCAAAATACACAAACGCTACTTTGGGTCTGTTTAAATCAGATGATGTTTGCAGAGGTTGCCAGGATTTTTATCCTCTCAAAATGGCAGCTTCGTTAAGAGCTCGTTATGATCACACCCTGAGACTTACACTATGTAAATTGTTTTAACAACTTTTGCTCTCAGGTATGTCCTGATGATGCTGCCTCAGTTTGGGGTCTGTTGAATTCAAATTCTTTGATATTTTGCTTTGATGCAGTTTTGTGAACTTAAAAATGTTTGATGCAATTTTGGAAAGTAAAAAAAATGTTTGATGCACTTTTGGGAAGTAAAAATAAAGTTTGATGCAGTTTTGGGAAGTAAAAAAAATGTTTGATGCACTTTTGGGAAAAAATGTGAGATTGAGGAAAAGACCATATTCTATGTTGGCGTCCATGGAAGAAACAAACTGTTGCTTGGTTGTGAGGACGACCACAGTCGACGTAACAAAAAAAAAATCACCCTTCTGTTATAGATGCCATGCACATATGTGCTCAGGCCCTAATAATATAATGAACAAAAAAATGCTCAAATACAAGTGGCAAAACATTGACAAGAGGGACAAACTTATAGCCTTAATAAATATATATTTTTTAAATACATATATGATTTATGTATAATGAAACAAGAAGAGAGGAGTAGGAGAAGAAGGACAAATTCAGCAGGCTACAAGAGATTATAAGGCCTATGTAAATGCTTTTAGTATAAGCTGTAAGAAAAATATATTTAATTTAATGGGATTAAATTATTATTATTATTATTTTAATTGGGCAATTTTATATATATTATTATTATTATTATTATTTTTTTTTTTTTTTTAGAGAATATTGGGCTATTTTTCTTTTTTTCATGGACCTGGCAACACTGTCCACAGATGAGCGGACTAATTTTTAAAGTTGCGAGTATGCAAAATTTTTTTTAAAAGACAATTAAAACATGTATGGTCCAGTCACAAAACTCACTTACAGTCACAGAAATGAGCCAGAGGGCAATCAACAAGAAGTCAGCAAGTTTGATTGTTGTTAATAATAATAAGTCATGTTGTGGAACGATCCAGGAAAGCAAAAACCTCTCCAAAGAGACAAGTATTATGCATGTCTTGCCATATTGTGAATAAAGCTTATTATTGAAATACTCTAAAGCGACCATGCTTCACCACTGGCTTTTAAACACAACCAACCCATCCTTGCTAATGTTTGAAAATGTGTGAAAGGTATATGGCAAATGCCCAAAATAAACCACATGCCCAAAATGTAATGATATATTATAATGTCCAGATTCAAAGCTGATGACAGCCACAGAATGAGCGTGGCAACAAAGGGCTCCAGCAGGTGTTCTTTGGCAAATAAATAAATACATTTAAACATCTGCTCCCTAAAATCAGTACATACAAAATCAGTTACATAGATTCCAAAGGGATGGAATATTTTGAATGGCCGCTTTGTTAAGAGCTCATCATGACCACAACCTGAGACTCTTAAGAACTTTTGACCCCAGATATCCTGATGTTGCTGTCTCAGTTTGAAGTTTGTCAGGTAAAAAAAAAACTAGGACAAGTTCATTAAAATACAGGGACTAGATTTTGGACATCTGCATATTTCGATTCAAAATGGCAGCATTCACATTGGAGATAGGGTGTAGTCCCCATAGAATTTTTTGCTCAGGGTCAGATAAACATTGTGTACCAAATTCCATTGGATTAATAAATATTTAACATGTGTTTGGATGTGGACTCGTTTTAGATTAGCAGGGATTAAAAACCACAGCCCTCGTTTTGTAGACTAGCATGTTTTGTTTCACTGCTTTCGTCTGCGACATTAAAGTGAAAGTTAAAACTACCTAAGCTTCACAGTGTTTATTGTTTCAGAAGAAAGCAAATAACCTAAGTAAAGCAGTTACATGTTCAGTGTAAATGAGCAATTTGGCATGATGGCATCACCTGTTTGTCTCCAAGGAGATAGAAAAGTTCAATGCCATACTCTGGTCAACAAAGCAATAACATTTACATAAAAAGACAAGCAGATGATGGATACTCCACAGTGTGCCTTTAAAGTGGACTTGAAATATTTTGATTAGGATGTGTAAAGACAAAGTGAGCGACAAGTGTACCTTCCATGGGAGTGTTGCTGTCTGGGCGATTGGCAAAAACTACATCCACATACTCCATCTGCATCCTCTGGAGAGAACCTTTCAGACCTGAAGACACAAGGCACACACCAAGGCAATGTTGGGACAAATGAAGTTTTAAAAGACAAGCATTTTTATACAACTACTGTGTAAGATGTCATGTTTGGGCCACTAGGATACATTTGCATATTTTTAACTTGTTGGTTTAACAATATTACCACATTTTTGCTGTATGAGTTTATTAAGTTCATTGGGCAAGTATTTATACAGGAGAACAACTTTAATGCCATTTAAAACTACTGTCTGTATGTTATTTTTTTCACCAGTAGATGGCAGATATGTAACCTTTCCATGCTCACTTCCTTTTTGGAAAGTGGTGGCTAGTGGGGTAGCTATGTCCATTTACATATATAGAATCTACTGGTGGAGTGTGAGAATTACAACAAGGTGGGTCAGCCAATCTAATTACACATGGCTGCTTTAATGTTAAATTATTTTTTTTTAGACAGACCAAAAAATCAGATACCACAGATAAGAGAGAGAGAGAATATTTTTATTTAATTGTATTTAAACATTTTACAGTCAAAACTAAAACTCTCTCTGTAATTCTCCATTGCCTTTTTCCTTTTTTTTCTACGAAATTTTCTTCACTTGGATAGAAAGGTGTTGTCTCGTGCAATCTTTCTACAAAAACCTTTCTGGCACCTACATATGACAAGAATAAAAATTAAATGGCACTGAATTAGTTAGTACACTTTATAGATTCATCAAACATGCCATCCACAATTACCTGGCACTTCAGATATACCTGCTATACTATATTTAATTTTAGAAACCGATATCAGCCATAAATCACATGTTATTTAGCCCAGTATCAGCTGCTGCATATTGTGTGTGTTTACCTTCTATAATGTGCTTTCGTGATAGGCCTCTCTCCGTCTCGGCCCTAAATGAGACAGAGATAAACAGCGTCAATAAAACGCTCTGGAGTAGAACCATCAATCACTCTCCTCACTGTCTGACCTCATGGCAACCCGACCACTGCGGCCCCATGTGCAAATGAGAGCTGGGTATATATAACTACCAGGAAGAGCAGGGAAAGAACTAGGGCTTGAGACAGTTATCAGTAAAAACTGGCGAACAGAAACTACACAGACAGAGGAATATGTCAGGAAAGATTTGGACTTATGTAAAAGAATAAAACTAAAACGTCTGGATATACTTAGGTTAGAATCCGAACTTTCACTAGCGACCAGGTCTTGTATTGGTGACTGTGACCAGGGGAGTAGACAGTGGGGGACAAAGGGGTCTGTTGTGCCTCTCTTTAGGAACCATCCATCCATTTTCTTCTGCTTATCCGGGGCAAGGTCATGGGAGCAGCAGGGACTCCCAGACTTCCCTCACCCCAGACAGTTCCCCCAGCTCCTCCAGTGGGATCCCAAGGTGTCCCAAGGCCAGCTGAGAGACATGGTCCCTCCAATGTGCCCTGGGTCTTCCCGAGGCCAGAATTAGACCTTCATCCAGTTAATTTATATTAGAGGGGGGCCCATGTGAGGCTTCTTGGCCCGGGCCCCCAAATTTCTGTTGATAGGCCTTACTTTGACTCTCACTAGATCAATGGGTTGTGACGTTTTAGTTACATCAAAAAGATTCAGGACATCCTTCATATGCGTGTTCTAGGTGTAAGCTACAACATTTAGTTACCTGGTTCGTAGCTAAAAGTTAGCTTCTAAACTAAGCAAGTCCAATAATTAAAGATTTGACTTGTTTTATCTAGGTTTGTTAGAAATTTTCTGTCAAAGCCTGGTCAGCCACAATGAACTGTTTACCTATTCTATAAAAATAAAGATAGGCTGGTAACGTTGCTGCTTGCCTTGAGTTTTGATGGAAGAACGAATACTCTACGATTCCCTTGGTTCGATCTCAGAGATGCCAATAACATATCCATAACAAGTCTGTGCATAGTCAGATCCCTGCTGCTTGTAACAGTGCAGTCCAATTTATTTTAGGCACATACTAGGAGAGGCATTCAACTGCACTGGGTAAGAAACACCCAGGGACATGTGCTCATTTTAGATTAGTCCCTTCACTGCAGACTGGCAAGTGTTGTTTCATTGTTTTGGTCTGCTATGTTAAAGTGAAAGTCTCTTAGTCCCCTGTTTGCACCTACCTATAAATGTAGTGAATGAAATGTGCGCTTGTATTCTGAGCCAGAACAAACATTTCAGCTTGCATAATGAATACAAATCACACAAAAAAGCACTTGCAGGGAAGAAGTACTAATTTCTCTTAAATTTACCTAAATGAGGATATTATCAACATGCAGATGAACTACTGTGATTGGTTCTGTGTCAAACTTGTGGGTGCACGGATTAATTTGGTAAAAGGAAGAAGGCACCAGATTGTTGAAAAGAAGGTAGGAGGAGCCGGCTCACTAGACTACTTCTTTTGGAAATTTTGCAATATAATTATGCTAAAGAAAGTGCTTTTTATTATCATCGTGGTATTGAAATCAATATTGAGTTAAATATCAAGTTTATTCCTTAGTACCAAAATCAAGTTTAAAATTTTTGTTTTGTTTCAACACTAGTATGAAGTGACAACATTTCATTGTTTTGAGTGAATTTACCCTTGCTATAGAAGAAAACCAATTCATCAGAAGTTAATTTAGCACATAACAGATAGAAAATTTTTATTTCAGCATTCAATTTCTACTCCAATCTAAATATATTAATTTTTGCATTGTATATTTTCTATGAAGCGAAATGACTCATACTTACTTTCCTCCCCAGTAAAGCTTGGTTGTTATGACAAGACTGGATCGCCTGAAAAACACACATAGATAGATACATGAACATAAAGCCATTGTTTACGCATCACAAATGCAGAGAGCCCTGTTTGGTCAGAAGTGACTCAGTCTGTTATACTGTGAATGTATACATCCTGTGTTTAGTCCAACAGGTATTCCACACAGTGTAAAGAGCCTGTCATTAGAGCTCTGTTCAAAGTATCCAGGCAACTGAGGCTCCTGTCAGCGGCATGCATTGTTTTCATCCAACAATAGCCACAGTTTCAATCTTTGGGAATATAATAGGCCAAAAGAAACATGCCTTTGCAACTTAAGATGAAAATTCAAGAAGGGCTTTTGCTCGTTCTCTCTCGTTCTCGTTCTCTCGTTCTCTCTCTCTCTCTCTCTCTCTCTCTCTCTCTCACGACTATGTCGGAATTTGAACCTTCAGCTATCGTGTTGTTGCAGCATGGCTACCATCAACACAGTAATATTACATACAAGAAATGATTAGAACAAGTTTAGCATACATGTGTGACTGCACACATGCAGGGGGACTTACTATTTCAACTGTAGGTAAAAACTAAGCATTTTATATGTCAACTAGAAATAGGAGATTGATCAAAAAATGAATAAACAATAGTTGTATTTGAGAAAAGCAAAATGAAAATTAAGCATATCATCTACAGTAAAAATATTGTTTAAAGACTATCATAACAAGTGTATTTTTAAATGTGATTATTCATAGTTACAAGCTCTGTCAGTAACACATTTGATGTAACTCCCACCTCCTCATCTAGACTACAAGCAGAACATCTTTAAATGTATGTGTGCATGTCATTACACGAGCCTACGCACCACAGAGCCTCACATCTGCAGTGCAATCAAAAGCCACCAGTCTTTTTGTGCTCTAACACACACTCTTCATCGTTGTGTTTAATATTTCACCGAACCAATCAAGCACATTACCTCCAGCATTTCTTCTTGATGATGTTTCCTAGAATGATCTCAGCCCTGCAAGGCAAAGACAAACCAGACCGCATTTTTCAGTTATGTAAGTTCATAAACAGTTTCTGCAGCACTAATGAAAAGCCATCTTATTTATTTATTTATTTGGAAGGCATAATTGATTTTTGATTCAATGTTTTTTCCATAGAGAATTATTACGAGCGGTTGGTAAGAGTGAAAGAGCTGATATGCATTGGCCTACACAGGGACCTTTACTAAAGTGTATGGCATTGTTTCTCAAAATGTGGTATGTGTACTACTGGTACTGCGAAGTTTTGGAGTCAAGTCTAATAAAGGTCCTATATTACTCAAAATTGACTCTTGTTAGCTTTAAGCCATGTTATAATTTTGCTACCTCATCAAAAACATGTCTGGAGTTGTGTTTTGTTTCATTCACACGTGTTTGAGTAATTTATTATTTATTAGTCTGTCTACATCTCCAAAGCTCAAAATGCTCTGTTCCTCCTTGTAATGTCATGAAGCAGTAGTTTTCAAGTTACAGCTACCTTTTGCCTTTTGTTCAGTAGACAA
Organism: Periophthalmus magnuspinnatus; assembly: GCF_009829125.3. NCBI lineage: Eukaryota > Metazoa > Chordata > Actinopteri > Gobiiformes > Gobiidae > Periophthalmus > Periophthalmus magnuspinnatus. The sequence goes on from NC_047138.1 coordinate 16,105,713, forward strand.
TTCCATGACTGTTTCTAGTGAAGGTGTATGGAGTTTAGAAACACAGTGGAGCACTTCCTGTATTACCACATGACATCATAAGGTGGACGTGGAGTGTTTTCTGTCTGAGAAAAGAACACAGCCTAAATATTGCAGGGTTTTGTGTGAATAAATCAAAACAAAACAAGGTATGTTTTTGATGAGGAAACATTATAATATATACTTTCATTTTTATTGTGTTTATAGCACTGAAAAACAGAAAAAAAAACTTTACTGTAAGCGAGCTTGCATCTCCACAAATATGATTCTGCCTGTTTCCATGGAAATATTGTTGGTTGGCTATAATGTCATGGTATGGGTTTGACTTTCTGTTTCTGTGGAGTCAAGCAGCTGACATGCTACCTCCAGAAAGTTACACACTGTACCTTTAATCATTAGTAAACCAAACCTTATCCATGGTTTGGTGTAATTTTAGACCTGGTTTAGCGTGATTTTAGTTTAGACCTAATTTAGACCTGATCTAGACTATGTTTAGATCTGGAGGAAAGTCAAATATTATCTTAGGTGGTATTTGGTGTGAAAAGTCTGAGAAGCACTGGTCTATGCTGATGTAAGTTCTGGTATCTTTGTGACCCTCAGACCTGGCCAACTCGAGCAGCACCACAGCAGTGAGTGGAGATGTATTGGCCCACTGGAGCAAGATGAGAGAGCACATATGCTTTCTTGGCAGGGTCATAACATCCACTTTACTTAAAATTCATGTATTCCTCTGGTGTTAGAAGTCTGGTTAAAATATTTCTCCACCTCGCTAGTACTGGATGTTTTAGTATGAAAAAAAAATTAAACTTGGAATATACTTGAAAGTTCCTGTCTTCATTGAGATGTTATTACCTGGGTTGTTACACAGTTTGGCATTAAAGGTATCTATGGAGACAAGAAGGGATGACATCATGCCAAGTTACAGGACAGGTCTGTGGAGAAGCGAAGGTGCTCACAGTAAGAATGCCTGTTTCTAAAGGTATAGTTTAGGTAGATTTTTTTTTAAAGAAATAAAACACCAGAAAAGTTCGAAGCTAATTTGTTTTAATGTTTAGTTTAGTTTTTATTTCTTTTGTCTGCATTTGTAACAAAAATAAATCAAAGTTTAAAACATGTATTCAATTATTTTGTTTTGGTGTAGATGTCAAGGGTGCCAATGATAGCCGAGAGTGCTGTTAATGATATGCATTTATCTATGTAAGGTCACATGACTGACCTGCCCCCAGCGTAGACCTCTGCAGTGTCGAACAGGTTCACTCCGCTCTCATATGCGATGGTCATGAGCTGCTCTGCCACCTGTTCACACACGCAAGACAGATATTAGTTAGGTCTCAGTTAGTCATTATATTTGTGTCTAAAAACAATGAACAGACCAATGAGGTCTTCTGTTAATGTATTTTTATAGATTCTTTCTCCAGACCAAGGTTTAGTTTGTTTTCATACCTCACAGTTTGAACTGCTCATTAGTGCTTTTCCTCAGAGTGGTCACATAATGCTGCTGTGGCGTGGACAATTGATATACGGAAACGCGCCCATGAAAACCAAGACAAGGGGGCTTTTTTACTCTCTCACACCAGTAGGAAGACAGTGCCAAAACTTGTTTAAATCAGCTGACACGTCACAGACACGTCATGTGATCACTCTGAGGAAGAGCGCTAGTGAGCAGTCCAAACTGTGAGGTAAGAACACAAACTAAACCTTTGTTTGAAAAAAACAAAAACAAACAAAGGACAATTTGTTGAAAATTAATAGAGATCCTGCAGTAGTCATCACACAATCTCAACATCCACCTCCGAACGCCACACTAGAAGGGGTAGTGGCGAAGAATTCCCATAGAAACTAACATCGCCAATAATGAACAAACTTTATGGGCGTTTTAGTGATTACTGTTGCACGCAGGGATGTAAACAATATCAAGAGTAGAAGAAAGACAGATCCTTTTACTGGATTTACCAATCTCCAGATTGACGATAGAAGTGGATTTCTGCAGCTAAACAGGGTAACAGCTAATCAAGCTGTATATTAATTAAGCGATGGATGTATTGATATTATTTTGTGTTGTTTTTATTTTTTAATGATTCAACCATAGTCTCATAAAGATAAAAAAAATGCTCACTTGTGCATTTTCATTAGCATTATAGTCTATTACTATTACACAGAGAGAGCAGATAGGTAGTAGATATAGTAGTAGTGTAATAGTATTGTAGATAGTAGTAGAGAAATGATCCCAAATTATTTTTGCTGAACACTGGTCATTTGTATAACTTCAATTGAGTGCTTAAAAATGCCGACTGTAGAAAATAAAATCACAAACTAAAGTTAAATCAATGTTTTTTGTGTTTAGCTGAGTTAGCTGCTAACAGGCCATCTGTACATTAGCTGAACCTCAGCATGTTTTCACTCACATCATTTAAAAGTGTCAATATTGAAGTTGTTTTTTAACAAACAACATCAAATTGGACATGAAGATAATCAACATAAAATCATTTTTTTTACTTTAACTTCAAAACTATTGAACAAATATGCTGCAGATCAAACTGAAACTCTTTTATTCAAATTGTTTTATATTCTACTAACCAGCACCCCTAAATCTATATTCCTGCTATCACAAACTCTGGTATTGGGATAATAATTTCTTCACATACTGACGTGTCCCATAAGATATGAATGACACGAAGGTCAAATAAAATGGTCAGTTCTATTTGACACAATGTTAAGAGAATGGGCTTTTAAATAATAGCTCCTGGTGGAATCAGGGGTTCAGCTCAGGACTCTTATACTGTAACTAATATTGCTGAAGGAGAAGCCCAGATCTGATAACACAGTGTGCAGTTACCTGTTGCACATGATATGGGGAATGTCATGGGTATTGTTGTTGATATATCAAGAACTTGATATATAGTTACCATAGACTGTATAAAGAAGTGGACAAAGGGAGTGCGACATCACCCATAACATTCAACTCCAGTCAAATGAAACTCATTGTGGCTAGCAGCAAATCTGGAACCAAGTTTTAGATTTAGATTTCTGACTGCAAGTAGCAACCAATCCGGAGCAAGGGTGTTAACGGTAATGCACCACTGGTTTAACAGAGGATGGGCACTCAATCAAACCTGTTGCCAGCGCTAAAGGGAGAGACCTTAGGGGAAAAAGGTGCCTGTTTTGTCTGTTAGTAATGTTCATATCGTGATTTATGGACAAAATAGTGAAATTAAAAAAAGAAAAAACAGGATCCCGGGTTAATATGAACATTAAAAACATTAAAACCAAAATGACTCACTGCCACATTTACAGAGAGAGGGGCAACAGTTATTCAATATAAAGTGAACTGGAGCCAGAGGCGATGGAGCCAGAAGTGTGCCCATGATCACTTCCTATATGGAATGAGTCGGCTTGCAGGTTAACTATATCCATTTATATATATAGTTTTTGATAGTTACGCATAAAATATAGTACATCAATTAAAGGTGCACTATGTAACTTTTCTGGCTGAGAGTCCGCCATCTGCTGGACTATTACGTCACCTGGAGTAAGATAAGATAAGCTTTATTTGTCACAGTGGGGAAATTACAGTGTGCCAATGCATAGATCAGTGTCCTGCAGTATGGCATTAAACGGATGGAAATTAGTTTTTGGCTATAATCTGGTGTGTTTACATTCATGTTGTATTATGTCTGTTCATTAGCACGCATTGTTCCTATCAAATAAATAAATAAATGAATAAATAAATGAATAAATAAATAAAAACTATCTCCGAAGTCACACAGTATGACATTAAACTTATCTATCTACATGGACACAAGCAGGTGACGCCACCAGACCAAGTTACATGTCAGATTATTGGAGAAGCAAGTCCACTCACAGTAAGAATGCACATTTTCAAAGTATTATTTCGCCATAAAAGATTAAATGCAAGAATAATAGGTTTGCAATAACTCGTGGAGACAGATGGGGTAGCCTTTCCCAGAAAAGTTACATAATGCACCTTTAAAGCGATTCTGCAAAATGGACTTTTCAATCAATATTGCGATTTAAAATGTCCAAACATAACATCCACGGGTGTCATAGATTATTCTTCCCTGCTCTACTCAGTGGTGGTAAATTACTGTAGTAGCCACAGCTGCCCTGGGGTAGACTGACAGAAGCGAGACTGTCAATCTGCAGCATCAGCCCCTCTGATCAGCTCCCATCACACACTTACTGACCACATTCATAATAAGCAAGCTAGATCACAGTGTCTTGCCTAAGGACACAATGACACTAGAGCCACTGCTGCCCCACTGTAGCACCTGGTATTCACATCCAGAAACTAACTAGGCCCAGCTCCTTAGCCTCCTGGATCATGCACGTTATTTATTTTAAAAGCATAGAGTACAGAGTTAAGTTTAAGTATAAATAACTCAAACAGTCACTTTGGATCAACATAGATTTCATTGGAAAAAAGCTAGATTCATCTATTTCAGTGTCCGTTTGATGAGTGTAGGACAGTTGTAATGGTCTGCAGGGTGTCTTAGTTAGACTGCAGTGAACAAGACTTTACATCCAAGAACAAAGTGACTCATTTGGTCCAACTTTTCACACGCTGACTCATCAAACGATTTTCTCTTCAAAATGGAGTCTGGCTGAGGTGGATTCAAAAACGATTTTTGCAGGAGATGAAAAGATAAAGTATTTTTACTACATTAAAGGTGCTGTACCTCACTTATACGGTCTTAAACATGAAAAACAGAACTAGCTCCTTTTAAATGGTTTGCAGTGGCCCAAAGTTATTCCTTACTTACCTTATGTAGTCTGGACATCCCAATTATTCCCTGCGAGTTTATAAACACTGTTAATGACTTCAAGGGCGGAGTTTTGCCATCATGGTAGAGCCAACAACAATTAGCAGGCTAACGAGCACTTTCTTTCTTTTTAATTAATTGTATTCTGGATCCTAGGCAACTGGTTTTACAGTTCTCTCCCTGAAATAGCTCATAACTAAAACATTTACACATCTATACATTTTTACCTCATAGCCAGAAGCTCATAGGTTCAATTCATCTACTGTGTGTGCCCAAATGAAGGTTTATTAAGTATTAGGTGTAGTATTGGCAGTTGCGTAGTAGTAACATCAATAGTGTGTTAAAGTGCTATTTCCAAAGTGCAGCTCTCTACTTCAGCAGGACACAATGATACAACATTCTACAGTGCTCTGCTCAGCACATTTTTCTGTTATGTTCCTGTATATTTGACCTGTGCAGCTCTGTCTCTGCTTGTTACACCTGCATCCCTTTGAGTCAACCTCTCTCCATCCCCTCCGGCTATGCTTCACTTGTTGACATTTCTCAAAGAATTTCCCCACAACAAAAACTCATATTTACACGTACACGCACACACACGGCCGCCTCCCACTCTCCGCCCACACAACCTTGGAACGCTGTATGACTGCACCGGATCACCCTTCATCGCGATGCTGACGAGAGAGACTTTCTTCAGAGTTATGTGTGATTTATGGTTACACTTGTGGCTCTTTGGATGAGTAAGCAGCAGCATCCGCACTGGCCCTGTGAACTCTCAGTCTGGGCTCCAGCTAAGACAAACATCTACCCACCACATAGGAAGGAGTGTGCAGTCATGATCAGCCCACAGTTATGGTGAGGGTGCTAAATATTTTGCTCATTTGTTGTTGCGAGGAAGTTAGCGAGTACTTCCTTTTGATTACTTGTCAATAACAGTTACAAACGTTACGCATCCATGTGTTCTAATTGCATTAGGTGTGATATCGCTGCCCTTATGTGGTTATGTTCACAATAAACACATTAGTACATTAGCATTATTATCAGGTTATACTTGCCTGGATCCAGAATACACACTTTTTCAGTAGTTTATGAAGATGTGAGTCTGGTCAACAGTGAATCTTCCCGTTTTCAAATGGCCATGAATGACAGGCGGATTAGCCAATTGGGGACATGCATGGTCCGTCCATATTGGAAAAAATAAAGGGTAAAAATATCACAGGGTACTGAAAAACATAGTGGATTTCTGCAGAATCAATGAGTGAAGTACTAAACTCTGAGGTTAATCTGAGGTGAGAGAACCAAAATCCAAACCTGCTTGAGCGGGCACATACTCTCAGCATCCACAGAAAACTCCATGACGTAAAAACATTCATTTTATTGTAGAAGAGCTGCTCTGTTCCCCACTGTTAAACTAATACAAAGCAAGCAGACTTGTGACATGGAGGAGGAGACTCGACTTGAATTACTAGTGCTTAAAAAACACATAATCTGTTTCCCATCAAATTGTGTTTTCTTCACCATGACGTGCTGCCGTCTGTTCCTTAGATAGAAACTCATGACCAATCAGAGTGCTCCTTTGACCAAACTGTCCACACCTGATGCCACATTCCATAACTTCTCCTGTGACACAGTAGTGAGTCCTTCCAGAGTTGAGGATACTCTCCAGATCAAACAGACACACGCTGCCCACAGAACCATACCTGATACCTGGCTACCTGTGGGTGACTGCTGTGCACTCCTCTCTTTTCCTCTGGGATATAGAATCACTTATGTATTTTTATGATGATTGTCTAAACATTGTTATGGCCAAACATTGTGATGGCCATATTTGAGCTATTCTGTTTCCATTTGACCCACAATATACTGGTGCCATTATATATGAGATCCATACTGATAAATTAAAAAACATCTCTGATATTGCTGATATTCTCCATCCCTGCACCTAATGGCTTATGCAGAGTTTAACATGGACTTGTCCTTGTAAACAGCTGCTTGGTGCATTCACATGGAGGCCACACTGTGGTTTTAATGAGGCCAGAACCAGTGCAGAGAGCAGAGGACAGTGTCTCCAGGCTGGACTCACTATGACATTGACCTGGGGTGAGGACAATAGCGGACTTTTAAACCCAAAAGCAGAAAAGATGCCAACACTCTGCTAGAACTGCCTCAGGTTTGTCCCCAATGAGGCTCTCTAGCAAAAAGGTCTGTGTGTGTTTACAATGTGAGATAAACAGCACCTTTCCCATAAGTATAACTGTGTCTTCTGCCTCTTCACACATTATCTGGTGCCAATTCAGAAATGCTCCACCGTGTTTTTAAAAGTCCTATATTATGCAAAATTGACTCTTGTGAGCTTGAAGCTTATTTTAAAATGCTTTGTTTCATTCACATGTTTGAGTAACTGTTTATTATTAGTTTTCCTACATCTCCAAAGCTCGAAATGCTCTGTTACACCTTGTGATGTGATGAAGCGGTAGTTTTGACCTTAACAGTTACCCTTTACCCTTTGTTCAGTAAAAATTGGTAATTCCATGGCTAAAATTATCCAAATGATTCTAGTGGATGTGTGTGGAGTTTAAAAACACAGTGGGGCACTTCCCGTATTACCACATGACATCACAAGCTGGAACAGAAGGTTTTCTGTTTGAGAGAAGAGAACAAAGCCTAAATATGCTGGGTTTGTGTGTTAAACATGTATGAATGAAACAAAACACAACTCTGGGTATGCTTGATGAGCACACAACATTATAACACAGATAAGACAATAGCATTGTATGGGCCCTTTAAAGTCTATGCTACTTTGAAAGATTCTTTCTAACTTTATAATTCCTCATGAGGGAAATTCTCTGACGCATCCTTCGCTTTTAATCACCTCATAAATACAAGGACGAGAGACTATATATATTAAACAGCATTAGAGAGGGAACAATGCAAAACAGTGCACCATGAGTTATGTAACTCAAGTTTAGCTCCGCCCCTCCCCAACACTGTGACTGCAGAGCCCCCATAGCTCAAATACATGACCCCTCTGTCCTCTCTTTGTGTGCAAGGCCAACGTTCAAACTACAGCTGCGTCACCACAGCCAAAAGTCTTGTTAGAGATTGTACTTCATGTCTGCAAAGTGGCCCATTACAGCCTTAATAAAACATGAGTCAATGGGAGAGATGGGGAGAGAGATAGTGCTGCTGGCAAAGAGAGCCGTCAGGAGGTATTCGTCTGTCACATAGCCAGCAGCATAGAGACGCAAGGTTATCACAAAACCAGGGACGTTTGTTAGCTAATACTAGTCGATGAAGAAAAGTTTTAAGTGCAAGATTTTATTAAAGTATTCACAAAAAGCTAACAGCAGCCAGCAAGGGTGAAACACACTGCCTTTTAAAAAAATTATTGCTATGAAATAATAATGGCTTTCAAGATTTTTGTAAATCCCTAGAGTGCCTCAGCTCTTTTTTGCTTTACAATGTTATTTAAGCATTTTTTGTTTTTATTTCTGCAATAGAGAAATTCACATTACTGATCTCGGGTCCCTGAGCTGGTCTCGCGATGATGTTGGCACCTCAGGACAACAATCTGCTGTTCATCTCCAACTCAACGGCACTAAGTTCTCCTTTGAAGTTAGTGAGGTACAGATACTAGTAAAAGGAAAGAGGGGTATGCGAGGGGCGTTAAAGAGGCTACTTTTGCAAGACAGTCCATCTTTGAACAGAAATGGAGGACTTGGACTCCATTTATGACCTATTTATAAATCCATCCTCAAATCTAAATCTAAACAAAAACAACATTTGTTTGTGACTTGGGATGTGGGTGCGCATTTGTAAGTTTAAAATAGATGAGAATTTCATGCTGTCTGAAAATCCTCTGAAGCGCTGTGTTCTGTTTTTTTTCTTTACACCAACATGTATATGTCAGACCTTTTCAAAACAAAAAACACCCGAAGCATGAGGACCAGGGCCTCGTCCAGAGGAGACTGTGAGGTGCCCTATAGAAAAACTGCCTTTGGACAAAATGCTCTTTCTGTGAAGGCGAGTAAGATCTGGAACGGCATTCCACTTCAAATAAGAGAGTGCTCCACATTATCCACTTTTAAAACTCAACTCAAACTCTGGCTGAAATCAAATCAGTCATGTGATCACTAATCAATACATGGACCTCCCTTCTTACTTTTCTTACCTTTTTTTTTTTTTTTTTACTCTACTTCTCACTTTTTAACTCTTGTATATTGTACTAATGTGATGTATTTGTTGTACTCTTTACCTGCCTGGGGACTGCGGATGTAAATTAGCTCTGTAGCTATAATCCGGCATATTTACATTTGTTCACAACAGATGTTCATTAATGTGCATTGTCCCTATCAAATAAATAAATAAATAAAAATAAAATATATGTAAGAAATAACCAATATCAGAATCAGCAGAGGCTCAATGGTAAAACATGTGTCCATTAACCCAGAGGTTTAGAAGAAGACTTTGCAATACTGATAAATGTACAAATTACTTTATTCTACTGCACAGTAATAGCACAGTATATACTCAATCTTAATCAATCCTAATACTATTCAATATAACTCAAACGTCTAACCCATAATGCACATTGTAAATCTCCAGGCAAAAATGGTTGGTATATTCTTGGAAAATAGGAACAGGAATCAAACCACAAACCGTTAATTCAGTGGACTCAACCTAATAAGCTTCTGTTATGTACTGATATTACCCCAAGTATTTCCAAAATGCGAGCAGCACTATAACTTTAGTTGCATGCGTACTTGGAATAACCTTTAGTACACAGGAGCACATTTTTCACTCCTCTCAGAACACATTTATCAGTTTCCTCCTTTCACTTTCTTGTGAGGATTACTGATTAAACTGCACCAAAAGATGCGTCTGTCGGCACAGAACAAGATGGAAGCGTTTCATGTTTCATCTTTATAGTCACAGAGTCTTCAGTCCTTAAGTGTGATGGACGACACACATTTACAAGACGTCATGTTTTATTAGTGCTGTTCTAATCTCCTTTACCATCTTTCATTATGCTTCAGCTTGTCTGGAGAGTGAAGTGCTCAGTCAACATTGTATTAAGTTTGTATCAAATATTATCCCATTGCTAATAATACTTGTACATGTTCAAACAGCTTTGCAATTTTCCATTTATACATTGTATTATGTCTGAACCAGCTCTTGACATACCCAGATACTAAAACTAGAATCAAAACTAGATACTCATTTGCAGTGGTGGAAGTTAACGAAGTACACGTAGTAACATATTGCACTTAAGTAGAATTTCTAGGTATCTGTATTTACTCACGTAGATACAGTAGATAATTTTAACTTTTACTTTTACTCAAATTTTAAGTATAGCATTTATCTATAGTTTCTACTCCTCTACATTTCTAGACAGGACTGAAAACAAAAAAGCACTTTTCACATGATTTGAGAGGTTATTTTTTTACCATGTTCGTAGTAACATCCTGACTAAAGTTTTAATTTAAACTTTATTGGACTTAGACTTTATTATTCAAACAAAAATAAATAAATAAAATTCATAAGAAAAATTAAGAAATTGATTTGTATTGTTACTGACCAAAATATGAATCTTTTTTAAACCAGTATCACTACATTTAACACTTGTGTGAAATAGTTTTATCTTTTACTCTTGAAGTACATTTTTTAATGGCTACTTAAATACTTTTACTTGAGTAACTTTTTACCTTTGTATCTATACTTTTACTTAACAAGTAACAAAATTGAGAACTTCATCCACCATGCTTATTTGAACAAGTTTAGAATTGCGTTGATTTATATCAGAATAATACCACAGGATAACATTAAATAAACTAAAATGACTTGAGTTAACAATAACATAATGGTCTAAAGAAATTGGTTGAAATCAGCTTTGAAACTGTAATATTATGACAACTTAGTCCTTGAGCAAGAAATAATGCATAAATGCTAAAGCTAATGGCAAAAGCTTACAACTATCAATGCAAAACATGTAATTTAGTGCAAACATAATAAAGCAGTGTATTACCTCATCTGTGATCTGTCCACCAAACGTCACCCATGTTCCTGCAAGAGAAAAACATAACATTTTAATTTTACATTTTAAGAGTTTGGTGTACTTTATTCTTCCTGTAAGTAAATGTAGCCTCTGCATTTGACCTACTTTTTAATTGCCCTTCTGACCCAACCGTTCCTAAGTTGGTTAGCTGACCTATTTTAGATCTTGGGTATAGGGGCATGATCAGAAGTACCTAGCTGGAGAATTGTACCATTAGGGTGCGGGGTAAAAGTACTCAGACATGGGGAGAACATGCAAACTCCACATGGTCTGGTAGTAAAACTTGTGACCTTCTTATATTGGAATCTAATTTTAGTCAAATCAAGATCCAATTAATTTCAAATCAAAAATGACTGGATCCTGGTATCAAATGGCGATTATTAAAAGTCTTGTTTACGCTTATGAAACCTGGCCACTTATGAATCAGGCCTTTATTTCCTGAAACACCTAACTAACTTATCACTAACTCAAACATCATGTTGTACAGCCAAATGATTCTGATTATAAACACCAGTCTGTAGGGGCGGAGTTTGAAGAGTGGACCAGACCCCACCCCTCCTCCCCAGTCATTCTCCCCTTTAGTCCTCCAGACCCCACCCTGAAAACTCCTCACTCTCCTCTTTAGTCCTCCAGGCACTGCCCAGTTAACAGCTCTATTTGAAATGTGTTTGTGGGCAGAGTTTAGGTGTTTAGTCCCACTTTAATAAGAAAAATTGAAAGCTATGATTGATCAGAAACAAAACACATTTTAACCATATTGCCCAAGCCTACGTCTTACTATGAGAGATTTTTAACCACTTTGCCACCACATTTCATTACATTTTAAATACTAAACTCAGCACTGGCACTATTTTCACTGTGTAAGATTCCGTGTTTACTGGCCTATGCACACTCCCATGACCTTGTGTCGTCTCACATCATCATTATATAGAGACGCACGCTTCTAATTGCCTTACCAACGGTGTAGATAAGGCGGACAAAAGCCTGAGCCAGCTGCCCCAAGGGATTCCAGATCCTCCGAACGTGCCCTCACTGAATTATACATACTTTTTATTCACAGCATGAAAGTCATTTGTAGTCAGGAGGTTTGCACACACCTGTTAGTATTTACAACTGTGGGTTTAATGTTCTGAAATCCCAGGTGTGAGATCACAGGTGAACCTAAAATATTATAGCACCAGCAGAATCAAAACAAAATTCACAAACTGCTTTCCTGCAAAATAAAACAAAGATAAAAACAATAATAAAATAAAAGTTAAAATAAAAACAATAAAAATAATAAAACAACAAAATAATAAAATAAAATAAAAGTGATAAAATAAAGACATAAAATGAAATTAAATAAAAATAGACATCCATTGACTGAATACAAATGCAAAAATATACTGTATGGATAGATGTATTGTATCTATTTTAATGGTGTAATATGTAAGTTTTCTGAATGAGGTTTTGTTACATAATCCATACTTTGCCTATCTTATGAGAGGGAACACCACTCAACATCAACAGAATGCATTTTTTTCACTGTATGTTGGAGTTCATGAAAAAAATAAGTTTAATGCCATTCTGTGGTTTAATGACATTCCAGGTCTTCAATAATTGTGTTGATACCTCTACCAATTTGATTAGTTTAGTTATCTAATGAGACAGGGACAGTGCACAATACGCATTAACTGTACCAGGTTGTAGAACTTGTACTTCATAAAATCAAATATACAAAGAAAACCAGACCATCATAAAAGTATCCAAATCATCCATCAGTTTATTCACTCCAGAACATCACCCCCTCTCCAGACGCACATCAGTCCACATTACGGGAGCAGGTTTGGTTTGAGAGGAGCCATTTCACCAGGCATGAAAATTACTTTGGTTTAGCATTCGAATATGGTTAAGCGCTGCACAGTTACTTTGAAATGGTGCATTTTTAGATATTATGACATTTTCATATAACACAAATGGGACTTAATGTACAATCTGTTTTACATGATTTTAAAATGTTTTGTTGATTCCAGACACATAACTTCAGGCTGATTCAGTGGAGGACATCTCCTTCCTCTCCCTCGTCTCACCATATAGTCTTATAGTCTTTGAGCAAGGAGGAAAGAGACAGGGCTAAGATCACCGGTGATAGAGACGAGCTGTTGGCTGATCAAATGACCCAAAACTGTGAGAAATTGTAAGGTGAAATAAGATAAATAATGTAAGCAAAAAGTATTTATCTGAACACTTCAGTGTTGATGCAAATACTCAATACTCATTTTGCTATCGATACATCAATATTTAATTTGATCGATTTGCACAGTCATGCTTGAAATGAATGTAAAATGTTCAGTTATAACAGATTAACTTCCAGATTAATTAAAACTTTCTACAGTACATGATCAGAAGCAGCACATTTTGAAGTTCACTTTACCTAATTTCCTCTCTCCTGCCATAAAGCAAATAGTAGTCTACCTTATGAATACAAAGATAAAGACCCATTCTCCATCTGCCCCCTGCACACCTGCCATCACCAAGGGCACGCCTCATTACATTCTCAGCCCATCAGCTCTGAATCACCCTACAGAGGACACGCACGGCACCCTAAGGATACATGAGGGTGCATAATGACAGTATTAAATATAACATAGGATGATATAAGGTACTTAAAATTGCGACATCAGCGTGTTTGTTAAGTGGCTGGCATAGCAACTCATTATAGGTGTGGTGGTTAATTATAAGCAAATGTGTTTGAGAGATTGTAAAACTTTGCGCGAAACAGAAGGTCAGAAAAGTCAATGTAAGACTTTTTGAAAATGTTCTTTTGTAATAACCTTGAGCTGTGTTTTACTGAATAGCTTTTGTGTAAGAATGACGCCACTTTGTTTCAGTCTGCATTCTGTAAAAGTTGTCTCATTAATGACAAGGACAAGTATGTAAGCGAAGAAATTAATGATGGATGTTTAGACCATGAAATGAAGATTCTCAATACTTAAAAGTCCTATATAATGTTGTTACCGCATCAAAAATATACCTGGAGCTGTGTTTTGTTTCATTCACACGTTTGAGTAATGCTGGTTTTATTAGTCTGTCTACATCTACAAAGCTCAAAATGCTCTGTTTCACCTTGTAATGTCATTAAGCTGTAATTTTCAACATTTTTAACAAACATCAGAAGAAACATCGGAAATCAGTATAATATGGGCACTTTAACTTACTTGTGTTTTGATTGATTTATGCATGTTGAAGTAATCCTGTATTGTCCCGAAGTGGAGGCTTGACAGTTGTTGTTTTTTTTGTGTTTTTTTTTTTACAGAAAAACTTCTATATGGAAGACACTTTTGAATACTAAGATGTGTAAACAAATATTCCATGCATAACAATGAGACAAGCACAATATTTATACAAAAGTGATTACAATTACTGTTACTGGAGAAGGATTTCAGACTTGTCAGAAATTGGCTTATTGCAGATAGCACGATGGATTTTAACTACATCCACCATGCTACAACCTTTTCCATATTTTTCCATATTTGTCAAAAAATTTAAAAAGTATGAGTTCTGTTTATACATTAATCATGTCCAGAGGTGGATAGTACTCAATTACAGTTACAGTTACATATAATTGAATCACTTTTTAAAGAAACTGTACTTTTCTAGCTGCATACTTTTACTTCATATTTTTATTTATATTAAGTAGCAGTTCTCTTACTTGAGTAAAAGTTTTGCTTTTACTCTTCCCACTGTGAGTAAGTCTACAAGTGACAAAGTGACAATTTTAAAGAAGACCTATTGTGCTTGTGTCTGCTATATAGTTAAAATCTACAACACCAGTGGATCATTATGTTATCATTAGCAAGTTTTAAATCACAATATTGATCTAAAATGACTTAATAAAAGAAAGAAGTCCGCTGAGTTCCACGTTAGAAAACTGTGGTGCCCAGTGGGAGGGGACGTCGCCGTAATTGCCATAACAAGAGTCGACACCTTTGATGGATAGCTGCACATCACACTAATGAGCAGTAGATGTTTTGTTTTTGTTTTGTTTTTTTTCATTTGCCGAATCCTACGGGTATCATTGATTAAAAAAATTAAATTGAAGAATGAAGTAAGTACAGAGCAGTGGGTATATACAGGTGGTGGTGAAAACAGGTTGATCAGCAATTTTGTGTCTTGAAAATGTTTTTAGAGTTGCGTTTTTTGCACCGCTCCTTCAGATAAAGTTGTTTTTCTCATTTTTTTGTCTATTCAGATTTGTGCATTGTCTTTTGACCTTCCACTTACATTAACTTCAAATTCAAAATCAAATGTTACGCCCCCACGCTCTGAAAATCTTAAAATAAATGAGTCTAGTAATAAGAAATTCACCTCAGCACCAACTTGTAATGAAATATGAAAACTTCAGAATGGAGTTCAACTTTTTGGAAGTTTTTGGATAATAACATTGGGATTCTGTAGGAGTCAGTACAAGAGTGCAGTAGCTGTTCACTTTGTCCCAGAGAAGTGACACATGACAGGTTGAGGGTCAAATTCCTGCAGTGCCGCCAAACACCTCCTGAATATAAAGGAACAAATAGGAACATTCCGCTGGATGCACATCGGAAAGCCATCGATCACAGCAGGCATGGGAGAACGGCAAGAATAGATAAGAAGCGATACAGAGAACAGGTAGGACTGGAAAACCCCAAATAATATTACTACTTCTCAGCGTCAAAAACATTAATAACTGAAAGAGTCATCATAATCATAAATAGTACCTCTAAGGATTTACTTAAACTACTTCAACTTGGTATTTTTGTCCTTTACACAAGAAATTTTTACTTTTAGTGTGTTGAAAGTAGAAGTACATATTACCCAAAATTTACTATTACAAGCATTTAACTCTTTCTTCACTGTGTTTGTCCACTTTTTTGAAGGTTGGAGGTTTGAATCCCGCTCTAAACATAAACCTCATTCGTAGGGCAGTGAGATCCACTGACCCAGAGGCTGGCGGTGCAATTCCAGCTCCCACAGATGAATGCTGTTGTTATATCTTTGGGCAAGACACTTAACCAGCCTCGCCCCCAGTGTCTGCATACACCGGTGTGTGTGAATGGGTGATGGAAAAGCACTATATAAGAATGTGACCATGTGGCCATATTTGAGTCATCCAACACTGTCCTTCATTTGAGGCTTGAGAGTGTGGAAAATGTCTGTTTTCACCTACCCCCTATCCCCATCCACATTCATAAGCATTAGTATTAAGCTATTTTGGACAAATATTGTAGTTTACAAAATAAAAACTGTAAAATAATGACCTGAATGTGTAATAGTTCAATTTTAATTACATCGGGAAAATGAATGCGTCTTCTTGAATAAGTTTTAGAGCTTTGAATGTAAGATACAAAAATGTTCCTCATTGAAGTGAATGTGTGCATAGTCATTACCTCACAATATAACGTGATGAAAATTACTATTGCAAACTAATCATCTCTTGTAAAACTCATACACTCAGCGTTATCAACAGCATTCTAGTATTCCAGTACCTGGGTGTTCATCTGAACAACAAACTGGACTGGACTCACAACACAAATGCACTGTACAGGAAGGGCCAGAGCAGGCTCTATCTCCTGAGGAGACTCAGGTCTTTTGGAGTGAGAGGGCCACTCCTGAAAACCTTCTATGACTCTGTGGTGGCATCAGCCATCCTGTACGGTGTGGTCTGCTGGAGCAGCAGCATCACAGAGAGGGAGAGGAAGAAGCTGGACGTCAGTGCAGGAGGTGGGGGAAAGGAGGGTCCTGGCTAAGGTCATTTCTATGCTGGACTATGAGTCTCACCCCCTGCAGGATGCTCTGTCTGCCCTGGAGAGCAGCTTAAGTGACAGACTGATTCACCCTCGCTGTGTGAAGGAGAGGTTTCGCAGGTCTTTCCTTCCTGCTGCTGTCAGACTGTACAATGAACGCTGTTAACACTGAACATGGGTCATTCATCCATACCTATGTGCAATACTTAAGTCACTTTATGAAGATGTTATATTAGAGTCTATTTTTACTTTATTTTTAAGTATATCTTTTAAATTATTTTAAACTATTTATCTATTATCTTGTTTTATTGCATGTACCATTTTCCTTCTGTTCTTTAACTGTGCGGTGCAATACTGGAATTTCCCCACTGTGGGACTAATAAAGGCATATCTTATTCTTATGATCGGTGCCATGGAAACACATTAACCTGTCTAGAACCATGAAGCAAGAGTATCAATAATTGTGGAAGTGAAAATTAAATAGAAATGATTTGCATATACTTAAGGTAAAAAGCTATCTAATGTTGGGATATACTGATGCTCTGTCAAGGTTCAAACCCGTGACCCCCTGGTTGCTGGTATATTTGAGCAATTCTGACCAAAAGTAATATCTCAATGTTGATCTCAATGATGATGAATTCTTGTGCTATTACTGTTACCAAAGATGCATTGCAATTCTACAAAGTAACTTAAATTAGGCCATTTGTCAATTTTTTTCCATTTTCATTTCTCATCTTTTGCAGCATGTGGAAATAGTTTGATTGATTGTTTAAGACATTTTCTGACATAATCGTGCCTTTTGTAAACTGTTGTCTTGGATCTAAAGTGTGCATAAACAGAGCCCGTGGAACAGTGATTTAAACATGAATATCCCAGAGTTCTTGCTATTAAAAGTACATGAGGAATCTGTGTGCTCTGTCCCGTAGTGAGAGTGCTCTCTAATAGGACAGAGGAACACTGGGGAACTGATGAGGCTTTTGGAGAGTGCTGACCAGCAACTTCTGCATGATAGTTTCTCCTTAGAACTTTAGTCAGCCAGTGAAATCATGTGGGAGATGTACTAAACACACATGCATTCTCTATCCAATTAGCAGTGCTGAAGGTATGCCTCTTGGGGCTGGAGTTAGCATGATGCCCCTAAGCTAGTCCGGTTCACTCTATCACTGGATTTCTTTTAAGACATTTAAAATAATAGGCCAAATTATTATTTGTTGATGGTGGTTTCAGCTAATCACAGTATAAGGTCAAAGTTTAGACTTTTTTTTAATTTAGCACAAATAGCAATTAGCATATAAAATCTAAGATGTCTTTATTTACCCAGGACAGTCCCTGAGCCCTGTGTGTCCTGTCCCAGAAGATTTATACAAAACCAGTGATTTGTCCCAGTTTTATACAAGAGATGTCCCAGATGTCCCTATTTTGGACCAATTTGAAACCCATCAACAGTGAAGAGGGGCAGAGATTGTCATTTGTTTCGCCCAAATACAGAAAATGTGCTTGAAAATGACCAGAACACAAAGAAATGATCTCACTGAAGTCTCTAATGACATACTAACTCACAAGTGAGTCGTGAATAAGTCATGAATGAACTGACTGCATATTCATTTTCCTTAATTACACAATGCAGAATTTTATTAGTATGAACCACCCCAAACCGGGCATGTCCCAATTTTTTGATTTTGAAAATATAAGCATCCTAGACTAGAAGCCATTAGGACTCTCAATGATCTGAACCCTCACTACCTAAACCCCAGCACCTATTCTTACTCCACTGCAGCTCAGCTAAATGTCACTATAATCATCACTAAAATGTGATATTGTGACATCCATAATACACACTAATCATCTATTATTGACTTTCCTCAAGCCTATATGAATATGTGACATTTACCAGCTAACAAGTTAATAAATCACATTGAACTTATAGGCTGTTGTTTTTAGCCTGTGGTAACTCTAATCCTCTCTTAGTTATGCCCTGCTCCTGGAGTGATGTTGTTGGTTGGTATTTTGTGGCAGAGGTCCCCCGTGGCTCCCTGTCTGCTCCGGGCTCAGCGTGGAGCAGGGAGCTGGCATTCCCCTGACCTTCTCCTCCTCTCAGGACTGTACAAAGAGCAGGCCTGTACACAGCACTCACAGGAGGAGCACAGCTAGGGACCAGCAGGGCAGACATGCTTCACCACATCTCACGTACATGCTCACTTTTTATTGTTGAGTCACTAGTGGCTGTTGTATTTTTGCCTCTCTTTAACTGTTTTTTTTTACTTTTAAAGGCCCTGTAAACGATTTTGTTATGATGTATTTCAGCAAAATATGTATTTTAGTGCAGATATATTGTATAAGAACAAATCAAAAACAAAATGAGCACAAAGTAAAATAATGATCGTGGTATGTTATAGTTCAAGAATAAATACCACAAAAAGCACACTATCTGAATGCCCCCCTACTCCCTAACCCCTCATTCACTACACAGCCTCTAACTCCTCATTCACTACACACCCCGCACTTTTTAATGGACTTTACAGAGCCTAGTTCACAGAGCAATTCAGACACTCACCTCTCTACATTCAGGTCACATGACTCTGGCATCTGGGTAGAAAAAAGTCTAAAGGCTAAACTCTGATAAAACTTGTATTCTGTCATAAATGAAGATCAGATTCGATTGGCACACAACTGTTTATGGATTAACAATAACATACACGTTTTTGTCAAGCTGCATGCGTAAAAACTATACAGTAACAGTAAAAACTATACTTGATTTGAACATGTTTACCTCCACACTTTGTTTCATGTTTCTGTTTCTGTTTTTTTTATTATTATTTTTTTTCTGTCACATAAAATTTCTTATATATCACATTCCAACTGGGACTGGTTGTGGCAGGAAGGGCATCATGCATAAAAATTCAGACTATTCTCCATAGACTTACTATCAGCAGCCTTTTAAGCAGGCATTATTAATCCTCTTTGAAATACCTGGCAGATGACAGCACCACAGCGGTTAATGCACATATTTCAGATTCTGGGGGATTTTCAATGCTTTTTACATGTGCACATCCAAACATTTATGCTAATTCTGCAGTAAAGTCGACAGTTTAACAGTGGACAAACACATTATTATTCAAGGAGCCGACAGCACCTTCAGGCTATATAAAAGCAGGTGTGGCGGTGTTTAATCAACTTTTTGAGCTGTTTCCCCAGTGACATGAAACTTTGGCTTATTGTTTTATAGAAATTGAAAAAAGACACAACATAAATGAAAACTGAAAACTGAAGTCGGTAACAGGCTTAATCAGATTTTGTCTATTGAAATTCTTGGCTCCGCTGCTTGCCTGAATAACTTGCTTTGAGTTGTAAAAACGAATGAAAGTAACTCATGTACTTTACTACTGGACTGTGTTAAAATGGCAGCAGGACTTATTTCAGCATGACACAGGGTAATTACTGTAAGCTGGAACTATATTTTTTGGGGGTCAGTTTTTATCGTGTGTACTTTTTCTTTGCTCTACTGGGAAATCTTTTGTTATTTTTTGATAACATGATAAGAAGCTGGAAAAAGGTTGAATTTGTAACTTCTATGACTCTTTACAGATGCAAACTAAGTACTTAGGTGTTTCATTCTGCTGTCTATATTTACTTCAGCAATGTATCGAACTTCAAAATATGTTATCATGACAGGCCTATATGCCTCTTACTTGTTAAATAAGGCTCTACAGTCACAACTGAACCTGGGCTGCCAGTGTCTTAAGCAGCAGATACACACAAGTTTGCCTCATTCTCAGTATATAGACAGGTCATGTCTCATGTGAAAGCTCAGAACCTCCAGAATTCACTCACTGAGCTTCAGAGGCTGCACTAGCGCTGATTAATGATTGGCTGCAGGTTCTGGGGTTTAGGTACTGACCTTTCAGGTCAGAGAGAGGCATTTTAGATTTAAACTAACTGGATTTCAGAATTGGCAACCCAAATGAGAGATTCACATTGGGCTTATTCTGCTTTCTGATAATCGTCTTAAGAATGAAAACACCAAATTATAACAGAAGCAACTTGGCCACCATCATGTACAATGTGCTTGTAATTAAAAACAAATCAGCATTAGAATTTTTATCAGTAAAATCTTTGATTTTAACATCATCATTGCCTCATCTTTGGGGACACATTTAGGTCATATCATTTAAAATCCTACCAAATTTTATCGCTGAAATTTATTCCAGTGAAGATAGAGCTTAAAAACCTAAAAGTGCATAATGGGAACATAATTTCCATGGAAAAAAACAGGAGTTCTTCATTCATGCCAAGTAAGTCAGGTTTGGGGAGATGGAAGCCTACTTACAGTAAGAACGCAAAGCGGGAACTACAACTACTTCCTTGGCAAAACACCTCAAAAACTAAGTCTAAACAAAGTCACCTATATATATGCCATTACATCATAAAATAACCAAAAACAAAATAAGTCCATTCCACATCTTCTATACGTAATGCATTGCCTAAGTCCACATGCTGATCCCAGTATGTGGTATGTGGTGGTGTGGAACTGTAAAAAGGTACAGTAAATATGATGATATAAGCAGCTTAGACCTCCAACCCTCAGGGGGCAGACTATTACAGAAATGCACAGGTCATGTGTTTATGGCCCTAAAAGAGATACCAGCAAAATACACAAACTGCTGACACTTCAAGTGTTGTGCTTCGGAGGAGTTATATCTCTGTACCTCTAGCCCTGTCATGATAATACATTTTAGAGTGAGACATTTCTGAAGTAAATACATATGATAAATGATAATGATGAAATGAAACTCTAAAGTTGAATTATCCCCAAAAATCTATTTTAAATTGTTGTATTGTTAAAAATTATGAACTGCAATAAATAAATAAGACTAGTTAATTTGTATAGATAAACATATAACATTTATATATAACATGTATAAGCATTGCAAAAATCAAAGGTATACTGTCTAAACCAGACTTATCCATGCATTTGTCTCCAGTAGATTAGACTACTGTAATGGCCTGCTCACTGGCCTCCCCAGACTTTCCTTAAGAAAGTTAGAGTACATCCAGAACACTGTTGTTCTGTTTAGCTGTGCATATGACGGAAAGGTTTTAGTTCTGAAATTTTAATATCCTTTTTTTATTCTTTAAAGCACTTTTAATTACTTTGTGTATGAATTGTGCTGTACAAATGAACTTGCCTTAACTTGCCTAAATAACAGAATGCAATACTTAAGTTGTTAGTTTGTATATGCAAGTTTAATTCAAGATTCTACAGCTCAAATCTCATGATAGTGCAGACAAATAACCAAAATAGTCCTACTAGTTTAAAGAAAAAGTCCCCACAATAAATACTGACCCCAAAAATAACTGTTCTATCTGTTATACTGTATATTGCACGATAGTCAATATTGTATTTATCATGACAGGCTTATGTACCTCGCCAACGTTCTTACTGGTAACTGCCAAACAGGCCAAAAAGTAGAGTTTATTTGCGGTAAGGTATTGTATTAGAGAGTGGGTTGTGTGGTCTGTCTGCTCCCACTCACAGGCTAAACTCTGAGCTAAAACGGGTCTGGCTTCGACTCCTCTGAGGAACTTATACAGCCGCCCACCATAGCCTAACATGGAACCAAGCAATGCAATTCACAATATGAAGCATTAGTCACTTTACTAGAGCTATAACAGGGATATGTTTGTTGAAAGTTGTCCTTGAATACTGCAAACTCATTTTAGGATTTTGAAGTACATTTTAAAGGAGATACATGATGTGAAAATGGGATTGATTCATGCCTGTTGAGTAATGGTTCTGTATTTGAGGCTTGAGTGGTCAGAAAATGCCCTTTCTCACCAACCCCCTAGTCCATCCCTGTTGTTATCCCTGTTGTTAAAGTGAGATGCCACTACGAAGAGGTGGGGCCTATCAGCACTGCGATTTTGAATAAGAAGGAAATGGTCCCGCTTCTGTTGTTAGAATGTTTGAAATTTATATTGTGGTTTACAATATACATGATGTAAAATTATTCTGTACATATTTTTAGGGCAGATTTATGTTGCTCAGAGTGGTATAAATCCTTGTTTCTCAGATTAGTACCATCAAATTGAATATAACTTAAGTTGATTTCAAAAACAGTGTCCAGATGCCAGACTGCTCACTCAACAGTGTATGCATGAAAACATCCCTCAGTATCTCAAAGACCTCTTCACCATACAACCCATCTAAAGACCTCTTCAGTCCAACAGTTCATACCGGCTCTGTCCACCCAAACACCATTCATAGACTGTATAATAGAAGTGGACTAAGTGAGTGTGATGTCACCCATAGCATTCGGCTCTAGTCAAATGAAGCTCATCGAGGCTAGCAGTTAAAGGGGCAAATTTGGAGCTGAGTTCCATATTTGGAACTCCAACTGCATAGCAAGCATATCATAGCAACCAAAGAGCCAATCTGAAGCAAAACTGTTGAAGGTAATGTCCCTTCCCACCCGCACTATTGGATTAGCAGGGAGCGGGAGTGACATCAGGGAAATAACGTGCCTGTCTGTTATTAACGTTCATATCTTGATTTACATACAAAATAGCGAAATAAAAAGGGCCATGTCAGATCTGTGGAGAAGTAACTCTGCTCACAGTAAGAATGCATGTTTTTCAAGGTATAGATGGCCTACCCATCACCAGAAAAGTTCCGCAATGCGCCATTAAGAATCCCATATTTCATAAAATACATCTGTGTACTTACCAAGTCCTAGGCACGATACTCGCAGTCCAGACTTCCCTAGGTTTCTGCAAAGACACACAAGAATATACATAAACATAAATGAACGCTTCCATTTTAAGACAATACATAAAACAAGATCAGCTGTAATCAGCTGACAGCACTCCAGCAAAAAACAGCTTCCCTTGTGGAGATGAAGAGAGGTGTATTGACACAATCTGCCTCCCATAGAGATGAGCTATGGTGGTTATTAGTGCATTTATGAGCTTAAGATAAGAGAGGATACATTCAAGAGATGACAGACTGGATAGGTATGGAGTAACAGTTCAGTTCAACAAGTCCATATTCAAGAAGCTTAAAATCAACCAAGAAGACTGTATTTACATTGTTCTGTTGCTGTCAGCCAATCACAGCCCTCTGCATTTGCCTCATAACCATATCACACCTTTGGATTTCTTTCTATGGGGCTATGTTAAAGATATGTGTATCGAACAAAGGTATGGGACATTACTGAATTAAAACAAAAGTTAACAGATGCAATTGCAGCTACTGATTAGAGTTCTTGAACATGGCAAGAAATTCAGTACCTCTTTATGTGCTTCATGCGACTAATGGAACCCATATAGAGGTGTATTAAATGAGGTAAAAACTTTGGAAACCACCAATAGAACAAGTCTTATTAAGATATCTTATTAATTACCTTTGTAACACAGTTTTAATTGTAAAGGGACTTTATGGACACCCTGTATATTCATATGTCCGTAACAGTCCAAGTTACAGCTCACTCATTTGGTTGTATTTTACATCTCTCTAGGTGGGTTTCCTCTGGTTTCCCTCATAAACCCAAAACATGCACAGTAATTGGTGAAATCCTCCAGCTAAGGTTGTCCTGACCAAGCCTAGCAACAAGATCATGGAGATGGTCCTGGGCACTGCATTCAATTATCCCTAGTTTCAGCTTCCTGTTATGTGTGACCATTTCAGAAATATAATGTTTAGTATAAAATTGTTAACTGCTATGGCAACTGTCCTAACTTTTCATCACTCTGAAACCCAAGCATATCAAATCATTGTGCGACTGGTTTGCTGTGAAAGGATGACACAAAAGCTTGTAATGACATAACTCAACTGACTGATTCAATGGCAATTTTATCATTTAAAAATAGTAGTTTAGTGTTCCTTCTGCTTGTTCATTTGTTTTCATGTACCATTCTTAATCTAAAACCTGGTGTAATCAATTCTGTTTCCTTTGTCCTTTGGCGACCTCTGTCTCTGTGTAGGGCATGCTGACAGTACACTGATATGAGCCCCCCTCCTGCCCCTCCCTCTGTCCTGAATAATGAACCACACACATGGGCTACTGTTGCTGAAGCTGCAAACAACAACATTCTGACACCATTTGTCATCTTTAGACATGTAAATGTGTGACAGTGACTTTTGTTAGTTACATAATAGTGACGTTCTAAGTACTGTGAACCCGGAGTGCATTGACTCCCACTACTGGAAAGACCATCTCTCCTTGAACAGGAATGACGGCCTAAGACATCACCTTTTCCACATTATATAACTCCATCCTCCGACCCAAAGCAAACATAGGAAACAACTTTTTATCCAGTTGACAGATTTTACTTTTGCCTTTTGCCATGGATTAGACCTGAGCAACTGAGGTCCACAATACATTTTAAATTTGTAACACATCTTACCTCTCTACCCACCTTATTAGATTAGCCTAATGTGTTTATGTTCTTGTAGTTGCATTAATGTTCTTTTTATTGTGTTTTCTGATTTGTAAAATGAAGTAGGGATTACAAAGGTGCTTATAAATAAAATATAAAATCAGAAGTTTTCAAAGACATGACATTACCATCTGGGTTTTCCCAATATTTTTTAATGCATACTGTAACTGCCACTTTTTAGTTTTCATATGTTTTATATTATTTAGATGTAATTTTGTGGAGTGTCACTAGATCAAATCAATAACATCTGCAGCTTTTTACCACCTAAAAAACATTGCAAAAATCAAAGGTATACTGTCAAAGCCAGACTTAGAGAGACTTATCCATGCATTTGTCTCCAGTAGGTTAGACTACTGTAACGGCCTGCTCACTGGCCTCTCCAAACGAGCCTTAACACAGCTGCAGTACATCCAGAACGCTGCTGCTCGGGTCCTGACTAGAACCAGGAAGTACGAGCACATAAGTCCTGTGCTCAGGTCTCTGCACTGGCTTCCTGTAGCTCAAAGAATAGACTTTAAAGCAGCTCTGCTTGTGTATAAGTCTCTCCATGGCCTAAGTCCAAAGTATATCTCCGACATGTTAGTGCCATATGAACCATCTCGCAATTTGAGGACTTCAGGGATCGGCCTCCTGCTGGTGCCCAGAGTCAGGACTAAACATGGGGAATCAGCGTTTAAATTTTATGCAGCTAAAACTTGGAACAGTCTTCCTGAAGATGTGAGACAGGCCTCTACTTTGACAATGTTTAAATCCAGACTCAAAACAGTTCTGTTTAGCTGTGCATACGACTGACAGGTTTTTATTCTGCACTCTTCTCTTTTAATGTTGATTTTATGATGATTATTTGTGATTATTTATGTTTGATTTGTGTGATTTTAATGTCTTTCTTATTCTGTAAAGCACTTTGAATTACCTTGTGTACGAATTGTGCTATACAAATAAACTTGCCTTGCCTTGCCTTGCCTAGAGGGCGGAGTTTAAGGTCTGTGTACACATGAAGCAATGCTAGTCGCGTAGAAGAAGCGATCTCAGCTAAATGAGAAAAGTGGCATGATTAAAAGCAGATGATTGGGTTGCAGTTTAAGGATACATTTAAGAAGAAAGAAGATATCTCAGTTAATCCCTCTCGGTATACAGCCAACGAGGTTAGTTTGTCTACCGTATTTTATTTTCAAAGGGTAATTGTCGAATGTCTTTATTGTTCATTAAGTTCATTATTGTTTTGTCTATGTGTTTCTTTAGTTTTCACAAGTGTATTTATTTGTATTCATGTGCATGATGGATGTCAATAAATTCATCAGTAGAGGAAACCACTTGTGTCTGTAGTACCTGGAAGAATTACACATACTAATCTTACTGTATGGAAACATCTGACTTTGAAGAAAGTAAGGAAATCAGTCTAATAGTCTAATCTGTCATTATTATGGCATTTAGCAAATAGAAATCATTTTATTAATCCTAATTGACTTAAGACAGGAAAAGTTTAGTGTGATTTCATGTCAGATCGTGAGAAAAAAGTGCATGTGTCTTTTTATATAGTGTATGTAAACTTCCGGTTTCAACTGTATGTGTGTTGTTGCAGCCTGGTTTATTCACACACTGATGTTAAACTGCTAAATGCTACAGATTAAACTTGACATTTTCACTGCCCAAGAGCTGCTTTTAAAATGTTGAAAAAAGGTTGATAACTGCATTAGCTCAGGCCCTTGTTTATTCATGAGTGATTATCTTATTACTGCTCTGTGTCATACAGTGTATCTGTATCTGCAGGTTTAATTAGCTTTTGGGAGAGTGAAATCAGCAAAACTTAAAGCTGCACTGTGTAACTTCTCTGATGCAGGGCCTGTCTCCATGGAGATGTTATTGCTGTGCCTGAAATGTTCTACAGTGACATTAACCTTCAATAGACCAATCTTGCATTTATACAGCCACAGATGTTTATATGGCTAAAACTAAATTCAAACATAACACAGCTATGAGTATGCTTGCTTCTCCATAGATCTGACTTGTAACTTGGCATGGTGATGTGACTTACTTGTCCTAGTGCAGGTCAAAGCAGTAACATCTCCATGGGAAGATCCAAGTTACATAGTGAATGAAAAGTAACTTAAAATAAAAAAAAAAAAAAAAAAAAACCTTGTCTAAATAAATAGAACTATTTTTCAGTATTCATACACTGATTAGATTGCAGTGCGTTGTGCAGGTGCATGCTAAAACTGTAGTTCCATCTGTCAGCCAATAGGAGAACAGGTGCCACACTTTTCCAGGGGGAGGAGTCACAGAGTGTTGGGTCTGCACTTTTCCATTTGCCCTAGAAACAACACTACACACGATAATTGGGCTTCCATATGTGCGTCATCAGTTTTACACAATATATAGGGAAAATAAGCAGAAAGTGTGTACTCCAGCTGTGCATTCACTACACTGTTAGATAGGGCGTTTGTTTAGTACAATCAAACACGTAGCCTGTTACTTGCAAGCAATTATAGTTTTAGGTAATAAACAAATCTCCTCCTGGTGATGAAGAGGAGATAAAGGGGCTGACTATTCCACTGCTGCGATGGGAGATTTTGGCTGTGATGAAAGACGTGTGATCGGGGGAAAAATCTTGGGTCGTAGCTAAACATGGTGGGTCATAGGGATAAAGATCAATCTTAAACGGCCAAAGACGAGCTGCAGCTGAGATCAAACATGTCTGATAGTTTGGAGTGTTGGTGCAGAGTGAGCCTTCCTCTCATTGTGTCTGTGATCAATCTTTGCGCCAACAGTAAACACAGTGCTCCGGCAACAGCAGAAGAGTTCCATCGTGAACGGACCATTTCTCCTTGATGCCCTTTCATTTACTCACTTTTACAAACATGGAATAACCACTAGCATGTAGCGCTAGCCTCAGCTAACTGGTACAATTACAAAGACGTTACCACTCAGAGCCTGGAGCCTGATATTTGCTCAGACAAACTTTGTTTTTTTCCATGACTGATTGTTTGCACTATCACACAGTTTGCTTGTGTGCTGTGGTACGATTTAATTTCCTCGTCATTTGGTGTGACATCTGACAGTCAAAAATGAGAAATAATCATGCAGTGGACACCAGGCGTACATGATGATAATGATCACTATGTTTTGTATAGGCCTGTCACAATAAAAAAATAAAATAAAAAAATGAAGTGCGATATGTTGCTGAAATAAATATAGTAAATGATATTATTGCAACATTTTTTTAATATAATTTTCATCTTACAGACTAAACCCAGACCACAACAAGGATAAACTAGGACTTATAAAACAAAATGATGTGTTTTACAGTGGACTTTCAAATTACTGTCAGTTTTTTGACTCGCTAATAATGTGATATCAATATGTTTGTGATATATTTGTGAGATAGCCAAAAGAATGAAATGAAATGTAATTGGCTGAGACTCAAAACTAGCTTGTTGACAGCGTCCGACAAGATATTACTGCTTAAAAGTATACTGAAATTCATTAATTGTGGCACAGAATATAGTGAAGAAGTGGTGGTGTGTGTGTGAGTTGGTTGCAGAGGTCAGAGGAAAGGTACTAAAGCAAATAACCTGGAGAGGGCGTATCATCAAATATCAGTTACTCTGGCTCAGCTCTGAGTATTGATCAGACAGGGCATTTCTCACAGCTGTCAGCCAGGTGTCACCTGTCAGGAGAGCTTTAGCTTCTCATTACAAACGTGTGGGCGGAGGTCTCGTCAATATTCCAACACTTAATCGAGGCGAGCAGTTCAGCCCCGCCCAACCCCTCACCCCCTGCAAAACCAATTCATCATCCAAAGTACCGTAAATTTCGGACTATAGAGCGCCCCTCAATATAAGCCGCACCAGCTAAATTTGAAAAGAAAACCTATTTTGTACATATATAAGCCGCTCCTGAATATGGTTTTCAACATGAGATATTTACACAGAAAGACGATGCACCGACACGCTTTTTTTAAAAACTGTGCCTGAAAATTGGCACTAACACGACATCAACACGGGATGAACACACCTGCAGGTTTAGAAAATAAAGCTGCACCAACACGGAAAATCTACTTTTATTTCCTCTGAACACTTTTGTCATCTTTTTACATTGACCAAGTTGGATTCATTGATGCCGAGCTTACGTGCAGTGGCTCTATTTCAGGGGTAGGCAACCCGCGGCACCGGAGCCGCATGCGCCTCTTTCAGCCTTATGCTGCGGCTCTGCGTGGCTTGGGAAAATACATTTTAAGTATTTAATTGAAGTGTATTTTATTTGTGTTAGCTCTTTTTTGTTGTGGTTTAAATTGGAAGATTATTATGATCTTAAAATAAAATTATATTTTCTTTATTTTTCGTTGCTCAAAATAAGCGTCACACTTGCGGAACAATGTTCAAAACAAACACCGCTCACGTCTCACTGACACAGCTCACTGTCCTGCGTAAAGAGCCCTGATTTTCAGACGCTGTGCGCATAGGGGTCAGGAGCAATTTTCGCCCGTCCCTAATGACACACTAATAAGCTCATCCGTAGATGTATCATGAAAATCCTGCTGGAAATCGCCACAGAAATCTATTTGATGTAGTAGCAAGTTTATTATCTGCTCTTGTCTCCGCGATGACGTATCACGTATAACACATCAGACATGTCGCCCAAAAGTAGAGCCACAAGCGAGTGGAAATGAGCCAAAACAAAAGTCTTTGGAGAGCTTTTAACAAAGGGGAAAAGGACAACTGAGGAGCCAGAAGAGGAGACTACGACCTCCAAGAAAAAGAAAGATAAATTTAACAGACAATACCTGCTTAAAATCTGGGTTTGTCGCTACAGGTGACTCTCACGCGCAGTCCGCTCTGCGTAACATACGGGAAAAGCAAATGAGGCAATAAAACCTTCAAAACTGCTTTGGCACATGGAGACTAAGCACCTGGGATTAAATGATATGCCTTTAGAGGTTGTTTTTTTTTTTTAAGAAACTGCGGAGCAGAGTAGACATAATCACTTAATCAGCGCAGGGTTCACACTGATGCAGCGGTTTGGTGAGTTGTATTTTTTTATGCACTTTTTGCCATATTTATCTGCCACGTGTAGAAGGCTTGTCCGTGAAAATAAAACCTACATTATTCCGTTACATTATTATTATTATTATACAGTGTTATCTTCATTTTAGATGTCAAAAAGTATTTGCGGCTCCCAGTGTTTTATTTTACGTGGAAGGTGGGTCCAAATGGCTCTTTGCGTGTTACAGGTTGCCGACCCCTGCTCTATTTCCTTCTTTATCTTAAAAACTGCATCATATCCATTTCATGATGCGCAAAATGATCGTTCAAAATCAAAACTAGTGAATTCTTCAGAGCAGAATCTGTCTCACTTTTACGTTTACAGCTAGAGAGCACCCCCCGGTGGCCGTTATCCAATAAAATTCTATAAATCACCCAAACTCCCCCCTGCTCATTCACCTGGTCCCTCACCCAAACTCCCCCCTCCTCGCCCTTCCCCCAGAGCTGTTATCAACAAGAGCTAGGACACACAGGGCCTCTGCTGTCTCAGGACATACAGTCATGATAAAGATAATATCATGCTGAGGCCCTGTGATGGAGCTATATCTACAGTTACACCGCGTAGACTGATTAACAGAAGGACAGTTAGACTGTCCAATCAGAGACATTTAGTTCACATTCCCTGTAAGAAGATAACATCCAGTCCTACTGAAACTAATCTGAAACTTGCTGTGCTCAATGTCAGATCTTTATGTAACAAGTCCTTTTTAATTAATGATTTTATTTCTTCTTTTAGTCTTGACTTTATGTTTTTAACTGAAACATGGCTCGACAAAAACACAGGTAATGCAATTCTAGTGGAATCAACTCCACCCAACTTCAAATTTGAATCTGAAACACGAGTAAACAAAAAAGGTGGAGGTGTGTGCGCATTTTTTAGAGATAGTTTAGTTACTCACAGATTGTCATTTGGAGTGTTTTCATCTTTTGAGTATGTTTCATTCAAAATGGAGCTAAAACAATCCCCCTCCATACTCTACTTAGTCATATACAAACCTCCCCAGCACTGTCTGAGTTTTATTGATGATTTTACTGAGATGCTTTCAGTCATATGCACAGACTTTGATGGTTTAGTCATTACAGGTGATTTTAATGTACATGTGGATAATGTGTTTGACAGGAACGCTAAAGAGCTCAGTTCTGTCCTTGAAACCTTTGGCCTGACTCAGCATGTCAGCGAGCCCACCCACAACAGAGGACACACCTTGGACCTGCTCATTACAAAAGGAGTAAATATTTCAAATGTCAATGTGGTGGATGTTGCTCTGTCTGATCATTTCTGTGTCTTCTTTGACCTGTCTGTTATTCCCAAACCAGCGGCTGGTCCTGCAGTTGTTCGAAGGAGACACATAAATGATAAAACAGGTGCACTGTTCATGGAAATGATACACTTTGAAAATGCCTCATGTTCTGATGTTGATGATTTGTTGAACTCTGTAACTTCGAGTGTTTTGAATGTTCTGGACACCATTGCCCCGATGAAGGTTAAAATGGTTAAAGATAAGCAGAAAGCGCCATGGAGGAATGATGACTCGGTCAGGGCACAGAAAAGGGAGTGCCGGAGGGCCGAGCGGGAATGGCGCAAGTCAAAGCTACAGGTTCATTATGAAATTTACAGAGAAAAGATGCACATGTACAACCACAGTTTATGTAGAACAAGGCAAAGGTATTTTTCTGACATTATTGGAAGTTGTAGTAACAACTCTCGTATCCTGTTTGCAACGGTAAACAGATTAACAAACCCCCCAGCTCCACTGCCGTTAGAACTAATTTCCACATCTAAGTGCAATGAGTTTGCAGTATTCTTTAATGACAAGGTTCAGGGTATTAAAAATGCCATAAATTCCACAACACAAATAACAACCCAGCACCCACCTAGACACTTAGAGCTGACTCACTTTACACCTGTAACTGATAAAACTGTCCAAGAGATTGTCACCAGTCTGAGTTCATCTACATGCTGCCTCGATGTGCTACCCACTAAATTTTTAAAGTCTGTGCTCAACAGTTTGCTGTCACCACTCACTCACATAGTTAATATGTCACTTCAATCTGGAACATTCCCAAGTGCTTTGAAAACTGCGGTTATCAAGCCTCTCCTAAAGAAGAGCAGTCTTGATGCCACAATATTGAACAATTATCGACCAATCTCAAATCTGCCATTTTTAGGCAAAGTCCTTGAAAAAGTTGTTTACCAACAGCTTATTAACTTCCTTGAAATGAACAACTCCTTTGATGTTTTCCAATCAGGTTTTAGACCCCACCACAGCACTGAGACTGCTCTTATCAAGGTGACAAATGACATCCGCCTGAACACTGATGCAGGCAAAGTCTCAGTCTTGATCCTGTTAGATCTGAGTGCTGCTTTTGACACTGTTGATCATGGGATCCTCTTACAGAGACTGGAGGACTGGGTGGGCATCTCTGGTACGGCACTAAACTGGTTCAAGTCCTATTTAGAAAACAGGGAGTACTTTGTTGAAATTGGAAAATGTATATCAGATAAAATGTCCCTGACCTGTGGGGTGCCCCAGGGTTCAATCCTGGGACCCCTGCTGTTCAATCTCTACATGCTGCCATTAGGCCAGTTAATACGCAGCAATAATGTGTCTTACCACAACTATGCAGATGACACTCAGATCTATGTCTCACTAGCAGCAGGTGAATATGGACCAGTGGATTCACTCTGCCACTGCATCCAACAGATCAGTGTGTGGATGCAAAACAACTTTCTCCAGCTAAACTCAGACAAGACTGAAGTCATGATCTTTGGTCCACAGAAACATAGAGAAAGTGTCAGCAGTCACCTCCAGTCTCTCTCTCTAAAACCTTCAAATCAGGCTAGAAATCTAGGGGTAATAATGGACTCAGACTTGAACTTTAACAGCCACATCAAATCAATAACATCTGCAGCTTTTTACCACCTAAAAAACATTGCAAAAATCAAAGGTATACTGTCAAAGCCAGACTTAGAGAGACTTATCCATGCATTTGTCTCCAGTAGGTTAGACTACTGTAACGGCCTGCTCACTGGCCTCTCCAAACGAGCCTTAACACAGCTGCAGTACATCCAGAATGCTGCTGCTCGGGTCCTGACTAGAACCAGGAAGTATGAGCACATAAGTCCTGTGCTCAGGTCTCTGCACTGGCTTCCTGTAGCTCAAAGAATAGACTTTAAAGCAGCTCTGCTTGTGTATAAGTCTCTCCATGGCCTAAGTCCAAAGTATATCTCCGACATGTTAGTGCCATATGAACCATCTCGCAATTTGAGGACTTCAGGGATCGGCCTCCTGCTGGTGCCCAGAGTCAGGACTAAACATGGGGAATCAGCGTTTAAATTTTATGCAGCTAAAACTTGGAACAGTCTTCCTGAAGATGTGAGACAGGCCTCTACTTTGACAATGTTTAAATCCAGACTCAAAACAGTTCTGTTTAGCTGTGCATATGACTGACAGGTTTTTATTCTGCACTCTTCTCTTTTAATGTTGATTTTATGATGATTATTTGTGATTATTTATGTTTGATTTGTGTGATTTTAATGTCTTTCTTATTCTGTAAAGCACTTTGAATTACCTTGTGTACGAATTGTGCTATACAAATAAACTTGCCTTGCCTTGCCTTGCCTATAAATAAGCCGCACTGTTGTATAGGCTGCAGGGTTCAAAGCGTGGAGGAAAAAGTCGCGGCTCATAGTCCGAAATTTACGGTAAATATTCTCAAAGGAGGCTGGATGGGCACCACAGGTCCATTGTCAAATATGTCAAATGGAAATATGGGAGATGTGAAGTTGATTTGATATTATTAAGTATTTTGGACTTTGGATCAGGTTATATCATTTTACCAGATTTATTTTAAACCAGAGATAAAAGTTAGACTGGACAATTTGGGAAAAAATATAAAAATTGCAACTTTTCTGAAAATCATTTAAACATTCTCAGTTTACAACTCTGTTTTTATACTCATACTATCAAGAATAAAGAGAGGTGCGGAGAAAGCTGTATGTTAAGAATATTTAATGGATTCATTCTATTTGTGTCATATTTTGTGCATTGTGTCTTTCTCACATTGATCAGATGGTCTCCATGGGGATGATTTGCTTAACCTTGAATGTCCCAAAGAATGGCATTAAACTTATCTATCCATCACATCCACAACGTTGCTGCTCAGTGCTGACTAGAGCAGGAAGTACAAGCATATATAAGTCCTGTGCTCAGGTCTCTGCACTGGCTCCTATGGCTCAGAGAATAGACTTTAAATCAGCTCTGCTTGTGTACAAGTCTCTCCATGGTCTAGCACCAAAGTACATCGGCAACATGTTAGTATCATATGAACCATCTCGCACTCTGATGATTTCAGGGACTGGCCTCCTGCAGGTATCCAGAGTCAGGACTAAATATCGACTAAACCAGGATTAAACCAGATCTAAACCAGGACTAAACCAGGACTAAACATAGGGAATCAGCATTTCAGTTTTATGCAGCTAAACTCTGGAGCAGACTTCCTGAAGATGTGAGACAGGCCTCTACTTTGGCAACTTTGGTACTTTGTGTATGAAATATGTTACACAAATAAACATGCCTTGCCTTGTCAGCAAAATAAGTTACAGGTCAAATCTGTGGCAAGGCATTCCAGGCAAGTCCATGGAGACAAGCAAGAGAACATAATGCACCTGTAACTTTTGAATTATAAATCAGATATTAAGTCGGAGAGTCATCTTTTTCAGCACTCTTCCTACAAAAGTTTCTCAATAAATTTTCACTGTTATGAGTCATACTTACACTTCTGCTTGAGTAATATTAGTGAGTACATTTTTTGGTTACTTTTCTCACCTCTGCTCATACACAACTTGCTAGCAGTGCTTTAAGAGAACCAGCGCCTGAATAGTTTCTATACTCTCCACAGTACATGGCTTTCTGCTTTGTCACATAGTGTCCCAGTGCACAGGGCTGGAGTTTTCACTGTGTGAGTTGAAATGGGTGCACCTGTACGCTCATCGCTCACGCTCCCACCACAGAACGCCACATCATCACTAATGGCCCAAGTGTCCAGGCCCTGACTCAGCACCGACTGTTGCTGTTCTATGACTACACTGAAAGGATGGCTCCAACTTTGGGAACAAGCCACTTATAAAGCACCGCTCCCAAGCAAAACAATGGAAAAAGAATGTAGAATATAGAATGCATTATTAACTACACAAATGCTTTATATACAAGCATACACAAACTCTCAATAATCAAGCATGTTTAAAGAGGGGGTATTAAGAAAAATCTACTTTTTGGAGCTTTCTATGTTGTAACGTTGTTTCCCCATAAAAAAAACCCAAAACAAAACATGTCTGAAGAGGTTTTATATATAATCCACGCAAGTTTGAGTAATCTAGCGATCTCTCAAACCCCCCTTATGGTTAGGAGTACAATTCTATCCAATGCTCGGCCCACAGCTTTTCATAAATATACAAAAGCATGATATAAAACATTACACTACAACTTCACAAACCTGATGCAATGTGCAGAAGTTTCATTAGCGGAATGTATGCTGATGGTATTGTAATATACCACTCTGAAGGGGGAGTGAGTTAGCACTGAGAGCAACGGAAGGGGCTGATCATGGCAACAAAAAAGCAAATTAAACTTATCAAACATGATTGTGACTCACATGCTCAGCACAAGTCTGAATGCTATTTATAAACTACTCTTTGTACAACCAAGCAATCAAAATTATGGATCAAAAGCCAATCCGTTTTCATCATTGTCACAGCCTTAAAAAATATAATCTATTAAGTTTCGAAAGTTTTACTAGTTTATGTTTTCTTAAATTATGTTTAAATGTATTCATAACTTGGCCCCAGAATCACTCAGTACATTTATACAAAGGCTAAACAGCACCAGTGTGACAAGAGGCACCGTAAACAAGAACTGTAAAATCCCACAATGCAGAACCTCTTTTGGACAGTCTGCCTTTTCATACCAGAGCTGCAAACTGTGGAACTCACTGCCCATTGAAATAAAGAACATTTCTGAGTTAAAAATGTTCACCTCTAAGGCTAAGAACTGGCTGAAAATGAGTCAATACTGTACCCACTTGCAAATAAGTAGTATGACAGTTGGTGAGTGAGAGAAAGTGTGAGTGTTAAATGTATATTTGGGCACTGATGTAACTATTTTAAGGGATAAGTGTTTTAATATACTTTGCATATTAGTAAATTGTAAAAAAGCCCAACCAGGGACGGGAGTTGAAAATTAGCTCTTGCTATAAACTCTGTATGCATCACATCAGCTGCAATGTTCATTTTGTAACTATGTCTGATTGCATTGTCCCTGTCAAATAAATATATAAATAAATAAATACATTTCCAAATCCCCAAGTTCTAAAGTTTTATTTAAAAACTGCACTATGCCGCTTTTCTGGTGCTCTGCAGTATTAAACTGATCAATCTTCATGGAAATAAGCAGGTGACACGACTACGCCAAGTTACAGGTCATATCTGTGGAGAGGCACTATTGCTTACAGTAAAAATGGTAGCAATAACTGAATACAAGACAGATACGGTTAATGTCACACTGTGGGAAATTCCAGACAAAGCAATAACATCACCATGGAGACAAGCAAGTTACTTACCGCACTTTTGAGATGATTTTGATTTGAAGTAATGACAAAACTCAATAAAGAATGTCTCAGATTATTCACTAACATCAATTACTGCTAATTGGTTGGTGTACTTTAGTTACACAAAAATGGCTAATGCAAATGTATCTACTTTAAAAAGCGTTACTTGAATGGACCATTACTACAAGCTTATTAAAACGCTTTATATGTGATAAGGTTTCTCGAAGGAAAAGCAGTAAATGAGAAAGAGTTCCTCGGGATAAAGAGGCCATTTCATTTTAAGACCAGTATTACAAACATCTCTGGCACTCTGCATTCCCCCACACACATAAAGAACGCACATTCACAAGCCCATCAAATATTTATTGAAAAATGAACCCCCCGCTGCTACTTTTCCCAACAGATCTCCCATAACAAGCCTGCCCCATCAATAGGCCTATTCATCTCACTTAAACGTTATTCATTTAGGCTCTGATGGACAGTAATGAGTGCCTCTAATACCCCGGCTGCACGGCTCGGCTATCCTCTCCTTCATGCCTCTGTCTCCTATGCATGTCAGCAGTCATCATCAGCATCACCCACTCCCACAGCACTAGCACCCAAAGGTCCCCAAACACAGTGGATTGCATGATGTGAGAGGATGAAGCATAAGATTCTTAAGGACAGCAAATTGTTTCATAATCGGCCATGACACGTTTTGTGAGGATGCCACAAACATAATCTCAATATTATAATGACTACAAAAGTAATAGAATGAATCAAATATGCCATACATATGCCATATTTCATAGTATATTTATGTATTTAACTTTAAGCCAGATACCCTTCCTGAGAAAACCAACAATATTTGGACTGGAGTAAACAATTACTCCAGTAGCTTATCCCTGGGTATGTAGCCTATCCCTGGGTT
Source organism: Periophthalmus magnuspinnatus (assembly GCF_009829125.3). NCBI lineage: Eukaryota > Metazoa > Chordata > Actinopteri > Gobiiformes > Gobiidae > Periophthalmus > Periophthalmus magnuspinnatus. The sequence goes on from NC_047138.1 coordinate 16,143,320, forward strand.
TCAGGGATAGGATAAAAATCAAACCCCGCTGCAAAAGCAATCAACAATTCAAAACAAAATATTATACCTAGAAAAACTAAAAGGAGATCTGAGACACTGTGACAGTGTAAGGGTAGGAACCTGGTCACATACATTATTGTAATGTATTGATGTGTTTTTTTATGATTGGGTGGTCTCTTGACCTCACATGACCACCTCAAGTGATCATGTTTCTACACTTAAGGTCACCTGAAAGCTTGTTAAATCTTCATGTCTGCCCTAAAGATGACCACTTGTGTGGTCGAAATGTGTCAGCATGTTCTCTTTGCTTAAATAAAGGACTTTCACTGTATGTGACTCAAAGAGGACCTGCCTAACATTTGATTTTACCCATTGATGGACTTACCCTTCTTGTTTTGTTTTTTTTTGCAAAATATTAAATCTTTCAAATGATTAAACGTCTTTGAAATATAAGCAAGAAGCTGAGGCTCATGAACTGCTCGACTTGGCCTGCTCTCCAGGTGGGTGGGCGAAGATTTAATGCACAACGCCTCTAACCTGGCAACCAGACTGGATGTCTCTGTATATGGTATATATGATAGGCCTATTAAGAGTCACTGTTATCTCCAGCTCCATTCAATACATTTCTCTAAATATATGTAGGATCTGTAGTGCTGATGAAAAAAAAGTAATTGTCAAAACTGTTTGTTTTATGCACTTTGCAAACCATATTGGTATAATTATCATTTATGCTAGTTTTGGTGCTAATCATTACATCAATAAAACTACACTAAACACTTCCAGTAATGAGTTCTAGACCAGAAGATCACTATCATCGAGTGGTTGTCAGTCGCTGTAACAGCCCAGGTTTCTCATAGTCTTTAATGTCTTCCCCATTTAAAATACATTAGAGCTAACGCATGGAACAGTACCGGCCTCCAAAACGACGACATTCTGAACACTTGAAGTATCTATAGGGCACTTACTATATGCTATACTATGCTACTGTAATTAGACCTGCAAAGACAAGAACTGATTATGTGACAGATTGTACTCATAAAACAATGTTACCTCATTAATAGCCATGCCAGATTACAGGGTTTAGAGTGCTCTTCTTACTGAAGGGGACACATAAGTAGTGTACTGTGTTTGCACACATGTTGGCATTTGCAATCTTATGAAATGGTTCTTAACATCTCTTCCATTTTCACTTCCATAATGCCACCACATTTGGGTCCACAGCTCTCAAATGAAGCTCTTTACTGTGACAGACTGTGAGGAGTGCAGTGGGACCACTTGGCTCTCTCTTATCGCCTGATAGCGGTCAGCGACTCATATTTCCTTAATGATTTGGTGAAGGCCTTCCAGAGGGATTGGGCTCACTTAAGTCTGACTTATGAGTGAATTTAACCTGAAGAGGTTGTAATGATGCGAGAAAAACACTTGGGGCCCTCTGGAGATGGTCTGACACACTTCTGCAGCAGACATGGCCTTGCTGAAGGAGTGGAGGGGGTGGAAGAAGTGGAGGGAGTGGGACTAGGGGGTTGAGGAGGCGGGGGAGTGCTCCAGGCCACCTGAGCTCCAAAACAATAGCCCAAAATTAGATGACATGCACTGTTTGCTTTGGGGGGAGTTTCTGATATCATACAAGAAAGGTTATGCAAGCCAAAAGATAACTTTGTGCTCACATTAAAGGCAGAGGGCCTGCTACCTGCTTGTAGCTATGGAGATATTATGGCTTAGTCTGGAATGTTCCACAATATGGCATTACACTCACATTACAGTTCTATTTAACTTATCTGCAGGTTTTAAAATATGCATTTTTACTGTTAGCATGGTTGCCTCCTCACAGATCTGACCTGTACCTTGGCTTTGTGGTTCCACCTTTTTGTCTCCATGAAGTTTAATGCAATCCCATGGAAAATTCTGGGCAAAGCAATAACATTTTCATGGAGACAAGAAGATGAGAGGCTCTCAACCAGAAAAGTTACACTGTTCACTTTTTAAAATAAGTCAGTTTATTTCATTTTAGTGTATTTTAAGAAAGGAAAGAAGATTTTGTGTAGCTTTGCATGGCCAGTAAAAGTGATTTGCTTACCAAGATTAGTTACTCAACTTAACAATAAGATTATGTAGCTATGGCTAATGTTGCATTGTTGATGAGAATTTACTATCTTCTCATTTCTAGTTCCAACTCCCTTTTTCTGGACTTCTGTCATAAAAACAAATTCAACAGCCAACTTAAAGATTAGACAGAAACATACATAGTAATATATGCTCTGAAGGCAAGCTAAAATATTTAAAATGGGATGTTTCGTGCTTTGATGTGTCGATGCTGAAAGTGTGATTTTCCGATGGGAGATCAGAGGAGCGATGCTTACATAAGGATCTGAGCCAGACCTCACTGTGGCTATATTTAGACACAGCGTCATGATGGGGATTCCACAGCTACAGCTCAGCCATGTAAAAGATAGACTATATACAAAGTCCTTCTTACAGATCAGCTATCAGAACTATCAGCCTCCTTCTCCTTCGCTCATTTTTTTTCTGTAAATCTGTGGTCCCATGTATTATTTAAGTGAAGTTTGACCTCTTGGGGTGTATTCACTGTACCTTACTCATTTGTTCTCATCTGTCTGTCCCGGTTGCAGTGACATATCAGGTGGAGACAGTCTTGAAGCCGTCAGACTAGATAAAGAGTGACGAGATCAAATATGACCAGAGAGAATCCAAGGTGTGAATGTGCTACTGTGCTCTGTGTGTGTCCAGAGAGATCACTTTCGGGATCAGTGAAGCATTTAATGTAATCAGATCTGCACTGACAACATACTACACCAGTGGCTGCATTACCACACTGCCATTGCCAACAGTTCAATCATTCAAGTTCATCAGCATCTGAAACTAAATGCTTTTAGTAATTCATAAAAAATAAATAATGTATTGGATTTACAGCATCTTCCATCTTCCTTCCAAGACATCCAAAGCTATGAAGCGCTGAAGTCATTAGCCACAGCTGCCCTGGGGCGAACTGACAGAAGCGAGGCCGCCAATCTGTGCCACCGGCCTGTCTAATCACCAGCAACACTCACACACATTGCATTCATATCAAGGTGGGTGAAGAACCATAGACCAGTGGTCCCAAACCACCGGGCCATGGACCGGTACCGGTCCGTGGATCAATTGGTACCGGGCCACCGGCCGTCCAAGAAATAATTAATTATTTCCGTTGTATTTATTATCTGAGTCTGAACAATCGTTTATTTTGAAAAATCTTTTATTTTGAAAAATGACCGGATTCTCTCGGTTACATTTCCGTCACTTGAGCGCCGACAACACCACTTAGCGTTCCGACGGCCCGCGGGCTTTACGTTATAACTTTACAGCAATGTACGTGTATTTCTGCGTCACCCACACAAACAATCTACACATCAAATGAAAGCTACGGCATTCATCTTTCTGAATATGTAAAGCATTTACACCTCTAATCACCACAGTGCTGACAGGAAAGCCGTTTTTACAGAGAAGTCAGAAATGTGGATTTGGACTTCACTTACCTTTGAGCGCTCTGGTTCTGTCAAACATCAACATATTCACACAAAGTTGGTCTCATTCGTTCCGTAAAGGTCCAGAGAATATAATCCAGTCAAGAAATTATGTCCACAAAGGAAGTTAGAGCCTCCATGTCCAATCTGCTGCAGGACAGTGAAATCTGTTCCGTCACTTCTCTGCATTTCTTTTGTCAGTTTCAGGCATAATAAACTTCTGACAGCGCCAACTTTGTTCCTCAGCGCAAAACAAACTTGTTAGCTTGTGATTGACACCAAAGTTGACCAATAAGGTGGGGGCTGTGGGTTACTGGAGCCACGGACAATGAATGAGAGCTACAGATGACGGGTACAGATACAGGGTACGCCCCACTCTCCCCCTTGTAGAATCAAGCTGTTACATTACACATGTTTAGTGATGTTTTCCTCTTAAAGCCCATGAACTGCGGAACACGCTGATGCGTGACATGCAGTGGTTTACTGTAAACAGACGGAGTTTCCTGTGCGCGTAAAAAGACGAGACTGGATATAAAGATCCGTGCGTAAAATTACGCGCGCGTATTGCGTAATTTTACGCAGCAGTTTTGCGTTTTAAACATGACGAAACGGACAAAACAAAGGAAGTACGCGACCGAGGACACTGTGGATGTTTGTACAAGTTAAACTAGAGGCATCTCGGACCCGGAGCGGTTCGTGGAACCGAATGCAGATCTCATGGTGGACTGAGGAGTAGAGGGACCTTATGTTTTGATGGACTGGAGCATGGTTTATTCTGCTATTAACTTAATTGTGGGTCAAATGTGTATCATGTGTAATCAGCATTAGCATTAGCTAATGCCAATCTGCCCTGACCACCACCAATCATCACACACACACCACTTGGGTGAAGTGAACAATGACAAGCTCTAACCACTGAGCCACTGTCACAGAATGACTGTCTCACTGTACAATCATGTACAGTGTGTTCTTAGTTTCCAGTGTGTGTTTGTTTACATTTTGAAGTGTGTGTGTGTTTGTTGATTGTTTGCAGTGTGTGGTTGGCTGGTCCGCGGTGATAAAAAGGTTGGGGACCACTGCCATAGACTGTACGTGTGAATGGGCACAGCTAACGCACTAGGAATCATCATGGGCATGCTTCCAACTCCATCGACTCTGGCTCCAATTCACTTTACGCTGACAAATTGTTACCCCTCTCTTGGTAACTGGTGCAGTGAGCTTTGTCATTTTGCTCTTAAAATGTTCGTATTAACCTACTCTACATGAACCTGTGAATCAAGATATGAACATTAATAACAGACATATCAGGCGCCTTCTTTCTCCGGGGTCACTCCCGCTAACGTCAGCAACAGCTTTGATTGACAGTGTTGCTAAGCTGCCTCTCCGTGCTATAAATCAGCAGTGTGGGCGGGAAGAGGGGTTACTTTCACTCTGGATTGGCTCTTTCATTGCTATGATACTCGCTCTTGGAATTCTAAATGTGGAACTCACCACTGTAAATGCTAGCCTCAATGAGCTTCATTTGACTGGTGCCGAAAACTATGGGTGATGTCACACTCAGTTAGTCCACTTCTTTATACAGTCTATGTGAAGAACACAACAACATTATGCACTAGAAACACTGCAGTCCCACTACACTATCCATCTGATATTCCCAACTGTCTCCCATCCCAGTAATAACCAGGCCCAACCCTGCTTAGCTTCCAAGATCAGACTACACAGGCATTCTCAATAAGTCAGGAGCCAAACGAATTTGAAGTTATTTAATCCTCCTCAATCTAGTTCTACGAAGCAATATTAAGAATTGAATGTTACAAAAGACTTTACGAGAAATACAAATTATATTCAAGATCTATGTCAGGACTCAATCTGTCAACCAAAATGGACAGCAGTATCTATTCTTAATTTCACTGCTTTCCACATCAAAAACATGGTTGCCTATACCCCACTGAGTTCATATAGTGTGCACAGTATGTGTAGTTCAATGTAAGCAAACAATGTGCTTATGTAGTTCCTATATATGACTAATGACATTTTTGTTTACATCGGCGTAGAAAAACTAAGGTAATATCAGTGAGGTCCTTTCTGATCAGAATGTAAAGAATCCAAGAGAAGAAAGATCTTACGAGCACTTAAGTAATTAGTCGCAATCAAATGTAATCATATATTAGCATAATGTTCCTGTTGGCAAAGCACTGGGATGCTAATGGCTTGGTTTGACAGAAGAGAGCCATCTGTAGATAATTATCAGATTGTGAGTGCTCATTAACTCTCAATATTTAAAAGTCTGAGTAATTGTAACTGGGAAAATCAAGTAGCCACCACAAATCGGCTCGCATAAAGCAAGAAATGCAAGACCCAAGAAGGGGCTAAGGTTCCTAAAAATGTAAAATATTCACTGTTTATTACATACTCTTCAGTTGAAGTTATAAATGTGTTATATATCCGTAGGGATATATAATCCCTATGGATTTTTTTAGATGACAAAAATTGATAAACAAATTATTAGACACAACCCAGAAATCATATTCAGACCATTCTGAGGGCTAAGGTTAAGCATAGAAAAAGCTCTGGAAAATGAACCAAAGATGGTGTTGTATTGGTTTCAATGGCCTGTGCCACATGATGCCAAAAAGGATTTTTTATTCTGCATTACTTCCTTAAAAAGAGCTAGCGGCCATTAGAGAGAAAAATTGTTTCAAAGTCTGACCTTTGTGAAGGCTGTCGATGTCCTGACTGTCAGCTGAATACAAGCAGTTTGATTTCACAGAAAAATACATTGCACCCTATTGGATAATTCTTTCTGGGTCCAGCTGCTGCAGTACCTTTATAATAAGGCTATTATTATAAGGCCTTATAATAATGCTCATAAATATATGTTAAGTTACTGTAAAGTTCACAAATGATATTTCACTTATCTAGGATATAAAACTATTTGTTGCATGATTGTGTTAACATGCAGCCATAGTTTTTTAGTCTAATTGTTCTTGTTGTTTCTTTTATATATTTTGGTTGTGTTTTGAGGTTCACAAGCTAAAACATGTAAAAACATCCTTTTCAACTTTGCAAATCCTCACACATTTATTATACTTTCAAATGACTCCCACAAGTGGTTTCTGTATTTTTACATCTCTCCAACAAATCTGGCAATGATTAAAATACCTGCAGGGACTTTTCAGAAAAGCAGAGCTGAAGACTGGAGAGTAGTTAACTGATATAATACGTCTTTTTACTGACAAATTATTGCAAGATTAGAGAAAATAATAATTTAAATGGAGAATGGATTCACAGTGCACATTATGAGCCAAAGCATTAAGCATTTAGAATTGGGTACATTTATGGTCAGTAAAAATCACATAACTATAATGATATAACCCAATCATTCCATCTGGTTTTTGGTGTATTTTCAGAGCATCAAAAACACCTAGTGACATGTGCCAGTTACTCAATGATCAACTGTTGCATTTGGAAGAAAAAGTACAGTGATTTTAAAATAACTCTTCAAATCTTGGCCTGTCACAATAACACATTTTGAAGAACGATAAATTGATTCTGAAATTATCATGATAAACAATAATATTGAAATGAATTAATACCACTTTCACAATAAGCTTAAAACATTAATCACAGTAAACCCTTTTCCAAGTGAATCATTTAAAGATAATGTGGCCAACTATATATAAATAATACAGTGAAATACTGACGTAGTTAGTTTTAGTATTTATAATGTGTCATGTAAGTTACATATTGGATAATTGACAACTCAAATGTCATCACAAAGACCTAATACTACAGACATAATTGAGACAGGCGTATTCAAATCTGTACCATTTTCTCTTTCATTTTCCTCTTTGCCATTAGTGATGTACCAATAACCGAAATATAGTCATATCGTATCATTAAGAGTCTCACAATAATATTCTGTCATAGTATATCAAATCAGCTTCTTTCCTAAATCGCTTTTGTTGGGACAAAAGCAAAATAAAAAACAGAGGGAACTACATAAACCACAAAAAACTAAGGGAACTACATAAACAATGATCCTTTGCTCCATTGCAGACTACATGAAGAAATAACAATATTTAAGGAGTTTTAAATCTTAATTCTTTGAATTGTGACAGTAATGATTGCAAAATATTGCAATAAATATCCGACTGTGAGATACATGTACACATGGTGATGATATTGTACAGTGAGATGTGGATATCGTTAAATCTTTATTGGTCACATTAGTTTGCCATTCTTTGCATAATTTTCCTTGTCAAAACCTGCATAGGTGTGATCAGATTACTCACATAACATGAAGCTGTTTACATAATCTGATAAGTCCAGAAATAAGATAAAAAGCATATTGTTGATGTGTATGTAAACATAACCAGTGATGAACTATATAAGGATCACATTTCTCAACATGTGGTGGTCTGAAGTACAGTGTTAGCAGGTTTTACACATAATAAGACCACAGGAGACACATTTAATAACAGAAAAACTGTGGCCTTTGTAGTTTGCTTGTTGCCTACATGTAAAGTGTAGTTTTGATTGGCCATTAAGTCTTAAATAAACATGGACTATTGTGTTACAGACTCAAAACAATATGGTCAGGTAATGTCTTGATAACCACACGGCGTCTTTGTGGATCAGTTCTTTCACTTTATCACCGAGTGTATTGTAACACTCACCATGTGTTCAGCAGAGGACAGGAGAAGACAGAATGGTGTTAGCAGTGATAACTATTGCTGGAACATCGATGTCAAATCTAATAACATCTAACCAGCTTTATGTCAAGCTTAACTAAACCAAACTAAACTAAACTGCTAAAGACTGCATATGATGTTTTAATACAACCTGCACTGTACTTCCTAGTGTTTTTTGGCAATTGTACTGCAAAGTGTGTGCTGCCTCCAGGGGCCACTGCAATTTCAAGTACTATGTGACATCACACAGGACTTCCCTGCCATAAATGGGTCTGATTACAAGACCTGGCTGTATGAGCAGAGTTTAAAGTGTGGACACCTGTTAGACCAAACACACTGTTCTTATAGCCACAGACACTGCCCCTCCTCCCCTCTCACTCTCCCCTTTAGTGATCCAGGTACTTTATTTAAATATGGTTGTGGGTGGTGTTTAGTCCCACTGTAATGGAGACAATTTTCATCCACATAAATTATAATATAATATTATGTTAAGATAATAATAACATTATTACCCAATGTGAAAATATTTTCAAACTGGAATATTTATTTATTCAAACTGGAAAGCTCAACACTAGTTTACTCAAATACAAAAAATATCTTTTGGCCATTTTTACACTTTAAATGCCTTATTCATATATGAAAACCTAACCTGATGAAAAACATGTGATACTTCTTTTTCACATTGATTTCCTATCCAGCTGCATTGTCTCACCTTAAAAACAACTTTCAACATAACACACAGCAGTTTTTCCACAACTTTTCTCTGGGCCTCCTAATGGCTTGTGTGGCCCTGTGCCTGTGCTTATTCTGCTAATAGCTAGAACCAGCTCTGGAACTAGCCTTGACCTATTCAAACAAACAAATAAACAAACAAACAAACAAACATGGTGCAAACAGGCTCTTTTGAAGGTTGAATCACACAAGCATGCACTCCTCTTGTTAACTGCCATGGGCTAATGTACCTTCATTGGTTGACTTAAAAAGATGATGGGTTACTATGGCAACTGTTGCATGTCGATCAGCATCTCTTCCAGAACAATGTTTATTCACATTTCCGGAAGCAACAGGCGAAAGACCATGTATCCTGCAATGCTATTCCAAATTTGGTGAATAAACACAGTAGGCCATACTAGGGCTATAATTGACTAAAGACATTATTTAGAAGTAACAGAATACATAAAAATACATATTCTGAATACTAATTTTGAGTACCTGTATTCCGGTACAGTTACTTTTTCATTTGGTGTTGTTCAGAATAGTTACTTTCCTAAAATCAAAGGAATTGGGGTATTCCATCATGCAATTTTGACCTTGAACTGCACAGTATTAGTAAGAATAAAGAAAAACAGCTCTTGCGTTTTTTTGTCTCTAATTAATGCAGAACAAATAGTACAACAAAAATAAAGTTGTTTGTAATTATATATCATGTTTACACTATAATATAATGCAAGTTGGTTTTAAAGTATTCTTAGTATTCAGAATACAGTACCGGTATTCTGATCGGCCAAGTATCAAATTACATTACAAAGTATTCTTCCCATCACTGATTATATATATAGTACAGAGAAGTACTAGTAAACAGCATTGGAGTGGAAAGGTAGGTTAAACTTTCCGGTCACTATAAAATTCCATGCTAATTCCCTACTGATATATGATATCGTCATAACTTAAATTGATAATATTATTACATTTTTCTAACCAATATCAATGTATTTTTTAATGCAATGTTTAAAAGATAAAATTTGCCCATATGTATCTTAGATAAATAAATAAATATTTGTAGAAGTATTTACACATTAAAAAAATTGTTCACTAGATGCTTATGCTCACATTTCCTGAAAATGTTATGTATAAATGGTTATATTTTTATGTAGCACTTTTCCATCTTCAAGGCACAAAGCGCTTTACATCAAGGAAACATTCACCCATTCACTCATTCATACACCAGTGTACACAAACACTGGGGGCAAAGTGGGTTATGTGTCTTTCCCAGGGACACAACAACAGCATTCATCTGTGGGAATTGGAATCGCACCTCCAACCTGAGGGTCAGTGGATCTGACCGCTCTACCGATGATGTTATTTCGAGAGTGGGATTCGAACCGCCAACTTTCGGATCAGTGGATAAACACTATCGCTTTTCTGTCCCAGGGTTCTAGTACCTCCTCACCCAGCACTCCTAATCAACAAACAACTCCAAATCTAATCAGCTCACCCTTCAAACACACATGTAATATTCATGTAATAACACTTATGTACTGGCTCTCCCATTCATGAATACATCACACACTGTTTATACTGTGTGTGCTCTAGCCGGCTGCACCTGGATGAGGATTCCACAAGTAAACCGCCATCTCAGCAGTGGGGCTAGTCCATGTGTGAGGGAGGAATGGAGGCGTGAGGTAGGGGCCATAGGAGTCCATTTTAAAACCATTGTATGGTTAACATACGAAAACATTTTTTAGCTTAACTGCTGTCCTACTATTTCATTTTAACTAAAACTTCTGTTTAGAAAGACACATCTGGCACACAATGGTATAGAAAAATAGTGGCTACATTTTTAGTATTGAACTAATACCAATAGCATCGATTTGCTGTTGCTTCCTGCTAACAACAACTAGCATGCTAACAGCTTACTTCCTAGTTTGCAGCTTTCTAATTAAATGTAGACAACACACAATGATCTCACTTTGACCCTAAGAGATGCTTTTACAATATATATTGGGGGAAGACAAATTTTACTTGACTAAAATTGGATACGGCCACTTTAATTATCCCAGCCTAAAATATTCAACACATTTGCTGCATGCTTTTTGATAACAACAATGTTAAAGCAGATCTATTCTGCCAAATTTACTTTTCAGTGCTTTTAACCATGTTATAGTTGTTTCCTTTTCTTTTACCCTCTCGAAGTTGTAGTTGGAGTGATTTGTGCATGTTTGAGCAATCTTTAATCCAGATGCCATATTGCTGATCAATCCCCGTTTTCAGCACCACCGGTATACGCCCCCTGCTCTGTACTTCATTCTTCAATTTAATTTTTTCAATCAATGATACTTGTAGAATTTGGCAGCACCACATAATCCTTTGTGATGTGCAGCTATCCATAGGAGGGGCCGACAGCTTCACGGCTCTTTGTTGTTATGACGGCAACATCAGGTCCCATTAGGCAGCACAGTTTTCTAACATGGAAGTCAGCAGATATGTCATTTTAGATGTATATTGCGATTTAAAATATCCTAATTATAACACAATAATCCACGTGTGTTATAGATTATAACTATATAGCAGGCACAAGCACAATATGTCTTCTTTGAATACTTGAATGGTAAAACTGTAAATATTTCACATGTGATTAGTTATGTCTATTCCCTAAGTACTATTTCACTTTGTCCTACTGCCTACTTTTGCACTGCCTATCACTGCTCCCACAAAACCTGGAGCCTGTGGACAGAAAGCTTAAATACCACTGTAGTAATACGACCCCTACAGCTAAACATGCTAACTATTATGGATGCTTAAGCAGCGACACTCACCACTTTCACCCTCCTCCCACACACAATGCCTTTTCCCAGGTCTGTGAGAGAAAAAATACTGCAGCTTTTTTTTTTTTTTCTTAGCTAAAATGCAAATGGATCACAATCAGCCTTGAGAAAGAGTTGTTTTGAATTTAGACAACAACACAATGGCTGAACCACTTCAGAACAATTACTTTGTTTAAATGTTTAGTGTTTATTTCTAAATTGCTTACACTGATCATATTAAAACAACTACCTAATTTTTACTATCTTTGAAACGTGAAAATCATGCATTGTGAGCATCTAATTATTCACCATGATGAGTTTATAAGCTCTTTTCACAACTTTCAGTGGCCAGATCGGAGTTTTTTTGACATGGTAAAAGATAACAACATCCTACATGCTAACAGCGCACTTCCTTATTATCGGACAATTTACACAGCTGTAGACAGAATTTCTGGAGTCTTTCTGACCTCAAGAGCTGCTTACACAATATGTCTGTACTGGAGAAAGACAAAATAGGCTATGACCTTTAAATCACATTACTCAGGCAAGACACATTTGGAGAAAATGCCATACTTTAATATATTCTGAGCAAAGCAATAACATCACTATGATAAGACTAGACAAGCAGGCAGTGGGCCATCAACCAAAAAAGCAACACAGTGCAGCTTTTAGTAGATTACCTATTGAACATGAACACGTTCTCATACTTATTTGAATGGAAACACAATGATGGCGGCTCTAGCTGTTGTTACTATCCAGGCCTTGCGCTGTGATTGGCTCCAAGCCCGGACACAAACAGAACAAATACCATGTGGATTCCTGACACATCCCAGACAGGGCTTTTGTAAATACTGTGGTGATGAATTAAGGTGTGCACATGTAAACAATAGACTCCAAACAACAGTTCTATATAAACACATTGTAAACCATTATAACGCTTATACTCTTAAGACTGTGTGTGTTCATTGTCACATTAGGTGTTTTGGAGATGTGCAAAATGAAGCATATAATCTGTAATAGCAAGAAGGCAAAAATAGCTGAGTATAAATAAAAAGTTGCAGTGATTTTTCAAACAAGGAAACTTTTTGCTTGTTTTGTTCAGTACTTGAACAGGGACTTTACATGTTTGTTTTTTTCATATCTCAGGTGGATTATAACATTGTCTGAACCTTGTCACTGGGTTATTACAAAAAATATTCATTCTTGTTCATATTGCCCATCAATAATTATAAGCCAGACATATTTCCATTGTTTTCTCTCTCCTTTTTGACCTAAACAAAATGGGTGTTTCCTTTTCTCACTCCATTACACCCTCTCTGATCTTTCCCTTCGCTCCTCTCTCCTTATCTCTCCATCTTTCTCCCCACCCTCCTCACCATATAGCCTGGAATCCAAATTGGTTGTCCCTATATATTCTATAAGATATCTCAGGTCACTACCTCCTCCTCGTGTCTCAAGCCAAACTCAAATGGAGCCGTGCAAAGAATTGGAAAACAAACAAGCTCATTGGTCATCGATCAAAACAAAATCATCAGGGCATGCGCATCCCTGATTGGCTAATCCAATCATGCCGATCTGAACAGGTGCTCAGACTTGGAGATGCACCAGTCCAGGTTTTCAGTTCCAATACTGTTATCAATACTGTTGATACCCAATATTAACTGGTACTTGTGCAGGAACTGAAATGGCATTCCCTCCAAACATAGTTCACTTATTAAAATGGATCCAGTTGTGTTGTGTAACTGTTATTTATCCTGTAAATAACTACAGAATCGCTTTAGAAGATCACACATTATGAGGCGTTCTAGGCCTATCAGCTAGTAAATAGTCATATTACATCTGATTACAGGCTCAATCAAGATATCGACTGACGAGGTATCGACTGACAAGATACCTATGACGTGATATCAACTGAAGTAATATCGACTGACGTGATATCGATTGAAGTGATATCATGGAGCCTATATCTGATATCGGTATTGTGTTGACTCATCCCTACTCAGATTACACATCTTTGTCAAACCTGCTAACTGTAATCAAACATGTTCTGAAATGTGATTCCTGTGTTAGTTTCTCAGTTCATATTTCAGTCTTTTTTGTAAAATCTTTTGGAAGAGTTTAAAATGTGAACTTTGAACTGAATCGCATTAAATTTAATTGCAATCATTATGCTCACCCTCCCTCTTCACCGTCTCCTCCCCTCACTCATCTCCTCCCCTCACCCATCTCCTCCTCCCTCTCCTCACTCCTCTCCCCCTCCTCACTCCTCCCCTCTCTCTTCTCTCTCCCTTCTCTCAGCTCCAGCCTGGACGCAGAATGTGTTGATCACTTGCTCTAGCAGCTGCTCTCACAATCTGCTGGAGGACTAAACATACTGTGGGATTACTGCGCTGGGACAAATTACAACATGCTGCACTGTTAGTTGTTGCTAAGCAGCTCTGTCGGGTATTTACAGTTTTTAGCTGAGCACATCTGAACATTAACACTTCACACAAATTCACAGCTACTATAGGGAAAGCAAAAGTTTGTATGGATTTTTATGTTAAGCTACAGGGTCAACCCAATTCTCTGTTTGTTTGGTCCTACTTAGGCCCTAGACTGTACACAACCTATATTGTTTTGCTTTAATCAAGATGCTCTGGTTTGATCCTCTTCTAGTCTTGATCTAGACTGAACATAACCTATATTGGTTTGCTGCTGCAGGTAAAAAAAAATCTGATGAAGCCACAGACCATGAACCATTGCTTTCGACTGAATGCAGGAATCAATTTGCCATTTCTTATCTTATTCTTCAAAAGCAACAACTGTGAACATTTCTGGAGTTGTTACATGGTAAATAGTTACATTTTAATAAAGCGCTTTTCCACCTTCAAGGCTCTCAAAGCGCTTTACATCAAGGAACCACTCACCCACTCACACACCAATGTGTGCAGACACTGGGGGTGAGGTGGGATGAGTGTCAGCCCACAGTATAAATGCTTTTTTCAATGTATTTTTAGCAATTATCCCCTGTAATTGAATGAATGCAAGATATGTAGTTACGTTTAATGTCATACTTTGGACTATCCCTGGCAAAGCAGTAACATCTCCATGGAAAAGTTTCACGGTGAAGCTTTAAATGACTAAAGACTCCATGTGTGTTGCGAGGTGATGAGTATGCTTTTCTGTGGTGAGGCTGGCTGATTTGTTGTTGTCTGTTGGGACAGTGGCGCTGCTGTAGAGAGCTGGCACAGCACTATAACCAAGATGAATGGAGACAAGGGCCAGAGGAAAGTGTTCGCTCCAAGGTCAGCACATCACTGAAGACACACAGAGACCCCTAACTCTTCTGTCTTCATAAACACTGCAGGAAGCAAAGGGCATCTGTAAGCTACATGTGAGGGAGTGTAGCTGGAAGTCCTGGTAAACAATACAAGCATGGTTAGCTGATGTTAGCAATATACAGTAAGCTCAATTGACAATTAGGGAAGCTGTTCCTTATTTTTCCTTTCTTAAAAATGTGAAAAGCAAAAATAGTTCATTTCAAATGGTTTGCAGTGGTCCAAAGTTATTCCTCACTTACCTTATGCATTCTAAGCATCCTAGTTATTCACCATGATGAGTTTATAAGCACTTTTGACAATATTCAGAGAAAAGCTTTGCTGCCATATAATGCTAACATCTAGCAAGCTAACAGCACACTTCCTGGTTCTCTTGTAAAGTTATTTTACTTGTCAAAATAACCAAACCACAGATCACACTTTAATCATCTAGAACTACACACCTGCATGGAACAGGCTGTACTCTGATGACAGTCTATTCAATGGGCTCACAATAGTTTTCAGCAGAAAACTCTATGTTCTTTCTGCAGACATTCATTCATTCATAACATTAAGAGTCCTGTTAGTGCTTCATTTTAACAAACCACCTCAGATACTCAAGGATCCAACAGAGAGACAGATGGAGGATCTGCCCCACCCACAGGAGGCTATCTGCATAGTTGCTAAAGTTGTCACTGGATTTATGAACAAACCAAGACATCTTCTTTTCTCCACGGAGCAGATGTTGTTTTGTCTGAAATGTTCCACAGAATAAAGCGTATTGTATCTCCACGTGGAGACAAGGTGACTTTTTTACAGGCTAAAAAAAAAAAACTCTACAGAAAACGTACATAGTGATTGTTTGAAGTAATTTGCATTTTTCCACAAACTCCTGAAAAGTGCTGCAAGAACAGCAAGTAGCAAATCATATCAAAATTGTTGATTATAGTGTGAAAATGAAAAAATGTATTCCAGTATTCCCCACAGCTTTAGGGATACCTTCAGAAATCAGAAGGTACAGTATTCATGTGGTTCACTTACAGATAATTACACAGCGAACAAAGATACAGCCACTTCACAGAGTTGGTCTCACAGTTTGAGAGCACAAATGTAGTGCCTGCATTGGGCTGAATGCACCTGCAGACAAACAGCTCTGATCCTCTGGCTCTGATTGTAAGGAGCTGCTGCTAATTCAGTATTTCACAGGGTTTTACCACAGGTCAGTGTCCAGTCATAAGAGAAGAATAAAAGTACAACGGCAATGGCCAGAGAGGGGCTTCATCATAGACTGTATATATAAATGATATAGCTAACCTGCTAGCCGCCACATTCCAAACAGGAAGTGAGCATGAGTGCACTGACTTCATTGATTCCAATTCACTTAACAATTCACATTAATTACACACCAATGAGCTGCCCTTTTTTTTTGCCAAGGTCAGTCCTGCAAGTTGATTGATACCCGGGCCCTGCCAAACCATTGGTGTGGGCAAGACCTTCGCTCTGGCTCCAAAATTTGCTCTTGAACGCTATGGGTGACATCACACTCACTTAGTTCACTTCTTTATGCAGTGCACTTCAATCATTAGTATCCTTTTTATTTTTAATGGTGCTATAAGAAACTTTTCTGGAGAGAGTCACAGTATGGCATTAAACACATCTATTTTGCATTTGTTCAATTACGTGTATTTACACATTTTAAATAATCACATACTGTGACATACTGTGAGCAGGGTTGCTTTTCCGCTGATCTGACCCATAACTTCACCCAGTGGTATCACCTGCTTGTCGCCATGTAAGTTTAATGCTACACTGTGAAACAAGGCAAAGCAATAACATCTCCATCCATACATTATTTGTGAAACATTACTGGTGTTTTCCGAAGAGCAGGACCTGTCTGTAGGGGTGGGAAACATGTTGAAATTTGGTATCACATTATTATATCCAAAATAACTGAATAATTACATACGATAATGGTTGCTGACAAAATGTTATGGATGAGTAATTATAAGTTTAATATTGTGAATAGGTTTCATATTTAAGCAACTGTTACAGTATTGTACTTTGTTATATGTGAGAACAACAATAGAAGAGAACATCATGGAGAGATAACTGTTTTCTCTGGTGATAATGATGATTAGCGATTCTCACGATTTAAAATGTCCCATGAATGATTTTTGTCGACCCTCTCATAGACTCCCTCATTTACTGAGAAAATGAAAGTCTCTAATCTGCCAGGCTAGCAATCCTCTGGATAAATTAGCAAAACATTAGCAAATCAATCACATTGATTTGTTTCTTACAACCTGCAACAGCTGCTCTAGTACAGTTACAAACACGCTCCAGCAAACGCATCAACACACATGTGAATTATGGGCTACAAGGCTACACTGGTGCTGGTCCTGTACAAGTACGCTGGTCACAATAAAAAAATTTGAAGTACAATATGTTGTTATGTACAATATCACGACATACAACTATAGTATTGAAAAATCACTGATATTATTACTCTAAATAATTATAATCAAAGTAAACGATTTTCTTAAAGAACAAAGGGGCGTCAGACTGGGGGGTAAAGGGTACTCTTTCCCAGGGCTCAGTGCAGGGAAGGGCCCTTTACAAAGTCTGTAATAGGCATTTTCATTAGACAACATGTAGTGTGGGCTCACCAAGATGATTTCTACCCAGGGCCCAAAATTTGGTGCTACAACCCTGAAAGAATATATAGCTTCCCCATAAAAAACATGCAATTTATAAATATTACAAAGAAATAAAATGTTGATATTTCAGTATCACAGACTCAATACAGCTCCATTATTAATGTACACAAAAATAACAAACAAAGTACTATAAAAATGTACCCCTAAAAACCTGTGTCCATTCTGTCATTTATTGAACGATATGCAGGTCTATACACAAGGCTTATAGATTTAAGGCTCTTCTATGGCTTTCTGTTCATTGTTGTCTCATTATAAACATACCTGGAGTTTTTGTTTTGTTTGACATTTAGATTGAAATAAGTACATTGCTGTTCTAAAATAACTACAGCTAGCATAGCAAAACCAGCACATAAAACATATAATTTAGAAAGGAGCATTCACCCTTTCAGAGAATAAAAAGGGCGTGGAGAAAAGGAAGCAGGTTCCGGTCTAAAGCAGGTGGACTCATTACTCTGAGGTCTTTTCAGGGCTGCTGCGTACACAGTCATAGTGCTTTATATATCTGACCTAGAAGACGCTTTACTACGGGAGGAGAGAGAAGAAAACATGTGGCCAGAGGAATCCTTTTTGTGGCAAACAATCCAAGGACTGGATTTGAAAGGACTCAATGAGTGTCAATGTACGGCAGTCTTTTTCAAATAATGTTGGAAACACATTAAGAGCTTTTACATTCACAGTAAGAAAGTTCCGGGTTTGACTCCTATGCCCCATGGGCCTTTCTATGTGTGCATGTTTCTCTCTGTGTCTCAGATTTCCCCATCAACCCGAAACATGCACAATAAGTCCAATCCTCCTCCCCACAGGCTGTATAAAGAAGTGAACTGAGGGACTGCAATGTCACCCATAATGTTCGGCTCTAGTCCAGTGAAACTCATTGAGGCTCGCAGTTATAGGGGTGAACTTGGAACCAAGTTAGAACTCCGACCGTGAGTATCATAGCAAACAAAGAGCCAATCTGGAGCGAGGCTGTTGAAGATAGTGCCCCTTCCCACCAGCACCTCTGGTTTAGCAGGGAGCGGGAACTTCACTGTCAAACCTGTTGCTAACACTAGTGGGAGTGACTTTGGGGAAAGAAGGCACCTGATTTGTCCGTTGCTAATGTTCATATGTTGATTTACGGAAACAATAGAGAAATAAAAATACCAGGATCATGTAGAGTGGGTTAAAATGAATATTTTAAGACCAAAATGACGAGGCTCACTACAGCAGTTACAGAGAGAGGAGTGACAATTTTTCAATGTAAAGTGAATTACAGCCAGAGTTGATGGAGCCTGAAGCGAGCCCATGAGCACTTCCTATTTGGAGCTTTTGTGTGAGACTGCAGATATAACTGGCCGTAGCTATGGGCAGTCCTGACTAAGACTGCCTTAAGATCTGGTTTCCTGGACTTGGCACTGCAGTAGCTCACCACTCCTGACAGGTTGCCTCAGAGGCACTAGCTGAAGGATGGATAGAGTAAGAATTTTCCTCATGCGGAAATAATATAGGATACAATATAATGTGTATAGAAAATGTGCACTTTCTCTGTCACTTTCTATCAGAGTGCAAGGATTACATATTGACACCTTTTAGTGTTAACATAGGGCAGTATTTTTCTTGTTTTGTCTGATTTTTCCTGTTGTTAGATTTTCCAGTTTGTTTTTGTGTGTAGGCAGCATGGTGGCTGAGTGGCAACACTCATGCCTCACAGCAAGAAAGTTTGGTTCGATCCCCGGGTCGCCCAGGCCTTTCTGTGTGGAGTTTTGCATATTTCTCCCCGTGTCTGGATGGGTTTCCTCCGGGTACTCCGGTTTCCCCCATCAACCAAAACATGATCGCCCTTCGAGACAACTGTTGTTGTGATTTTGGGCGTTACAAAAATAAAATGAATTGAATTGAGTGACGCAATATATATATATATATATATATATATATATATATATATATATATATATATATATATATATATATATATATATATATATATATATATATATATATATATATATATATATATATATATATATATATATATATATACTTAGAAAACATTGAACCACAGAAGGAGACTAAGAAGAAAGTTGCAGAAGAAATGAAGTCTGTGGATCTGTGACACCAACGGACACATCGTGGTGCCAAGTGTGTGTGTTTTTTTTTATCATTATCATTTTTAATCTTATCTTTGTGACTCCTTTCTTATTCTTTTTTTCACTTACCCCTCTCACTTGTTTTTTCTCTCTTCCCTTCAACATCAACATGCTTTAGCCACACAGACACACACACTCTACACAACATAAATACTCATGGTTTATTTGTATTTTTTATCATTTTTTTGTCTTGTCTACAAACTGTCCCCGTTTTCTGTCTTGTTATTTGAATCGGTATGTCTTATTATTAATGTGTCTTGGACCTACACTGTTGTATTTAGAAATGCTTAACTTGTATGTCTGTCTGGTTTTAAATAAAAAATACAACAAAAAATATTGAAGCAAAATGGTAGGTAATATTGAAGCAAAATGGTCACTAACACTTAGTGATGGTGTTTCCTGATAAACATATTAATATAAATGACTTAAGAGTGGCCAAATAACCAACCAACCTGTTCATTCATGATAGAAGTACACTTTCAGAAGCTAAAGCTGTAGCAGTGTAACAGTTCTTTACACACTGGATATTCTGAATGGCGCATTAACTATACAGACCTCCCGCTGCCTATACACGCTCACACCTCATGCACACATGGTTCAAATGCACTCGGGGGAGGCAGGAAAAGGCGGAGCCAGCACTTTTCTCTCTACATTGCAGCTTGGGACTCAATCAATAAGTCCGCGCTACAGCACAACGCTCCAATGGATTTTCAGTAAATTGCGGCTTTATAGACTTCACTGCACACACACAAACATAAGCAGCAACATTGATGCCAAGTATATGCAAAAGAGTTACAATCCCTGCCATAGACTGCCGACAAAGTTCAAATGGACAGTTAATACATGCTATAAAAATGCAATGGGCTATAAAAGGATCATAAAAATGGAGACACTATATCTAGCGGCAGCTTTGACCATATTAGCACATAGTTTTATCAAGTTTACATCATTTGTTCCAGATATAGCAGTAAGCAGAATTTAGAAATAACTAATATGTGCAATATTTAAAAATGAATTCTTTTTTGCACCACACTTACCTCAGTTTGATCAGCAGGTTAAAAAAACAAAACCTTCTCTGTAGTTTTTCTCTCGTTGATTAAAGAGGAGGTATTATGCACAATTAATTTTCTACCATGTTATAATGTTGTTCCCTCATCAAAAACATGCCTGTAGAGATTTTAGATGTCATCCATGCATGTTTGTCTACTCGATCTCTCTCGGGCCCTATTCAACCCGTGTTTGTGGTTAGTTGTAAGATTCTGTCCAATGGTCACAAGCTTATGTCATCTATGCTCCCACATGGCAATTCTCCATAAAAATGCAAAAACATGATACAAAACTGTACACTACAATTTGACAAACCTGATGCAATGTGCAGTAGTTTCATTGGCAGGATGCATGCTGGTTGTGTTGTGATAGCGCTCTGAAGGGGGAGTGACTAACACAGGGAGCAAAGGGAAAGGGGACTCAGAGACTTATAAAACATGTTAATATGTTGTTTTCAGTGAATATAGCATTTTCAAAACAATAAAAGGTAACATTGTGATCTAAATATGTTATGAGTTAGAGGTTAATACCCCATAGAACTAAACTGCCCCATCTTTAAAGCTTACACAAGTTTTGAAGGACTAGTCCATTGCTGAATATCACTGCTCCAATGGCAGTTTGCTCATTTTCTAAGACTGACCATAGATCATTGAATTTTTAACCACAAATGAGCACTGACTCATCGGGTAAACAGGCTTTTGATACAACCTGAAGGGTCAGTGAGGGCTGAGAGGCCAAGGAAGTTTTGCATGAATCTGTCATTTATCTAAAAACTATCCGGTATTTTAAGCTTTGATACAGATTTTAATACTATGGCTTTGAGTAATTGCCTATAACCAATATCATACCAGTACAGAGACTAACAATAGCATTTATTTCCTTAAGGTCATTTTAACACGTTAGTGACTCAGTGGAATAACTCCAGTGGTACTAGATTTAGTTCTGTTTACTTTACTTTTGGGCGGTCTTTTTCACATACACCATGCATTCACCACAAACACCATGAGCCATGTGTAAGTCCATCAGCTTATCAAAGAATTTATTTCAATGAGAACGCACTTCAAGAGACAGCCCTGTGAATACACACGCATACATCCGCTTCCCCTATACGTGGTGGTCTTTTCTATCACCTGTGACTAAACACACCATGAAGACTTTACGTGCTGGTGGCAGAGGAGAAAAAGCTTTTTGAACGACATAAGGACAGACCCAGGCTCACCTGTGCAGACAGAGACAGGAGGTCACTGATATTAAGCTCATCCAAATTGCCTCGTCAGACAAACGTATCAAACAGCAGTTCTGCAGCACTCATTCACACAAACATACATGATCTGAGCACTTTTTGCTCACTGTCACAGCGGACTGTGTAGGTCATCCACATCCACGCCACACTCTCCCTGCTCCAAAGGGAGGGTGGAGCTGCTCCAAGACCTCCTGTATCATGTGGTCTTGGACCAGCCGTTTACTTTGGTTCAGAGTGTGTCTTTTACATTGACCTAACTAGTGGCAATGTGAAAATGACCTAAAACAAAAATAACATAAGACCAAACTGATTCAAACGTGTTATATAGCTGTGTAAGAATTGGCCCATTCCATCTATATTTGAGAAGATAATAAACTCTTGTGGAGTAAAAGATTACCACCATTCTTTCTTTCATCAGGTATGGAGAGTTACTTGATTTTCAAACTGTAAAAGGAAGACTGTATTACTGTATTAATATCTATCTAACTAGTTTTGAGCTCTCATAAACCATTTGACACATTATTAGTATTCAAATGCACTACATTTGGGGCATGGCTATGGAAGTGCTTTTTTCATAGGGTGAAGTTAAACTAGAGTGGACCCATTCTTACCGCTCTGACATGTACATCAATAACTGCCAGTGTTGAGAGCCACGCATGCAATGAAAGTGGGTATTGAAAAGTGCTTGTGAGCGTACACTTGGATCGGCGTAGTAATGAGCAAAACCATGTCATGGTCAGTGGACAAAAACTGCCGCTGACTAGACCCTCCATCACACAAACATGCTCTGCTCTGTTGCTAGGGTTTTATACAAGCAGAAAGATTGGTTCTGGTCTTTTCATCTTTGTTAGCAACTGACAGGTAAATCCAGTTCACTAAAGGCAGCAATCATGGACCTCCAGAGAGAAAAGCTGTGGAAGTAATGGGAGCCCTCCTCTTGACCTGTCCAGTGGAGATAGTGGGTGTTCAGAATGCTATACTTCCTAATGTGATTACCTTTTATTGCTGGGGAGTCAAACTGAGTTAGCTTTCTGCAACAACCCAACCGCATTGTAATCACTGTAATGTGGATTTCGCAGAATGAAAGTTTATTACTGTCCCAAAATAAAAATAAAAGTGCTAAAATGTTGTCTTTTGGTCATTGCTGTATCCAATGGAATGAGTAAAATGATACCATAGTTGACTTTCTCATTCAGCGTGTTAATTTGATATCGTGGCAAGCTAATGCTATTTTGTTTCTATTAAAAATGTATTGTTGCTGTCATCATTAATGACGTCGTCGGGTGGAAAAAAGTACTAGGGCTTGATATGTTATTACTTTGCCTGGAATGTTTCACATAGCATTAAATATACTTCATTTCAATTACATTAAATTTCACTGTGCAAAAACATAATTAATTGTGTGTGCTGGATTGACTCTTCACAGATTTGACCTGTAACTTGAACTGGTGGCAAGATCTACTTATCCCATTGAGATAGATAGATGAGTCAACACGGGTGGGGTCTGTTGTCCTGGACATGTGGGTGTTAGGGGCCCAGAATTGAACCCTCTTCCTATTCATTTATATTAGAGGGGGGCCATGTGAGGCTTGTTGCCCCAGGCCCCCAAATTTCTGTTAACGGGGATGGAAGTAGGTATGTTTAATGCATTACTTGGGAACACTCCGGCAAAGCAATAACATCATCACGGAAATAAGATGGAGAGGGACTTTCCACCTGAAAAGTTATGTAATGCACCTTTAACAACACCACCATTTGAAAGGTGTAGTAGGCAAGAGGAGGAGTATTGGTGATTTCCTATATTTTACACATTAAAGGTAAGTAGTGGAAAGTCACCTGCGTGATTCCATGAAAATATAAAGTTAAAACCATACTTCGGAACATTCTCCATGGAGATAGATACGTTTTATGTAAAAGTCTGTAGTACCATTTCCATGGAAACAAGCAGGAAGTGGCTTAAGTTGTTGAAATGTGACTACAGTAGTAACTACAATTCTCCGTCTATACTTTTAGCATCACCCCGTCTCTGCCCTCATGCCTTCACTGTCCTCTCCTTTAGGAAACGTGCCATTAGGCCTACACACAACATGTGTCTAATAGCAGCTCTATGTGATTATTAGCATTTCCAGTTTGGAGGCACTGTAATTACCCCTGTTATCTAATGCTCTGGCTTTGTCCTTCACTACAGCTGTGTTTGTCATGCTGTTTTTCCTGCAGTAGTGAGACCCTCTTTTAAAACTCCCAATTGGAAAGCAGTGAAATGGAGGCAAAGGGGTCACCAAAGTCCCAACCAATACATTTTTAATGATAGTATTATGAAAAAGTCCAATCTGAGTTATATTCAAGCTTTGCGTTCTAGAGATGTGCTAAATATCTGTTTATTTGACACAGCTAGTTCTATCAATTTACGATATTTACTCTTTAAAGGGGCGCTATGTAACTTCTCTGGTAGAGGGTTGGGATCCTATTATGTCCTAGAATGTCCCACAGGATGGTATTAAATGAAGCCAGATGGAGTGACATCACTAGGGCAAGGTACAGGTCAGATCGATGGCCGGGTAACCACACTGTGATTTTTTAGCAATGTAATCGAGTTTAAGGCCGTATTGTGGGACATTCCAGGCAAGACAACAATCTCTATGTTGAAAAGGAAGTATAGTGGACTCACCACTAGAAAAGTTACATGGGCATGTTATTAATTTGTCTAGAATAGTCCACAGTACAGTATTAAATTTAGCCCGATGGAGAATAGCAGGTGATGTGGCTAGGGCAAGGCACAGGTCAGGTCTATGGAGAGGTAACCCCACTCACACAAAGATTGCATACATTTTTAGCAAGTAAATTGCTAAAAAATGTACTTGCTAAAAGTAAATCCAAGCAACCTAAATGAGTTTTAAATCCAAGAAGCTAAATGGGTTTAATGCCATACTGTGGGAATTTCCAGGCAAGACAATAACATCTCCATGGAAAAAAACAAATATAGAGGACTCACCACCAGAAAAGCTACATAGTGTACCTTTAAACATTTGGCATGGACAAATGATAACTAGTGCAAACATCCCAAGGGAAATGTATGCATGGCTTATCGCTGCTAGCATGCTCACTGCGGGGGGTGATAATCAGTTGAATTATGGTGCAAGCGTAGCAGATCTTTTGTTTCTGTTATATTAATTTATGCAAATGAAACTTAAAAACTTGGCAACTAAAACTAAAGAGTCTAAGGACAAAGCAGTGTGATAGTAAGGGCAATATGAGGCAGGCTGCTGCAGTGCGGTGCATGGTCGGACGGCTCTACTGTATATAGTGAATAATGTAGGATGGAGGGAGCGCCGAGGACCCTAAGTGAGTATATCAGCTCATTTCACTGCATAAGATTGTGGTTAAGACCAGCTGCTGTAAATGCATTTTAAAACATGTTTGCTTTAATTTGCAAATACATGTAATGCAAAATAAATTGTATGAAGTGGTGGTTGGTGGTTCAAATCTCATTTTCATAACCATTGCGTACTGTCACTGGGCAAAACACTCCATCCACATTGTGTGTGTTCATTTGTAAGCGTAATTGTTTAATTGGTGGCTGGTGGAGAGGCTTTTGGCACAGATTGGCAGCCATGCCTCCATCAGTCAGTCCCAGGGCAGTTGTGTTTTGAAAGATTCAATATAAATCCAAGACTTAATACAGCTCAGTTTAAACTTCTTTATTGCAGCTATAATTCCAGTACTTAAAGGTGCACTGTGAAACTTTTTCTGGGAACGAGTCTACAGTTAGGCTATCAATCACATTTATTTCATTACAGCTGTTTTTACGGCTTAGCAATATCCTGCTGTGAACGGGGTCACCATGGAGATAAATCATTTTTAACATTTCCTGGCAAACCAATGACATCTCCATGGAGACAAGTAGGCGGGTACCCTCCACATATTGTTACATATTGTACCTTTAAGGGATGTACAGCAGCAACTATCACATTTACACATGGAACCAATCTCTAACTTTCCATACGCAGGCACAACCATGGAATACATTCATTTTTGCCAATTTTGTTTTAATCTTGGATCAAGTCTCACACATTTAAGTTACTGTGTGTAGTGCTTGTACTTCTGCCTGGTTCCATTCCATCTCCCTGCAATTTGCTCACCCACTACTGGCAGGTTACACAGTGGCATTGAATCACTTGGCTACAGTATATGTACCAATAAGACTAATATCAGGAGATGTGCACACCATTATGTTTTATTTGTACCATCTGGGGACACTACTCTATCCATAAGCACTTACCCGTCCGCCCTAATCGATTGCATGTTCTTTTGTTTATTTTCCGTTACAAAACCCGCTTGTAGTTACGTAAAGGTCATGTTGTTAGCTCTGGTTTAACACAGGCTTGCTTCCATTAACCTTTATTTTCTCTAAATTGAATCAAAGCGCTGAACACATTGGCGGGTACATGCGGTACAATGAGTAAAACAGTAGCGAGGACATCAGCGCTGGCCTTATCCTTTTTTAAATTCTGTGTCACTGAAATGTCAAATAGGGATGTGTGGTTTATGCACTCATGATTGGTTTTGGTACAATCTATTTTCTAACTGCATTTCATGGTTGTGGAGATCAAGCTAGCTGTATAATCGTCGAGCTGGCACTTGCATTCTTAGGGTTGTTATGGAGTAGCATTTTTGTTGTAAATTTGAAATTAAAATGAAATGTATTTTTAAATATAATTGCATTTTTGTATGCTTAAGAAGTCTACCACTGCCCTTTTCTGTGTCTCTCTTAAATTAGTAAGTCTGAAGAAACAGGACTTTTCAACGTCAAGTCTACGATAACTAAAAATGGTCAAACCACGTCCAAATACAGCCAAGATGATTCAGAAAAATGGAACTGCTGCTGGAAAACTGTCCATCTTACTCTGAAAGTGGCGGTATCCAATTTTATCTGTGAAGTTGGAATGAAATGTCTTGTCTCAGTACAGGTATATATTGTATAAGCAGCTCTTAAGATAGAAATGAGCCTGCTGTGTGCTGTCTCCATCTAATTCTAAATGTATCCTCCGAGAATCAGGACGTGTGTTGGTAGCATGCTAGTTGCAGTTAGCATTACTGTGATGGCAAAACTCTGCTTTGGCCTATGAAAATTGTGAAAAGCTCTTATAAATTCATCATAGTGAATAATTAGGATGTTCGAAATATATATAGTATGAGGAATAACTTTGGACCACTGTTTAAAATAAATTGTTCTGGTTTTGACATTTAAAAGATTAGAAATCAGGTACAACATGTTAAAGGTTAAGGTAGTTATTGCTGCTGTATGGCACATTTGTGCTTTGCATTTGACCCATTCTTCAATGCCACTGGGGCAGCATGTCAGAAGCACTGGCCCCATCTCCAGATCTTGAGATAGTCTTGGTAAGGACTACCTCAGCTGGAGGACTTTGCCTGTTGTGCTTGTCTTGGGTTGGGTTTTATCTTGAAAAGTAACAAAGGTTACCAGGTTATATCACCATAGATTTTTATCAGGGGCTACAGAATTACTGAGAGCACAGACGTTCATACAGTCAGGGTTGTGAAGTAACTAAATACATGTACCAAATCTATACAGAACACCAGTTTTGACTAAGTGTATTCTGATACTGTTACTTTTTCATTTGGCTGTTTTCAGACTACACTTACTTTCCTAAAAATCAAAGAAATACATAAAGGCTTTAGAATTAGAAAACTAGAAAATGTTGTTGATGTGGTGATGCATGTGCAATTTTCATTCTCAAGTCAGTGAGAAATAAATGCATAAATAATAATAATGCATGTTTACATTATAATATAGTGAAACTCAGTGTGAATGTATTCCATTCAGAATGAAGTACTCTGATGATTGAACAGTTTAATGGAATACTTCACAAATAATATTTTAAAGGAGGTATTCAGTATTCTGACTATACATTGTCAAAGTATTCATCCATCACTGTGATGTTCACTGTTGTTTGCATGAACTACCCACGATCACATTCCTGCTCCAACTGCTCCAAAGCTCTGAATCACAATTTAGGGGTGGGCGATATGCCAACAAAAAAAAATTCTGAGAGCCAGATTACAATTTTGATTTTATTACGATTTATGTGAACTTCTAAAAATTCACACTTTTGCCATTAGTCAAATCCATCTGTCACTCAAGACTGACCAATGGTAAACGGTCACATACATTCACATCGTCATACATCAGTGTACACAGACACAGAGGGTCTAAGCGCCTTGCCCAAGGACACAATGACAGCATTAATTTGTGGGAGCTGGAATTGCATCGGCAACCTGTGATCAGGGGAACAGTAGATCTGACCGATGATGTTTACATCAAGAGCGTGATTCGAACCGCCAACCGTCAGATCAGTGGACAAACACCAACTGAGCTACTGTCGCCAAATCCATCTGTCCTTTGCTCAGAGGATTGACAAGGTTGACCAATAAGAGGTTTAGGTGTGAAAAAGTAGCATAGTAGCATATTATCACAGGAATATGATCATAATTCGATTTTTATAACCATATCGATCAGCCCTATCATGATTTACTATGAAAGTTTCCATTTACATTATTCAAATGGCTACAACATCAACATATGTGCAATGTTGCAGAGACAATAGGTGACAATAGATTGTGAAGTGCTCCAAAGTGCCGTATGAAACCCGACCACACACACCATGATAAACCCACACTACATCCTCGCTCACAGCTTCTGCTCTCATCCACATCTCCATGGCGACAGGAGTCAATTATATGGCCTTCATATGGATGCACTCACAAAGGGACTGGCTCCGTGCACTGGTACACTTGTAACATCCACGCGGAGCTTTGATGTGCACTACAATAACATGCTTGTTGGTCTACGTTTAGTGAACACATAAGCACATTCTCATTGTTAGTATTTCAATCATTTATGAATGAAGTGTGACAAAGAGTTTGAATGGAGAAAAAATGCTGTTTGGAACTTAGCAGGGAGTCTGGAGTTCCGCAAACATGACAGAAATTTGTGTAACTAGGTTGATATCGATATTGCTATCAAACCTAATCCCTAGGCGTCAAAGTGGTCCCTTTCAAATTCAAATACAACTAGTATCCCTAAGCCTATTTCATATGCAAAACTTCAAGGCAAACAAAATAAGAACAAAATATCAGTTACATTTTCAATATCAAACCAATATTGACATCTTGGAAACCCTTTGATATGTATGTTATTGTAGCCATTGTATTGTAATGAATGAATTGAATTGAGACAGAGAAAGGAACAAGTTTGTCTGGGAAAATGTCTGCTATGGCCAAGAGACTGGTGCTAGTGATGAGGAGGAGATGTGAGGTTGAGGAGGTAACAAAAACCCAATCCTAATTTGTATCAATACTGCGAGAAAAAAAAATCACATTAACTAAGGACATTTACTCATTTGCTTATTAGAACTAGATTAACTTAACGACTATTAACTAGACAATATGGTAATTATTGCTGTGGCATCAAAATTGGTATCGAGTATCTAGCCTTGGCCACATGGTCAATGGTCACATTTTTATATCGCACTTTGCCACCTTCAAGGCACTCGAAGCACTTTACATCAAGGAAGACATACACGTTCATACACCAGTGACCATAGACACTGGGGGAGAGGTGGGTTAAGTGTCTTACCCAAGGACACAACAGCAGCATTCATCTGTGGGAGCTAGAATCGCACCGCCAACTTGACCGCTCAACCCACGATATTTATGTTAAGAGCAGGATTTGAACTGCCAATCTTTGGAACATTGGACACTCTATCAGCTGAGCTACTGTCGCCTCCTTGTTATTATCGAAATCAAGTTTGAAAAATGTTCAGGGGCTAGAGCAGTGCTTGGTTGAGAGGCTAATGGGCAGGCAGAGATTGGTCACAGAAAGTAGAAACGGGTAAACAAGCTATAAATACATTTTTGGTTTATCTGTGATAAATATACTGCTATTTAGTTGGCCACGGGCTTGGGATGAGCTGACTGGGGAGAGGAAGTCTGCTAGTTTAGTATTTTAAGATTTTATTTTGAGTTGAATGGTTTGTAAAGATTTTTTTTTATGCCCAATGCCCTTCCCATTGTAACTGGAGTGGGCAATTTAGTGTCTTGGCAAGTAACACAGCAATATGTATTTGGGAGTGAGTTGAACTGACAACTCTCTAATGGATGAGCGAAAACTCAACCCATAACTCCAAAGTCACACAGGGTTTAGCAAAGAAGCCAAGACAACATCGCAAAACACTTTCATACTTATTGTACAGAATCATCTCTCCATGGGTTTCATAATGACAAAAGAGTACCATTCCCTAGTGATTAACAACTTAAAACAAAATGCTACATCTTCTGAATGGGGAAAAGTCCTCAAAATGTTGTGTAAAATAGGAAGTTGAAATCCATGAAATGTCAAAGCAGATTTGTCACGGCTGCAGAACTGTCACAATTATAAGTGTGATGAGAGTGTGGTGGGACGGCCAAGGGCATCGCCTGGGCTCACACACAGTGCATCTGATGAAGCAGCTTAGACACAACCAGAGACTCCAAGTATAGTTCTAGAGAGACCAGCAGGGGTGACATAAGGCTGAAAGGAGGCAAATGCTAGACTTTTTAGTATTATATTATAAGTATTTTTTAAGTTTTGTTGACATGTTTAATAGCTACATTTTTGCCAAGGTTTTTTTATTTCGCTACTGTGTCTGTAACTCAAGATATGAATATTAATAATATACAAATCAGGCGGCTTCTTTGCCTGAGGTCACTCCCCTTAGCATTAAACCAGCATTCCGGGAGGGAAGAGGCGTTACCTTCAACAGCGTAACTCCGAATTGGCTCTTTGTTCGCTACGATATTCGCGTTCGGAATTAATTATATGCAACTTGGCTCCAAATTCACCCCTATAACTGCGCCTTGATGAGATTCATTTGACTATTATTATAGATGTGAATCAGAAATTGTTTATTCTGTTTTGACATTTTGATTTAATAATGTTGCTGTATGTTATAAAAGGTCTTTTCCAATCCAATCCAATCTTCCTTATTTATATAACACAATTTATAAACTGTGACTTTGGCATGTGCTTTAAAGTCTGTATAGTTAACGATTGTATAGTTAACGATTACGATTATCACATTACAATTATGGATATTTTAATGGTCGATAAAAATACGGTGATCAAGTACTCAAGTAATGTAATATACTAGGTGAAGCAAAACAAATGTACTTTGCCGATTCATTTGTCAAAAACTTGAAAAACCTTTTATTTCACAAGAAAAAAACATTTAAAAAAAAACATAGCACACTGGATTGTATTTTGCTGGAAGAAATTTGGAGTAAGTTGTTTTTTTTTGTTTTTTATTTCTACCCAGATACCCGTTGATAATGGAGTCTTTGAGTAAAAGTATTGGTATCTGAACTTAAAAACCTGGTATGGTGGACCTCTAATAATTAAGTACTGTAATCCATTTTTGTGACGTATCTGAAAGCACTCAATTTGGACTTTTTCAGAAATTTGCACCTCTCATGAAGTCTACGAAAAAGTCCCAACTCCATCACTCATTCATGGACTCATTCTCATGATCTTACAGCTTGTATTCATGACAAAGCATGTAGCATCTGTCATGTTCACACTAGCATTGCTGCTAATTCGCCTGAAGAAAGCCACAGACACCCAGTGCTAGCCTCTAAAAAGAAAGTGAAAGAATGTGCAGCTAAAGAACACATTATTCTTAAATGTAAAACATGAAAAACAAATGAAAATGTGTCCAATATATGTCACAATTACTGCCTCCATGTGGGTGCATCAACATTAAAATTGCACTTACACGTGCATGAATGCTTTGTCAAGATGACCAAAGTTTGAATCATTTATGAGACATTACATCACGTTATAATCTGTGTATATCATTTTAAGTGCTTCAGCTTGAGTGAGTGCATACCAGAGCCAAGGGCATGATTCTATGGTAAGCGTTTGTGTGATCATTTTAGATGCAAAAATAAGTCTTTTCAATTTAAACTATACCCAAGTAAAACTAAACATTTGGTTTTGGTTTGTTTATATTGACAATATCATTCAGAAGGTTTGATTGCATGAAGCTAGCCACACACAAAAAAATTGGTCATGGTGTAAAAGATCAGAAATAATCTTAAATTGTGATATTTTTTTCTCACAATAATTGTAACACAGAGTTCCAGCACTGATGGTAAATACACTTCTCCTATGTTAGAACTTCAGCCTCATGCCTCTTTTTTCAACTCGTGATTAATCGGACAATTGGAATTTGTTTTCTTTATAACCATAACACTAAATTTTATATTGGACTAGCTTGCTGTACTGACTTCATTTGTTTTATTGGTGAATGTCTTAACTCCCCCTTTTCTTAAAGGCACTGTACCATAAAAAGCAAAGGCTTCATTTAAATTTTAATTCAACTTAAAAGGTGTTGCAGTGGTCCAGAGTTATTCCTCCTTATCCTCCTTACCTTATGCATTCAGAGCATTCTAATGCTTCCCTGCAAAAAGAGTTTATAGACTTTTTTTCAGTCATCAGTCCTGACGCTCAGAGAGAAAAACTTTTACCCAAACTACAAGCACAGGATTTTAACCCATCTTCACAAATGAAAATCCCGAGCGCCATTTGGACTCTGAGCTGACTTTTATCCCACACATTAAGAACATCACAAAAATAGGTTTTTATCACTTAAAAAAACATAGCCAAAGTCTGCCCCATTCTCATTTGAGCCAACACAGAGACGCTGATGCATGCGTCACCACTCAAATACACAACTGTAATGCCCTGCTTTCTGGTGTTCTCAAAAAGCATATTTCAGGTTTACAATTACTACAAATATACTATGCATGTCCTGACTAAGACCATAAGGCGGGACTACATTATACCAGTTTTAAAACCACTGCATTGGCTCCCTGTGTGCTTCAGGATTGACTTTGGAGTTCTTTTACTGTTCTTAATGGTCGTGGGCCTTCTTATCTCATGGACCCTGCGCTCCTCCGGCAGCAGGCTCCTAGTCATTTCCAAAGTCACAACACACTCACAGAGAGATGTCTTTCCAGTAGCATGGCCCTCATCTATGGAGCAGCCTGCTGGGGCTGCTTGGGGCTCATCTCTCCCCTGGGCCCTATGTCCTGGTAGAGGTGTTTGGGGCTCATCTTTCTCTTGGGCCCTTTGTCCTGGTGGAAGACTGGTGTTTGGGCCTCATCTCTCCACTGGGCCCTGTGTCCCGGTGGAGGGTTGGTGTTTGGGGAATTTAATGTCACTGTAATGCTCACAACAACTAGCATGCTAACCATGCACTTTCCCATATTGAATTAGATGCAGACATTGCACACACACAGTGGACTTATTTTGACCTCTAGAGACAAATATCCGAAACAAATTTTGCTCAAATATATGGAAAAATCAGGTCCTCAGCCTTAATGAATCTAAAATTAAAATAAAAATATTCTGATCCATATTGAGAAGGACACAAATGAGGAATTTATCAAGACTGAGCTCGTTATTTTAGCCCCCACTGGCACACTGGACCCCCAAAGCTGTGTTTTTAAATGTACATATTCAACACCACATGCACTATATATGCTGTGGGCTGGCTTCTCCATCTCTAGAACTAACTGATGCAATTTTGTATGAGAGACTTACTACCTCAAATATTCTACAGTCTCTATAGTTTAAATTGAGTTGGAGTTAAGGCAGAATTCTATGGTAGAATTTTACCTGGTTCATGGTTAATATCTCTGTAATTATTGGGCTTATCCACATGAAACTAAAACTGGTAGAAAGTGCAACATCTTCTCTGCCAAGCTATAAACATTGGTGCTTTTTTTTGTTTTCAGTAGCTGCACAAAGTGGTGCCATTATTCAGCCCCAAAGATGTCATAGTTGAACTTTAAGCTATGAGATTAATATGGCAAGTTTGTGGCGCCAATCCCAAACTAATAATGATAAGGTTCAGGTCTGGAGATTTATTTCAAAAACAGAGTCTCCCATAGAGTTACATAGTCCCCACCCACCCTCTGAAATAATGATATCATCACATTCTACATAAATGGAAATTGCTATCATCAATGAACTCTCGTTGCATTGGCAGAGCAGCGGGATGTCAGATTCAATGTTGAAAACTCGATGAGGAGAGCAGTTTTCTCTATAGACCGAAGTCCACATAATCCAAGAGCGGAGCCGTGCATGTCAGTGACGAGGTACAGAGCAGGCCTGCTGCTGCTGAGGTCAGAAACTCTTAAATATTTAAATGACCCGCCAACGACACGTGAAACGGTTTACGAGAGGTCAAATGAATGTTATGAAAGCCTGCACACAACAGGCCCCAATAGGGTGCTCACAGAGGTGAAGGATCTTAAATGCATTAGCTGTTAGTAGGGTTGTCACGATGTTTCCAGTGAGAATAAAAATAGAATGTCATTTCTTAGATGCTGAAATGACCATATAGAAATGACCTAATATGGAACCAATATAATATGTATATGACAATGACAATGCGATGAAATTGGTGCAGTGGGCTGATTTTAAGCCCACAAATCAAAGGGCCAATTGTTTAAACCTTTACCAAATCATTATGACGAAATATTTATTTTTTTGTTTTGTTGTTGGTACATTCTGGAGGTCCCTCGGATGGTCTGGGACCACCTTGAGCCTCATTTCCATAGGGGTGGTACAGTGAGGACCCTGAGTGTTTCCACTGTATAAAGCGGACCGCTGGAGGTACTACCTTCCAAAAGGGTCTGGAACACTTGGGACCTGGGACCAAGTCACAGGGGACGGTGCCAGTCACGCCCCCGTGCAGTCATTTGAGGACCAGCAGCAACTCCAGCCAAGTTGTGTTTCCATGCTCTGTGTTCAGTCCCAATCCCCACGAGTTCATTGTTGTGTGGCTGTAGATCTGTGATAATGCTCCTGTAGCACCGGCCTTTTTATCTGGATTGTTTTTTGTATTGATGAACATGAATTTGATTTTATTCAGTCTTATTAAAAGCAAATAAAAATGCATATTAATATTGATTTCCTGAACCTAAACACTAGACACTTTTAACATTGTCATTTAACACAAAAAGAACCACATTTCTTCTTCTAAAGTCTGAACTGTGCTCCAAACCACGTGCTGTTCCTGCAGTACTGACAGAGGACTGATAAACGTCGGCATTAAAAAGAGCCGAGCTGGTTACTGCACAATGATTAGAAACGACTGAATCTCAGTCTTGATTAAATGCTTGAAAAGGCTGCAGCGTTCAGTTTTTTCTTTTACAAAAGTGATAAATAGTTAACGTTGTGACCCTTTAGACTGGGCCACTCGTGTCGTGTTCAGGAGGAAACATGCAGAGAGTCAAAGCCCACACTGAGGTTACTTTACAAAACAAATCAAAAACAGCTTCTTTTTTAAAAAAGATTACAGTTATGATTACATTTGCATAATATTTTATTTCACAAATAAAACATGTGATGAATTGGCCAAATTGAAATAAATATTCAGTCACTCTCTAATATTTTGTTCATTTATGATTTGGTGATTTTTATTCTCTATTCTCCAAATAATTGTATCATTGATCTAACAGAAAGTAAAAATTCTCCTCGCCGCATTGCTCAAATGAAGCAGGTTTGTAATGACATTATATTGTTGTTAAATGATCTAAGTAACTGGCCACTTTGCAGTTGGCAAGTTGTGACCATTCAAACTGCAATTTTTATATTTTGATTCATCATTAATTCACCCTATGTCCACTCTCTCTTCCTCCCTTTCTCTCTCATTTTACTCTCTTGCTCTTTCCCTTTCGGTGTTCTATTCCCTCTCACTCTCTTTTTCTCTCTTATTCTACTCTCTCTTTCTGTTCTCTTGCTCATTTTCTACTCTCTCCCTTTCTACCTTCTCGCTTTTTCCTTTTCTCTCTCTCCTTCTACTCTCTCACACTCACTTCTCTTTCACGCTCTTTCTCTTTCTTTCTCTTTCTATTCTCTCTTACGCTCTTTCTCTCTCTTTCTGCTCTTTGCCATGCTTTCTACTCTCCCTCTTTCTCTCCCTCTCTGTCTCTATCTGCCTCTCTTTCTTTCTCTTCCTCTGTGTCTCTCTCCCGCTCTCTCCCCCTCTCTTTCTTTCTTTCCCTCTGTGTCTCTCTCCCTCTGTGTCTCTCCCCCCTCTCTCTTGCTTTCTTTCCCTTTCTGTGTGTGTCTCTCTCTTTCTCTCCCTCTGTGTCTCTCTCCCTCTGTTTGTAACCCTCTGTGTCTCTCTCCCTCTCTATCTGCCTCTCTGTCTTCCTTTCTCTTCCTCTGTCTCTCTCTTCCACTCTCCCCCCTCTCTTTCTTTCTCTCGCGCTCTGTCTCTCTCCCTCTGTGTCTCTCCCCCTCTCTCTTGCTTTCTTTCCCTTTCTATGTCTCTCTCCCGCTCTCCCCCCTCTCTTTCTCTCTTTCCCTCTCTGTCTCTCTCCCCCCTCTCTCTTGCTTTCTTTCCCTTTCTGTGTCTCTCTCTCTCTCTGTCTCTCTCTCTCTGTGTCTCTCCCCCCTCTCTCTTGCTTTCTTTCCCATTCTGTGTCTCCCTCTCTTTCTCTCTCCCTCTGTGTCTCTCTCCCTCCCTCTCCGTCCCTCTCCGTCCCTCTCCTGTCATTCTTTTATCTCATTGTTTAGCAGAGCACAGGCAGGAGAAACTCAAGAGCGTGTATTGTGAGGAGGAGTTATTTTCACTATCTGCCTACTGAACTTTTAATGCCGATGTGACAGGACAGCTGTGTCGCTGCTGTGGCATTCAGCACACAAACACCCTCTCATGTACACGTATAATGTTACAAGAGCCTGCAGTGCATTCGGTTTGAAAGCACTTGTAGAATCGGGCTGTAAATTCTTCTTAAAGGCACATTATGTAACTTTTCTGAAGGGCTGCCCACTGTTCTTCTCCATGAAAAGTTATTGCTTTACCAGGTATGTTCCACTGTATTATCTATCATATTGTCATTTATGTCTTGCATCTATACAATTACTAGTGTTTCTATTGCTCAAATACTTTAATACCATACTGTGGAACATTCTAGGCAACGCATTAACCTCTCTATGGAGATGAGGAAGTGCCAGATGCTCCACCAAAAAGTTGCATGAAGCACCTTTAACCCTAAACAGCACATTACAAAAGAATCATCTGTGGAAAAAATTGTTGTGTGTGAATGTAAAAACCTTTTGTGTCTTCTTTAATTAAAAAAAAAAAAAAAAAAAAAAAAACAGTTTAATTTCATTTGGTGAGATGTCAAAAGGTCCCCTTGTTCACCTGAAGGATGTAAAATTAAGATGAAGTTCAGCCTATCACAGCCTCCTCTAGCTTTGCCTCTCAACCAGTCACTGCTTGAGCATTTAATTTGATCGACCGGCTGCCCCAGCTCCAGCAGAGCAGCAAAGCTATCAGCCACCTGCCAATTCTTCATTCAGTCTAATCACACGTAAGAGGCAAACTCCCTACCAGAAAAGTTACATAGTGCAGCTTTAACCAACATGGACTAGGCTTAAATGGCAGTGAATTCCACCCGGCGCTCTGTTGGATTGCGTTTAGGAGCAAGGTCTGGCGTGCCTTGTGTAATCGGGCTGACGCAGAGAGGAGCTTTAATTCCTCCGTCTCTTCCATAAGACTATTTACATTGAGTCTGTCAGCTCTACTCCACACAGACACTGCACAGTCCAGGTTCTGCAAGATGTTTGAAACCAAGTCACAGCACCATGTTTTATGTAAGAAATATGTAAACGGCAGAGGTAAATTCATACTTCATAAGAGGCAAGGAGTTTGTTCTTGCACCTATAGAGCTGCTGTTCTTGCAGCTTGTTATTGACACATGGGTCTGACAATTGCACTGTGATTGATTGGATTTTCAAAGTGGGCATGGTTAATTATAAATCTCTTTTGTGAAAATAACATCACAAATAACTATTTCAGCCATTCTGATTAGCATATAATAAACATGAAAACGGTGCTGCCACTGTATTGCTGATAATCTCCATAGGAACAGGACAGCTTACATCTGTTTGAGATCACAGAGGGATAGAGTGATTCAGCTGCTGAAGTTTTGATGAGAAATGTCCAAATCCAAAAGAAACTTGTTCTTGTTCTTGCAACAAGAACATGAACAAGATGTGAAACAGGCCTCTGCTTTGACAATAATCCAGGCTCAAAACGGTTCTGTTTAGCTGTGCATATGACTGTCTCTTTTAATGTTCATTTTATGAGGATGATTATTTATGATTATTATTTTTGATTTGTTTGTGATTTGAATGTCTTTCTTGTTCTGTAAAGCATTTGAATTACTTGTGTACCAATTGTACTTCACAAATAATACACTCCCCACCCATCCGGGTTGGGGAGTGTATGCCTTCAAGTGGAGGAGTTTAAGTCTCGGGGTGTTGTTCACGAGTAAGGAAAGGATGGAACGTGAGATTGACAGGCGGATCGGTGCAGCATCTGCGGTCACTGTATCGGTCTGTTGGGGTAAAGAAGGAGCTGAGTCGAAAGGCGAAGCTCTTGTTTTACAGGTCAGTCTACGTTCCTACCCTCACCTATGGTCCTGAGCTCTGGGTAATGACCGAAAGGACAAGATCGCAGATACAAGCGGCCGAAATGGGTTCCCTCCGCAGAGTGGCTGGGCGCTCCTTTAGCGATAGGGTGAGCTCGGTCACACATGAGGAGCTCAGAGTAAAGCTGCTGTTCCTCCACGTCGAGAGGAGCGAGCTGAGGTGGCTTAGGCATCTATTCCGGATACCCCCGGACGCCTCCTTCGGGAGGTGTTCAGGGCATGTCCCACTGAAAGTAGGCCCCGGGGAAGATCCAGGACACGCTGGAAGGACTATGTCTCTCAGCTGGCCTGGGAATGCCTTGGAGTCACACCAGAGGTAGGTCTGTAGGACGTGTCTGGGGTGAGGGAAATCTGGGAGTCCCTGCTTAGACTGCTGACCCTGCGACCCAGTTTGGGATAAGCGGAAGAAGATGGATGGATGAAATATACTTGCCTTAACTTGCCTTGCCTATGTATGAATTGGCCTTTAAAATAAACTTAAGGCATATGCATGTTTTAACCATAAAATACTTAAATTAATGAATAAGATACATTAGTTTAATGGTATACTATGTAACATTACACACAAAGCAATACCACCTCAGAGCCTCCACTGGACCCTGCACCACAAAAGTTACTTTAAGCACCTTTAAAAAAAAAAATCTATTCACACCCTAGGGAAGTTCAACTGACTAACACTCTAGGGTGTGTTAGTTTCATAGTTAGCTCTTGAAGAAACTACTTGGAGTGGTGAAACAAATTCATCCCTAAAAACCTTTGCCTAGTTTACAGAATTCTATTTTCTTTTGCTTACGTAAATTGCACCAAAACATTACATTACATACATTTTTTAGTAATTACTGTCCTGGATGACTAAGATACATTTTTCCTCTCTGCAGTTTATCACTCACAAAAAGATAATGAAGGAAAGTACGCTGTGTGACAAAACTGTGTTAAAGCTGCGTGCCAGCTGAGGGGAGTCAGGCATCTGTTCTGGCTTCCTTTTGAACACCTCTCCTGGGAGCTGTACCAGGCAGGTCCCATTGGGAAAGGGCCAATCCAGGACATGAGGACATGAGGGGGGTATGCGTGTCCACAGGCCTGGGAATGTGGAATGTGTCCCTGCTTCTGCCCAAAAGAGCCAGAGGGACAGACAAGGGAGAGACAAGGGAGTGCCAAGACTCCATGGGAAAAGTTCCCACAGTTACAACCACATAATAAAATCTGGCTTGGATTAAGTTGCTGTTCAGTTTTTATTCATACTTAAGTTTGTTTGTTGTTGTTTTTTTTCTATTTCACTGTTATTATTATTTTTTTATTTCATAAAATATATGAAAAAAATTAAACCAAAATGTAAAGTTGTATTAAAACTTTATGAATTATTATTAGCATAGTAGAAGCAGCAGTAGTATTTTTTTTTCTTCTTCTTCTCTAGTTTTTGTTTATTTAATTACTTCTATTGCATCCCACATGGTGAAATAACCCAGTTCCCCTTCTGACAACAATTTCTTATTTAATTCCCAGATGGCTGCTTTTCAAAGTTTTCTCTTGATTAAAGTAAAACTAGGAGTAACAAAAGCTGTATTTTGTAAAATTGCATTATATAATTGTCATACTCCACATGTTCAGGTAACGTCATTATTTTCTTTGGCATTTGTGAAAAATATAGTGTTATATCCTTGCCAGTTGGTTTGAATAGACCTGCCACAAAAACATATTTTGAAGTATGATAAATCACTGAAGTAAATATAGACAATAAACAATAATATTGAAACTCATTTATGCCACTGACACAACAACCCAAAAGCTGATTTAAACCACAAAAATGATCAGAAATATACAATATTGTTAAAAACCATTAGCTCCAATGAATAAGCAGAATGAAACACTAGTTTGTACTTTGCATCTGTAATGAGTAATAGAACCTTCAACCTTTTATGGCTTAAATCTTATCATATAGTCCAAAAATAACCAAAAGTACACAAGTATGAGGCCTAGGTTGGAATACCAGTCTTGTATTAAACCTGTATTCAATTTGAAAGAAATTGATATTTAAAAAAACAATTGCAAAAAAAATGTTATTTGAAGTTCTTACAAGACAGGGTTGTTTTAATTTTTGAGTGCACAAATACAGTTGATTTTCTTGAATAACAGACAGACAGGCCTGGGGGCCACAGTTAGATTTATTTCAACCAGATCTTGTGTATGATGTAAAAGTGGACGTAGCTTTGAAACAGGGAGCACAAAACCCGCAACAACCCAGGAGGAGCGCCTCTGATGGGGCCCGTTAGAAATGTGACGGCAGGCCATCTGAGTGAATTCAAAAACATCTATAGCAAAGACTCCAAATGTCAGTCAAATTTAAACAAAGTGTTTCAGTTCAACAACAAAAAGATGAAAATCAATCTATGTATGCAACAAAAGCTTAAGATTTCAAAGGTCTGACTGTTTATCATGAGTCTTGCTTTGAAAAAAGATTTCAACGAGTCCTAAATATGGAGAAAAAAAACCCCAAATCGATTGTTTTACCAAAATGCGTAAAAATCCTTACGTCCCAGTCCATGCAAGCTGATCTAAGTATAAATGTGTATAATGTACCAAGGATTGTCCATAGAGATATTATTGCTCTGTTTGGAAAGCTCATTGGTATGGCATTAAACCATCTCCACGGAGACTAGCACGTGATGCCAACAGGCTAATTTACAGGTCAGATTTGTGGAGAGGCAACCCTGCTCACAGTAAGAATGCCTGTTTTTCAAGTTGTCTGAGCAATGAAAATACCTTTAACAATATAGATGCCAGATAGATCACTTTAATGCCATATTGTGGAACATTTCATTCTTCTTCATAAAGGCAAGCTGGTAATGGACCCTCCAGCAGAAAAGTTACATAGTGCAGCTTTACACTAAATACAAGAAATGACGCAATGGCAGCAAAACAAGATCCCCAACAGACTATCCGAATTCTCCTTCATTAGCTCAACGTTTGGTACCACTTTTGATGCACTTAATCATAACTAAAGAGATACTCATAATATTAACAAGACTAATTAAGATATAACTAAACTTTCGGTAAGAACAACAGCCTGACTGCTGACAAAGTGCTCGCTCCCACCTGTATTTCATTCCCGTGTGCTTGCCGGTGGACTCTTTGAGCGAGATGTGCCGAGGGGTGAAAGAGCCGAAGCTTCTGGCGATGATGGCCACCGTTCTGAACTTTGCCCGGGCTTGGTTTACCACGTTGGGACTGGTAGCACTTTGTTTGCCGTGATCCCCATTCCCTCTCTTCAAATTATGGTCCGTACAGGCTATAGACACCTGCATGTTGACTTTTTAAATTCTCAAAATCTTCAAATCAGAATCCTTTCAGGTCTTTAGGTTTAGTTCTGGAGTTGCGCACCTGTCTGCATTGCCTTCGAAGCAACTTTCAAAGCAAATTCCACAAACTGCTCGCCCACGAGAAGTCTTCCATTGTCAAGTAAAATTCAAGAATTGCTTGTTGGCTGGAAGGTCCGGCTTGTGAGAATGAGCACATAGAGTTTGGTGGATGGGCTGCGGGAATGCAAAAATGGGAGAGATGCCAAACTGAGAAGAGGAGGAGAGAGAAGAGTGCCGTAGAGCTGCTGTGTTGTGACTGAGGCACGCTGGTCAGGCTGAGCGGAGAGATGGAGAGAGAGAGAGCGCAAAGAGAGAGAGCGAGAGAGAGGGAGGAGGAGGCGATGAGAGGAGACAGTAGGGAGACAGCATGGTGCATCGTCACACTTAACACTTAGCCACTTCTGTCAATTCTTGTTTTTTGGGGTTTTAGATCCTCTACCTTTCTTTGCGTATATTTTCTGGTTTGTGTGGTGGGAGAGTTGATGTAGCACAGCACATTAAGGAAGCATTCAAGTGTTCATGTACTTGCAGTTTCAGACACTAGAGGCATGGCAAGTGAATTATAGTGTTTTACCCAAGGATAGAATGGCAGAATGAACCACACAAGTAGAGGCAAATGATTAAATGCTATCAATACTCACTACTAATTATGTGTTTTTGATTATTTATTCATGAAGAGGTGGGTTGCTATGTGTTTACATTATCAATATTTTTGCAACTTGAATGAAAGATTTGGTTACTCTTTCCACTGTGAGTAAGTATATAAACAACAAAAGCTATATGGTGATCATTTTAAAAGATAATAACATCCATTTTATGTTCACAAATGATCTTTTTTCTATTTTAAAGATGCCATATTATGCAAAATTGTCGGCTGTGAGTTTTAAGCCATGTTAGAACGTTGTTACCTCATCACATCACATACCTGGAGATATATTTTGTTTCATTTACATTTACAAGCTCAAAATGCTCTGTTCTACCTTGTGATGTCATGAAGTGGTAGTTTTCACGCTACCTTTTAGATTTTGTTCAATAGAGATTGGAAATTCCAGGTCTGAAATTATCCAAATGGTTCTAGTGAAGGTGTATGGAGTTTAAAAACACAGTGGAGCACTTCCTGTTTTATGACATGACATCACAAGGTGCAATGGAGTGTTTTCACTTTGAGAGAACGCAGCCAAAATATGCCGGGTTTGTGTGTTAAACATGTGTGAATGAAACAAAACACAAGTCCAAGTATGTCTGTGATGAGGAAACAACATTATAATATAGATCAGAAAATAGCATAATATGAAGCCTTTAATGCTTTTTTTTTTTTTTTTGTAAAACCAGAATTTTGGCAATATTTTTCCTATTACACTCAAAATCAACTCGACTCAAAATCATTAACTTTAATACTTAGTTGAGTAAATTATTCGTTATTAAAAAAAAAAAAAGTCTACTATTGTGTTGCAAAATTGACTGCTCATATGTCTCAGCTTCTTGTTATCTGCGAGATTTTTACCATTTAAAACATATAATATTTAGTTTTATATGATTAACCGCTTTGGCAACCATCCTAATTTTTCATCTTTCTAAAATCTATACCCACCTCTGTTGAGTGCTCTTTGCTCAATTCAATTCTGTACTTAAATCAGGCAGGCTGTCTTCGAGCTGCATCTTACAACTGTGCAAGGTCTCAGAGGGACAATTCCACCCTTTGTTCTTCTCTTTACTTGATATTGGCACAGAACAGATGCTGTTATATCCTCACATTATATTACATTGTGTAATAGGCAGTTCAGAGCCAGCACGTTTGGCATGCACTTTTCACTTCCATTCAATAAGGATTCTTTACGCCTCTACACATTTGCTGAT
Source organism: Periophthalmus magnuspinnatus (assembly GCF_009829125.3). NCBI lineage: Eukaryota > Metazoa > Chordata > Actinopteri > Gobiiformes > Gobiidae > Periophthalmus > Periophthalmus magnuspinnatus. Next base: position 16,187,276 of record NC_047138.1, read on the forward strand.
AACATTTCTTTGCCCCAAAATCCCAGCACACACTAATGTACATACAACCCCCATAGGCATCAGCAAATCAAAGCTGAGTGGAGGAGAGATGGTGGGAAGGAGGAGGGGTGCAGGAACGAGAGAGCAGTGCGTCAAAGCGTAAACAGGAGTAAAAACTAAGGCCATGACAACAACAAATTCAATGTTCTGCAGTGTTGATATTTAAGTATGTAGTGATTTTCTTTTCATTTCTGTTCAAGGAATTATTATTATTATTTATTTTTTTTCTATTTTTTTGCATTTTTCAAATCCTTTGCCCTGCTTAAAATCTCCATTTCACTGTCTTCAAAATAATGATTTATGACTTTAGGATGAAGGTGTACAGCTGATTGTGGGCCTGAGTTTGACTGTCTGATTGGGCTAGTTTTTGAGTAGAGTTTTTGATATTTAGGTACATTGTCTGTGTAGACCCTCAGTCATCCAGGTCTGATCCATAGCAAACAACAAAGTTAAATCTGTCAACTGGACAAATCTTGTAGGAGTGAAGACATTTCGCTGCTCATCCAAGCCGCTTTTTCAGTTCTGGTCAGAATGCTGGTGGCCATTGCCTTTAAATCTATCTGACGGGAGGGGCTAACTACACTGAAACTGTAAACAGCTATTGTCTCCAATTTCAGCTGAAACTACCCTATTCAGCCCTTAACGACCCTTCTATTTTTCTCATTGTTCTGGGTCTGAGGATGGAGTTGTAGATGGGGGAGAGATTATGTCTCAGGCCCCCATTTCTGTTTATTCAATTCAATTCAATTCAATTCAATTCAAGTTTATTTATATAGCACATTTAAAAACAACCTCAGCTGACCAAAGTGCTTCACATAAAACAGGAACAGGAAGGAACAGGAGTTTAAGGAAGGATTCTCTTTCCTAACAAAAAAAGCTTCTTTAACTCCTCTCTCAAACCATTTCTTTTCTCTGGCTAAGATCTGAACTTCACTATCTTCAGAGGAGTGGTTAGTGGCTTTGAGATGGAGATGCACGGCGGACTGGGGTCCAGAGTCCTCTGGACCTCTCTAGCTGCAGGCTAACTCTTTATCACTTTTCACACACTCAGATGAGTGAGTGACGAGTGATGATGCAAATGTCAGCACTGCACTCTTCTGCAGCCTCAAAATAGCATAGCAAACACTTTGTAATGTACTGTTTGTTTTGAAAATGAGTCTGAGAGATAAGTGGAGGTTTGATCTGCCGCGGGTGTGCAGTGTGATCACTGTTCAGGGTTTCTATTATTTTAAAAAATTGGATTAGACAAGTAAAAACACTGAAAGGCGATTGTAGGGGTCAATAACTAAAAAACGTCTCAATAATGAACCGGGCATTGGGAGCTAAGACAGAGTATTGCTGTCAGATTGAAGAAGGAAAAAAAAATACTACCTAGTCATATGACCATTTTCTTTTAAATCAAGCTGTTTATTCTGGCATCTGTAAGACATTATCAATCTGAAAGTGTTTGTTTGAGAAGCTTGAAGCTATCCCATTTTTCAGATCTCATCGTCTCATTTTCAGTTGAATAATTTGTTGCTTTAAGATGAAGATGGACAACTGATTGTGGGCCTGAAGTAGACCATCTCCTTCTTAACGCAAGAGGGGTTAACTTTTATACCATGGACCACTCCTAAGCGAATGGGGGATTACTTTAACAAGCATCACTGCTAAAGTAAAACATCTGGGCTAGTTGGAGTAATAGAGTTTAGTGAAAGAACATGAATGCAAAATGTCTACAATGCAAAACTCTTTGAATTCTTCTGCTGCTGCAGAGTATTCCCAGTTGGCTGAGAAACTGCAAAGAGAAAACTACCAAGCTGAATAGTGCACCGGATTCATTCAATACACGTCTTTGGGGAAAGAATGGTTTAGAATGGTAGCGACAGAGCTTAGAGTCCATTGTCTAAAACTGAAAAAGTACTTCTATTAGATTTTTCACAACGCAAAGACATATTGTTAAACCTTTACCTATTCCATTGTTCGATACCTGAAAAGTCATAGATCAAACCATGTCTGCTCCTCTCAAAGTAACCTGACGGTATTACTCCCCCTCGCCTGTACACAGCTAATGGAAGTGTATGCCTCCGTGCATTTGTTTCCAGATCGATGCACCGACTTTTCCTCGGGGACATTCCCAAACAATTCCGCACGGAGGATTCAGACGGGCTTAGGTTCCCCGGCCCCTAATCCCAGGCTCCTAATGGGAAGTAGAAAAGTGCTGAGTGAAAGAGGTTGGTATACGGTTGCAGGACTCTACAGAGCAAGTGCCGCTGTCTGATCTGCATCCATCACTGTCTAAACTCGAGCTGAGGAGCAGGACAGATGAGTAAACAACTCCCTGACAGCTTTAGGTGCTTCTTTCTCTGAGTAATTGCATTGTTTTTTTCCCCCGCATCCCTCCTCAGTATTTGGTTTTAATTGCAATTTTATTCAAGGTGTTTACAAAGTATTTTCAGACAATAGTGCCATTGTTTCAAAAGTGCTTCTAAACTAAAAATGTCTCCAAAGTTTTATAAGTGGTTATATTTATGCTACACTGTAATCTATCGCAGTTTGAAAGCTGCATTAAAGGGGCACAGAGTAACTTTTTAGGTGGATTGTTAGGACCTTTCGTTTCTCCATTTCAAGTGTTTTGTAGTGATAAGCCCTACGTGAATGAGTTGGCTCTTTGAATGGTTTCTTAAGGTGACAGTTGCATCCGGATCAGATTTTTTAAGAGCTGAATCTTTTTCTTTCTAATTTGTCTGCATTTTTGTATCTATTAACACTTAACTGACAGAAGAATCTACGCAGAAGCAGAGTAGGCAACACAAATGAGAGCTGCACAATATATATTTCGCATCGTAATAACGAATTTAGATTTTTAATGATTCCAAAGGGTAAGCGCTCAGTTTTGCCTTGGTCATTTCTCTCTGATTAGTAAATGAGTTCTCACATTGGCTTCTGTCATATAAATAAAAACTAAAAGAGAGTCTTTTGAATGGCTCTTTGAAATGAATGGATCCGAAAGATTTGGGTCTTGTAAAAGGGCCGAAAGTCTCATCACTAGCGTTTTGCCTGCAATGTTCCACAAAATGGCATAAAACTAAGCAATCTCTATGGAGACAAGCAGGGAACTAATGAGGAAATGAAAGATAGATAAGTTCAAACCATACTGTAGAATATTCCAGCAAAAGCAATAATATATTTATGAGACAAGCAGATGGACGGAATCCTCCACCACAAACATCAAAAAACGAATATCACAGTGGAATTTATGTGCTCACCCTGTAATAACCTGCCTACCATTAAGGATGTAGTATGAACTGCAATAAATAAATAACAGAATGCAACACTTAAGTAGCAGTAGTAGTAGTTTGTGTCTGTAACGAGTCATACAAGTTAATATTTTGGCCTCAAATCTCATTGTAGTACAGTTTTTTCAAAGTGAAATGACTTGTTTTGCTTCTAAAATGGGCAAAAAAGTACTTATAATTGTGAACTAAACATTCACAGCTATCCATCAATAGAAATAGACCAACAACAGCAGCACATGTCTCTATCTACCTGTGTTAGAGCTGTGAATAGTTGTCTGCAGGCTGTAACTGGATCCTGGCACATCTCCTCACATGTGTCAAGTCAGTGTGATCACACTAGACACTGTGCCCATGTTCCCACATTCTTGGTGAAAACTCTAGCGACATCACTCTTTCAATATGTCAAATACAACCACACTGTTCTATCACAGCTAATTTTAGATTGGAACCAAGAAAAGAACAATGTTAAAGGTGCACTATGTATTTTTTCCAGTTGGGGGTCTGCCATTTGCTTGTCTCCATGGAACCGTTAATGCTTTGCTTAGAATGTTCTACAGTATGACATTAAACCAATCTATTTTGCATTTATTAAATTATTGCTCAAAAATACCTTGTAAAAACATTCTTTCTGTTAGGTGGATCACCTCTCCACAGACCTGACCTATAACCAGGCCTGATGATGTCCGCTGATTTCACACAAAGCAATGACATCTTTATGGAGACACTACATCAGAAATTTACATATAGTGCACCTTCAACTGGAAAATGCCATGATTTTAATGAAGTACCAATTACTGCTACCTTTGTCTCGTCAATCCCCCCACCCCCGATTATTCCATTCCAAGGCCACAAACTTTCAGCTATCAGCCACTTCCTGTTTACCTCTGTTAGTGAAATATTTTTAAAGGACACATAGTATGTATTCTCATGGCTTTAATTTCCTTTTAAACATGCTGTTTGTCATCTGGGGATTGTCATTTCACATTTTCTATCTTAAAACAATGTCTACATTTGGAAAACGCACTTTATAAATTTCACCTCAGCTTCCAATGAGGCATTAAGGTGTTGGAGCTCCCTCTGCCATCAGCAATGGGAATGAACAATGAGAATGTAAACAAATGAAGCTGTGAGGCCAAGGAAATGTGATGCTAATCGAGCTGTGATTTTGTTTTTAAACACAGAACTACAAAACGAGTTCAGTGATGGTTTAGGGGCTTAATCTGCATGGGAGATGTTTAGATTTTTACCTGTGATGCATCAATCTGAGCAAAATGCAAACGGTGCACTTTTGAGTGCTCAGAAATGGCGACTCCAGGCATGTGATATTTGTTGGAGAGCCAACAATATTACATGGTTAAAGCTCAACTAAGTACATTTTGCAAGTATTAACTCATTTTCTCTACTTCTTGCACCACTGGTATCTCTACCAGTCCAAGCGCCAAACTTTTTATATTCAATATCCTCTCTATGGCGCCACACTTACTTGTTTGTGTCTCCAGGTTGAAATTAGTAAGAAGTTGTTTGTGTTACTGCTAGTAGCAGGTGCATTGTAAGCACTTACGAAGGCTCTCATCATTCAGAGTGGAGGCAGTATGGCGGCCTACTTATCCACCTGCACCGCATACTGCTCTGCATGTGTCATACTCCACCACTGTCTCAGTCCTCAGGTGCACCTCCCCCAGTGAGCTGTGTATACTCACAATATGACCCAATAGTAGTAGGATGTTCTTTTTGTGCTATATATTTATAATCCATGACACCTGTGAATCATTACGTTATATTTTGGATATCTGTAAACTGCAAGATTGATCTAAAACAACTTAATAAAAGAAACAAGTCCACTGAAACTGCAGAGCTAATTTGCGCCTGCATGTACTCCATAAACTTCAAAAACATGTATTTTGTTTCATTCACACTTGTTTCAATAATCCATTAATCTAAAGTTGCCTTAGTTTAGTTTTGGTTTATTATAAAATGCAAAATATACACTAAAAACATTAAGCACAAATTAGCAGTCTTCTCTGAGCACTCAAAAAAGCTCAGTTTGCATATTGGCTGTTTAGTTGCATTGTAGCTAAAACCCCGACTTCTCATGGGCAGTTTTTAAGGCCATAAACCACCACTGGACACAGTCTGTGGTCAAATTGTGCACACAACAAATGCATTCCTCTATTAGCATAGTATTCATGGAGGAAAAGGACTTTCTAAATGTTAACTCATATTGCTGACAGCAGAGAGAGCTCCAGCACGTAAGTGCCTCATTGGAAATGGAGGTGTAGTTTAGTATGTTTTCCAAATCCAGACATTATTTAAAGTTTAAAAATGTGAAATACTTATCTCAATTGGTGGTTGGTGAAAACAGGGAATTTCAGAGCAATGGTGTCTTGATTACAAGGAGATAAATATGACTTAAGCATGTATGAATTTCTCTAATTACAACTTCAACTGAGTATGCACAGTGGGTATGCGAAGGAAAACAACAAAAGTTTTTTTTTTTTTTTTTTTTGTATATGTTCCTTTTAAATATGGATACGTATGACGTTTTCACTTTTGAAGTGTTTACATACATTTCAAGCTACTATAATGAACAATGGAACATGAACAGTTATATATAACTAAGTGCTGACTGTAGGCATAATAACCACTGTAAAAATATTGCCTTCACCAATAATTCATTTGGAAACTCCCACCATCAAAATAGAAAACTAGCAGTAAATCCACACAGACGTTTGCCACATGTATAGTGTACCTTGTTGGAGAGCATACATTTAAATAATGATGTCATCAGCAGTGAGTGTACACAGCTTGACCTAAAAAGACAAGACAACAATGCTAGATCAGCTGTAAATCTGTCAGCCCCGCTTAGCTGGCACCTGCTAATTTAGCCTCTGTTTCTGCACGCTACGCTCTGCCACTCATCACAGTGCATTCTGCCACCTCACATACATGCAGAACCTAGCAACAACACAAAGTCTGGAAGACACATCTTCTAGCCTACATGTCTCCTGCCCCTGACCCTTTAGTGCCCCCTTTTGGATGGAGTTAGTATTGAGGATATGTAATATATCAGTGATAATATGAGGTTTGTCAGTCTAATATTTAAAAAATACAGTATTTAGCAAGAAGATTAAAAAGGTAAAATCAATACTTATAACATTTTAGAGGGTCCATCACCTGCAATATGGCATTAAGCTTATCTATCTCCATGGAGACAGGTGAGTGAAGTTACAAGACCAAGTTACACAGTAAAATTGCATGTTTTCGAGGTATTTTGGCGCAGTAAAAACGCATATAATTTATTAATGCTAGATAGCTATGTTTAATGACATACTGTGGAATATTGCTGGCAAAGCAATGGCATTTCCTTAGAGACAGCAGGGGGATACCCAATCATAAAAAATATGAAATGTAAACTGTTTTGTGTGTATCACTCCCCACTGTTACAAGCGAGGGGTGCCAACAAAAATATATTCGCCAAAGACAACGTATTAAAAAATGTAATTAGTTTCACTTTCGTTTTTAACTTTTTGCTGCTCGGAAGGGTGAGGATGAGTACTGAGAGGCCGTGTGGTGGGAGCATGGGGAGCACTGCAGAGAGCTCCTGGTTACATAGGCCTGTGAGCTGAGCCTTAGACAAGACACGCAGTTGTGTATACTTAACCATAAGAAGGATTTGAATAGTGCCCGGGAGAGACCACAAGATGCATGAATTTTTCAGAACACCACTTGAAGCACGTTTTTGATGAGAAAAGCTAAAAAAAATTTAAAAATAAAAAAAAAGTAGATTTACCCCATTTAAAAAAAAGTCTGACTAAAGCAACATATGTCTTCTTCAATGTCAACATAATCCAAGCACTATTTGCAGACACATGGCCTTATTCTAACGTGTGCGCTCATGATGATTAGCTCGGTGATGCAGAGTTGTCTTCCCTTCGGCCTGGCCTATAGTGTTAGAGTGACATAAGCTGACAGGGCAGACACTGTAAGCGCTTCAGCTCATGGCCAAAGGGCTGAGCTCGTCCCACTGCAGAGACTGAGGAATGCCAGCCAGCTTCTATGGACAGCAAAGTTAGTTTGGACCCTGGGTACAGTGTGAAGGAGGCTCGTTCATGCTGTTGAAATATAGAAAACCTAGATGAGTTCATTCCAAGAGATCACAACATTAGTTCCAGCTGTTTTGTGTCAAAATGTGTGGTATATTAAATAAAAAAAAGGGGGCGATTGAAGAAAGCATTTCCAACTTACAATACTAATGATACATACTTTTCCTACTTAACAAACAAAGCACTTTACAGTAGTTAAACACTAACAGTTGTGGTAAGCTACTCTGGCCACAGCTGTCCTGGGGCTGATTAACAGTGTTCAGTGCTTGATTCTCATTCTCGTGCCCCTACTGGTTGACACACAAACGTCTTTCCACTTATCCACAAGTTTATGGAAATGGACCCTAATCCCGATGCCTGGCAAAGCATTATTGTCTCACAAAGAAATGGGTCATTAACTTTCTGAGGCGATGAGTTTGGTAAGTTCTTTAATACTTCTGCAAATCCAGGCCTAAAATATCTTGCATTGGCAGATAAAGAAAGCGCTGAATAAGAGGTCTTGTGAGGGCGCCACTGGAAGAATGACAATGGATTACTGAGATTTGGGAAAGTTTATGAGGCAGCTGGACTGGAGCAGCTAAGTGCATCAGAAAATTAAGCCATGTCAAAATGTTATAAAATATTAAAGGGGCTGTATCAATTTTTTAAACAATAAGGCATTTTTTTTATCTTCTGTGAACCTGGAAGTCGTGTTGTTAGAATGTTAGATGTTTTAGCATAATGGGAAAACTCTGCTCAGTTTTAGCTTCTAAAAGCTAAACTCCCTTATAAACTCATTGTGGACCGGTGGAAGATACGTACAAGTAATAAAGTACTTTACTTAACCCTGGAGAACCCACGGGGTCAAATTTTGCCACAGTTAATCGCTGTTACACAAAATGAACAAACAAAAAAAGTCAAATTTAACTTCAAAAGCTCAGACTGTCACTTCTGACCCCTGCATAGAGACACCTAGTAGATGAATATTGAACTAAAATGAGCCAGAGTGTTAGTGACAAGATGGATGACCACATGCTGTTTTGTTGAGCTGAACAATGGCCCAAACAAAATCATCTTCTCAGCAAACCAGTGGTTGGTAAGATTGTGTTTTTTTGTTAATCTTTTTAGCAATAGCTTGCAGAATGTCTAGAAGTATGTTTTATATTCCTTTTGGTTAAATTATATTCTTGTCGTAACAGTGGGTGTAGGGTGGTGTGGGGAAGACGAACAGATGACCTGGCCCGGAGTGTCTTCTGCCGAGCCCTCATATACTCGGCAGCAGGTGCAGGTAATTGTGCTGATGCACTCCAGGTGCATGCGGGAGGAGTCAGGAACTCCGCCCAGCTCCGGGCATACAGGTAGGGGAGGGGGAGAGAACACAGGAGGACAGGAAATGCAGGATCATGACAATTCTTTAAGGGCCAAATTTGGCCTTATTCCCTAAATTAGGGAATAAAGGGTTGAAATTGAAAAGGTGGATATTTCAGTGTTCAGTGAACTTATAGCAGTAATTTAATGCATTGTCCATAATTTTTCAAAGAAGAAAAGGGTTCTTGGGTTCTCCAGGGTTAAGTAGAATTTTCAGGTATCTGTGCTTTACTTAAGTAAATTTTACAACTGGGTACTTGAATGAAATACTTTTATTTTTTTACTCTTAAAATACCTTTTTAAACAGGTATTTACATACTTTTACTCAAGTAGATTTTTTTCATGTGATGTTTTTACCTGAGTAACCTTTTACCACTGTATCTGTACTTTCACTAAAGTAATAAAGTTGAGTACTTCATCCAGCACCTGACCAGAGTAACTTTGGAAAGCAGCAAAAATTGTTGTTTTTCAAGTTTTTAAGCAAAAATCAAGCACTGTGCCTTTAAAGATTAAACTCTTCCACATTGAAATGAATGGTGCAGTGGACTGAGTGGATCAGACTGACTACCCACCAACCACAGGGTACCCAAGCGTAGTCGTGTTGTGAGACACAACTCTGAATGCCTATAATCAATGTATGACTAGGTACAACAAGAAGGCATAAAAAGTATATATATATATATATATATATATATATATATATATATATATATATATATATATATATATATATATATATATATATATAGTGAGCTGGAGGTGTTTGCTCTGCAATCCTGGAAATGATGGGTTATAATTCTGCCTGAGGGCTGTGCTCCTGTCACTTACTGCAATGGTACACTGTGATATGAAGCCATCCATCTACTGCTCACAACATCAGCACTGCTAAACATCTCTGAGGACACTAGGAGTCTGCAATAGATTTGATTTGAGTAACTGAAATTTTAGGCATATGATACATGATAAATCTTTGCCCTCCGAGTGTTAGTTCAATTGTATTACTTCTTCCATCATTCTGCTGATGCCGTGAAACCACACTGGCCTTCAAGAAATCTGTTATCCCATATGTAATAACTAAAGCTGTGAATCACAAGGTCCTTCACAAGTCCATATGACACACGATACATGGCTCAATACAATAATATCACAATATGGCAATACAAACTATAAACAATACACTCTAAATTATGTTTTAAAAGGAACATTTTTACAATTGCATTTCTACAAACCACTAAATGCATATTACTTAAGTAAAGATGTTCACGGTGATATATCGATACAACAGTAGCCCATAGTTTATAAAAAACTTTTCAGACTTAGTAACTATAAAACGATGAAAGATATCTGATCCCATAACCTGACAGACAGGTCATTGTGAGGTCAGCATGTCCAGTACATTTAGCAGCTCTCATTGTCCTCAGAGGAGCATTAGGTTGCACCTCTTTAGACTTGAGACAGCAGCTGCAGACTCAGAGGTCAAAGGTCGTGAACATTACCCCACCACAAGTGCTCACGTGAAATACCAACTCACTGCAAGACACTCAAGGTGATGACTCTCTAACACTCATGTGAACAGTAAGAATTGAGTATGACTCCATTACTATGTAATATGTATCAAACCACATACACATGTAATATATGAACAAAGGGCTGGCTGCTGCTATTCGAAATGATATAAGACTGATCATGTGATGCCATTTTCAAATAAAGTGGTGGAAGGTAATAAAGTACAAGTAGTAAAGTACTGTACTGTAAGTAGAATTTCTAGGTATCTGCACTTTACTTAAGTAAATTTTACAGTGGATACTTTTACTTCACTACCTTCATGAGCAGGTATCTGTACTTTCTACTCCACTACATTTTTTAACTGGACTGAAAAGTAAAAAAGTACTTTTCATATGATTCGAGGGGTTATTTTTTTACCATGTTTGCTGTAACATCCTGATTAAAGTTTTCGAGTTCAAGTTTTGGCTTTGAGCACACAGAAATCTAATTCATAAGAAAAAATAAGATATTGATCCGTATTGTTACTATGTATTATTTTTGAATCAGCATCACTACATTTAACATTTACATTATTTCACACAACACTTGTCTGAAATACTTTTACTTTTTACCCTTAAAGTACATTTTTAAACAGGTATTTAAATACTTTTACTTAAGTAACTTTTTATGTCTGTATCTGTACTTTTACTTAAGTAACATAATTGAGTACTTCATTCACCACTGGTCAGAAGAGCAAGGAGGGCATTCACCTTTGAGAGAAAAGCACAGGCCTCTTGTCCACAGATGCATACAGCACTTCCCTCTGCCTCTACAGTCCATGTTTTCGGCTGAAGTGTATCTGTCTGTGTCCACATGCTTGTTTTTGTTCATTTGGGTGCTTCACTCTTAGCTCTGCCCAAACAACAATGCTGTCCTGTGATTGGTCTGAACCAGGCAATCACAACAGGGAGGGCCAGTCACAAATAATGTGATAAATCCTCTTGCTAACTAGGTTAGCTTTGGGTAACTTAGTTAGCAAGAGGACTCACACTAGACCTGTCATGATAACACATTTTGAAGCACACTACAAAGAAATACTGTGATAAATGATACTGAAAGTACTTTACGTCACTAATTATGATTTAAATCATGCAAGATAATCCCACTAAACCATTTTTAAATAGAATGTTTCATCAAAAGACATGAGCAGCAACAAATAAATAGTAGAATGTACCAATAATTTGGCATAAAAGGGTTCTATTGACCCCTCCACATCTCAAACCTTATTGTATTACAATAAAAATACTCCAAATGTCCCCAGTTTAGCAAAGAAAAATACCATAAATAATGAGGACAATATATATTGTTCCAGCTTTCATGTATTGAACAATAAATCAATATAGTGATCATTGTGACAGACCCATACACACTGTCTTCGTGTATATCAACAGAATTTTTTTTTTTTTTGTTTTTTTTTTGCGTACAACATTACAAAAGCATTTTGGACTAAGTGCTCTATTACTATCGAGAAATACAAGCAAATGACACCAGGGGAGGGTGGGCACAATTTTAGGATGATGTTAATAGGTTAATGGTGTTATATGCCCAAACATAGACACTTTTTTCCTCCTTTCTCCCCTACCACACTTCCTATTGGTCAGCCTCTGTCATGCTCCCAGTGAGCGACAGGTATTTTCCTTAAATCAGTCACTGTCCAAACACATGTCCATTGCCTTTGGGTCCATGTAGACTGGTACATCAGCCTGCAGGTGTCAAAGAGCATCATTATAAGAAGCCTGGAAACCAAATGTCCACCTATTCCCGCAACTCTGGCTACTTATATGACCAAATCCTCCCCTAGGAAACTCTTCCTCTAAGCTGTTGATGTCCTTACCACAATCAAACAAACTTTCAGTGTCAAGTCTGTGACATAATCTTAACCATAAGCACTTCCTCCCACACTACCTGCGCTACAATTATAGCTCTTTGGTTGCCCATAGCGGCGCTGGTTGCTGGGTTGTAGTCTCTTCAGATACACGGACACTCGAGCGATTTTCGAGTGAGCGTGGATATAGTCAACACGAGGAGCGCGCCATCATCGCTAACAGTATCACTATGGAAACCGTATGGGGGCGTAATGTGTGTGGGAAAAGGAACAGTGAAAAAGCAGCAGGCCAAAATAAGGAGGACACAGGAACGAGCGGCATCTGGGCCAGTGTGTGCTCTCGGAGGATAGGGGGGAGACAGGTAGTAACATGAAGGTTTATTGAAAGTTTAATATTAGGGTTTTATTATAGTTCTTTTTCAATTATTTCAGGGTACTATGGTTTCAAGGTTTATAAGATCAAATAAGTGTCTTAGTGAAGCTAAGCAGGGTTGGGCCTGGTTTATACTTGGATGGGAGACCGCTGGGAATACCAGATGCCACGGTGGGGCAGCAGTGTCTCTAGTGCATATTGCCATTGAGTTTTTAGGCAAGAGGCTTCATCCATCATGTATGTATGTGGTATGTGAGTGAGGCATGGACTGTGGTCAGCCAGTGGTGCAGATTGGCAGCCTGCTTCTGTCTGTCTACCCTAGGGCAGCTGTGCCTGGAGCATGACACCACCGCGTAAAAGCATTGCATAAGATTAATGCACTTGAGTGATGTATTACATTGTTCTTCTGGTGCCATCGCTCTAATAATTCTCGTTTTCACCTTCCTCCTATCTTCTCCCACAGCCCATGTTTTTCTTGAAATTTCTAGTTGCTAAGCTGCACGCCGGTGGCAGTTTAAGTATGGGAAAGGTGTAAGGACAGGTTTATGCAGGGTTATTGAAAGAAATAGTTTTTTGATAAGTATAAAGCTGATGAAAACTTACACTTTGTATAGTACAGTGAACTAATTGCACTTTTAAATTGAAGTTTATTTATATAGTACATTTAAAACAACTTCAGCTGCCCAAAATGCTCCACGTAAAAGTCAACAAAAACAAAAATAGAAAATACAAATAACACGATGCAAAGGAAAAGAACAATAAAACTACTGCCTAGCTAGTATTAAATACCAGGGAGAAGAGGTGGGTTTTCAATCTAGTCTTAAACTGTGCTATAGAATATGAGGATCTGACAGGAAGAGGGCGCTGTTCCATAGTCTGGGCACTACCACAGAAAAGACTGTCACCTCTGGTCTTGAGCCTGGTTTTGGGCACAGCAGGAGCTGGTCAGCTGACTTCAGGGCTCTGGGTGGAGTACAGGGCTGCAGTGACTCCCTCAAATAAAGACAACCCATAGAGTTCAGACATCTAAAGACAATAACATTTTTAATTTCACCCGATATGAAACAGGAAGCCGGTGCTCAGGTCTCTGCACTGGCTCCTGTGGCTCAGAGAATAATTTAAAGTAGCTCTGCTGGTGGACAAGTCTCTCCATGGCCAAGCACCAAAGTACATTTTCCACATGTTAGTGCCATATGAACCATCTCGCACTCTGAGGACTTCAGGGACCGGCCTCCTGCTGCAGGACTAAACATGGGGAATCAGTATTTCTGTTTTATACAGCTAAAACCTGGAACAGTCTTCCTGAAGATGTGAGACAGGTCTCTACTTTGACAATGTTTAAATCCAGGCTCAAAATTGTTCTGTTAAGCTGTGCATACGACTGAAAGGTTTTTATTTTGCACTCTTCTTTTTAATGATAATTTTATGATTATTTATGTTTTTATTTGTTTGTATTGTGATTTTAATGTATTTTTTATTCTGTAAAGCACGTTTATTCTATAAAGCACTTATAAAATAAAAGTATACAAATTGTGCTATAGAAACAAACCTGCCTTGCCATGTGCACTCATCTTTTAGTTTTTGTCAGCAAATGAGCTGCAGAGTTCTGGACATTCTGTAAGCGCTGCAGGGAGTCCTCGTCAAGCCCCACATACAAAGAATTGCAATACTCCAAATGCAACGTTACAAATGCGTGGATTGCTTTTTCAAAATCCGCCTGTGGAAGGAAAGGCTTTTACTTTAGCAAGAAGCCTCAACTGAAAGAGTCTGGACTTTATGACAGGGCTAATGCAAAGCTAATGTCATCCTAGTGCACACACCAGAATATTGTGGAAAGCTTTAGCAGTAAAATAAATATTAAGGTGATCTCCTGCATAACACCCATCTTATAGAAGTTTATGGTGCATGCTGGAGTAATACAAAAGCCTAACTAATCACATATAAACAAACCTGTAAAAGCCCTGAGCTCCAGTGATTTCACAGACTGCAGTAATGATGTGGAAACTGGAATAAAGCACGCTCTTTTATTCCCCCAGATTGGTTTTCTGACCTTTATGATGCTGGGAAATAAAATTGGCCTTTACAGCTAGTAGGAGTGAGACAGAGCAGAGGAGAGCGGATATGTGTGTACTGTGCCTGTGACTAAAAGAGAGGTGCCTCAGAATAAAAAGCAAAACAAAAAAACAGGAAATGTCAAAAATGACCCAAATACTATATCAAAAGTCAGTTACTCTTTCATCAGCTTTTGGGTTCAGGGAGTGTAGCTCAGTGCAGAGCTGATAGGGTTAAAGAAGGAGCATGTTTCACCACTTCTGATCCAGATCACAAGGGTCTGCTATAAATTGTGAAAGGGACCTTATGTAAGATTTGTATTTCAAATTTATACGCATGGCCTAACTGTGTCCCCAGATAGCTTTTACTGTTACTACAGTTCTCTCGCTGACTTGTTCTTCATTACAAAAACATTTAACATGATGGTGGCTAAGTTGTTTGTGTTATAATTTATTGTTGTGGTTCCCAAGGTGATGATCCAATCAGAAATCAGAATGAGCCTCACATGAGTCTCTCATTTGGGTTGCCAGGTTCAATGCTGAAATTCAGTTGGTTTAAACCTAAAATGCCTGTCTCTGATGTGAATGGTCACTACCTAAACATCAGCACCTGCAGTCAATCATTAACCGGTGCTAGTGCAACCACTGCAGCTCAGTGAGTGAATTCTGGAAGTTTTGAGTCCATATACTGAGAATGACAAAAACTTGTACATGCCCTCTATCTGCAGTTGAAGACTCTGGCAACCCAAGTTCTGCTGTGATTATAATATTAATTTAATTAATTAAAAACTGTAAGAGTGCAGACTACATACAGTTCCTTTAAAGGGAACATATTTTGTTTCTCTCATCCCTCATAGCACAAACTATTTTCAGTTTATTATCAGCTGTTTTTATAATGAAGCAAGTGCTGATAAATAAAAATGAGCAGTTATTATAAACAATCATACAACACCCACAAAGTGTTGCATTTCTTGAAATTACAAAGCCAGAATCAGCCAGACTCAAACACCACTGTGATGTGATAATATGTCCAAACTGAAGTCAACAACAGCAGTTCTAAAGGCCAGTCCATGCAAATGTGAACGTCCACACAGGTGTGTAGGGAAGATAATGCCTTCAGGCTTCACACTCCACTGTCAAGATGATTTGGTTCATCGATAATAGTGATTATTCACATAACAATCATAGAACAAAAATAATGTAAAATGTATAAGCCCACATCACAAACTGCATTTAAAGGTCCTATTTCACGCTTTTAAGACATGTTATAATTTTGTTTCCTCCTCAAAAACATACTTGGAGTTGTGTTTTGTCTCGTTCACACATGTTTGAGTAACCCTGCATTATTGGCCTGTCTACATCTCCAAAGTGATTCTAGTGAAGGTGTATGGAGTTTAAAAACACATTGGAGCACTTCCTTTATTGCCACATGACATCACAAAGTGGAACGGAGTGTTTTCTGTTTGAGAGAAGAACATAGAAACATAGATTAGAAGGCAGCGTATTATGGGCCCTTTAAAGATTGCTGATAAGTTTCTATTGTTGTGCCAATCTCAAAAAGGCTACTATCCCTTGTTCTCTCACCTCTCAGAGTCTGGAAGATCACCACAGAAATACACAGAAGGATGGCAAGGATTAAAGACTGTATGTTATCTTCTTAGCACAGACCCGAAATGCTGATCTGAGGAGGCACTAACTTTCTCTGAGTCACTGTAGGAGAGGAGGAGAGGAGGTGAGGAGCAGAGGAGGAGAGCTGGGGAGAGAGCATATAACAGTGAATGTCCAATGCCAGGATGACTATGCAAAAGTTAAACAGTTCCAAAGTACAGTGCAAAAATCAGAGCTATCAAAATGTAAATGAGACAGAGTGAGGACTGCATACAAAATGCACGATAACGATTTCTTTGGAGGGATTTAGCAAATGACAACTTGCAAATTATGAATCTGCAGAAGAATCATAAGAATAAGAATGCATTCAACTCTCATGAGCTTCACAATGAAAATAAGGATGGTTGCCATAGCGATTCATAAAACAAAATATATCTCAAAATGTTGCATATAACAGTAAGCTGGAACCTATATATTGACTTTGCATTCCATGTTGACAACTGACACTAGTTTTGTAACCTAAGCTTTGGAGGTTGTGGCATGAGGATTTTTTTTCACACATGGAAAATATTTTAATTCAATTTTTTAAGTGATTTGCATGACGTAGCCTACTACTGGACGCCCTAACTAAAAACTAAAATCATGCTACCACTTTTGACCATGATGAAGATGATTTAGATGACAGTTTAACTTAATACATCCAACTCCTATCGTTACAAAAGCATTCCAGTGGTCCTGTAATAGTTCTGCAGTATGACAGTGAGTCCACAGCTCCCCCTGTTGGGCAAACACCAAAGTAGCACTGCAAGATAATAATAATGAACACATTTCTGTTGTTTCTTTTAAACACATTTTTAAATATACCAGTTCTTAATTAAATGTGTTGTAACTATCTTAAATGTTAGTAAATAATTTAGAAAGAAGCCATGTCTTACAGTGAACAACAGTGGCATTAATATAAAATAAGGTACACATTATTATTATTAGCTTTATATATTTGGGCTAACTGGATTGCGGATAGGATGTTATGTCCCAGTGCTATAGCATTAACAAGGGGGCATTTAATCACATTACCTTTTATTGTTTTGAAAATTCAATGTATGAAGGTATTAATGTGTTTGATAAGTTTAGCTTTCATCTTTTGTCTAGCCTCCCTTTGCTCTCCCTGCTAAGTCACTCCCCCTTCACAGCATCATCATAACACAGCGTGCATTCTGCTAATGAAACTTGTTGTGAAAGTTGCTGTGTACAGTTTTATATCATGTTTTTCTATATTTATGGAGAATGGGAGCACTGGTGACGTAGGCTTGTGGGTTGAGAATTACATCCAATTTTACAGTTAATTGTAAGGAACGTTTGAATAGGGCCCGGGAGAGATCTCTAAAATACTCAAACATGCATGGATGACATCTACAACCTCTTCAGGCATGTTTTTGATGAGGGAACACTATAACCAATGATGGGAAGAGTTTTGTTTATTATTATTATTTAGTTAGGCTTACAGAAAACTGACTACCTGCGTTAAAATGTACTTTGTAATGTATTCCGATCCATGGTCCAATCAGAGTACTTGTTGCACTAGTTGCATTATATATATATATATATATATATATATATATATATATATATATATATATATATATATATATATATATATATATATATATATATATATATATATATATATATATATATAATTACAGATAGCATTATTTCACTCACACACTGCAAGAGCTGTGTTTTCTACTTTTCTCACTAATACCGTGTAGATCACAGTAAAAATTGCCGATGAAGTACCACCCTGTATTCCTTTTAATTTACGAAAGCAACTGTATTCTGGATACCACTAAAAGAAAACGTAATTGTACTGGAATGCTATTGCTCAAAATTAGCACTCAGAATATATATTTTCAGTACAGTAACTGTAACTTCGGTACAGTAACTGTACTGAAAGTTACTGGTTAGAACATGGTAGAAAGCACACAAAAAAAGATTTTATTTAAACATAAACATGTATATTCTTAGGCCTAATCATGTGCATTACTGGTCATATTGTAATCACGCTTAAATCAGGATCTTAATGTTAGTAAAATGACTTGACTTTCAATCTGAGGGAAAAACAACTTTAATGTAACAAAGTGACTCTTTTGATCTATTTCTGTATGTCCCAGGACACCTTTTGAGGCACAACTGCACTTTCTCCCCCACCCACATGTTCTCCAAGCAGTCTTTAAAATCTACCCAGTATACTCTGGGTCCATCTTTAGCAATCTGTTTAAATGATAGGAATAACTTTCCTGGACTTTTATGGTCAAAAGTATGGTATGGTAAGTATAGTTACATTTACTTAGTCACATTTACTTGAGGAACATGTAGTTTTCTAATTAGTTTCCAAACACCATCATTTTACTCTTACTTGAGTAATATGTTGTACAGTGTAACAGTACTCTATAATTTATATATATATTATACAGGTATATTATTATACTGTATATTTATATATAATTTAGTTTGTCTAATTTTTCTGGTTCGGAAATACTAGATTTTAAGAATTTCATGTTTTGTCCTCCAAACCACATTGACTTGAAATTATAAATAAGATGATGTTACTTCCATGCATTTACTTTTACAGTTGTATCATGCCAAATGCATTTTTACTTTTACTTGAGTTACTTATAATTTCTTTGGCCACAGTTTTGTACTTGCAAAATTTGTTTGAAGTAACATTACTAAACTTTCTTCAGTACAGTATTTGGCTCTATACTCACCTCTTATACATAGTCACCTTGAGGTCAATAGCAGATATATAGATATTTATCACACTTGTATCTCATAGGGCTTATTTCTCTATGACTTAAAGCATTAGGGAAAAAGTGAACATGGTGAGCTTTCTCCTTAAGCGACCTTCCCTTGGGATATAGCAGCAGCAGGACCTCTTAAGTAGCTGCTTATCCTCCTTCATTTATTATTGACAAACACAAGGGATGAGCCATTCAGACGGACACGCACAAGAGACTAAGACAAAATGGCTGTTTGTACTGTGGCATTCTCAAGTGGAATACATGCGTTCTATATTATTTAGGCTTTAGGCTTATTTAGGTATTTATTTAGGTATATATATAAAATTAATAATAATGCTTTGGATTTATATAGCATCTGTCAAGACATCTAAAGCACTTTACATTGTATTATTCATTTATTCTGCCCTGGGGCAGACTGACCAAGGCACCAGTGGCTCTCCGACCACCAATCACATTCACTCACACAGCACATTACTTGGCAATGTGAGTGAAGTGTCTTGCTTAAGGACACAATGTTAGTTTTCACTAGACCCAGTGCTGCCCTCCTGTGGCACCTGGTAATCGAGCGGTCTCAAATCCAAGTACAAATAGTGTATAAAACTGTGTATTGTTAAACCTTTTTATGAGGCTCTCTGGGGTTTAGGTTCGGTTCAGTGGACAAAGTCCAAACAGCTTCTAAGCTTCTACCCATGTTGCAATGTTTTTTCATCAACTTTACTCACAGTTGTACTGTGATGGACTCCTACATCTTTGAGTAATCCTGTATTATCCAGCATTTGAAGATTGAGCGCTCAGAAAATCTCAGTTTTCACAGTTCACAGTTTCTCTTTTTCCATGCAATTATTTGAAAAAAATGTAGACTTAAGGTAATACAGAAGGGGTACTTAAAAAGCATTTCTATTATCAACTTGTTTTAGATCAGTATCACTGTTTACAATAAATAAAAAAATAAATCATGAACTAGGCTGTTATACTTTTGTAGTTTCCTGAAAAGGAAACTACAAAAAAAAAAAAAAAAAAAAATATATATATATATATATATATATATATATATATATATATATATATATATATATATATATATATATATATATATATATATATATATATATATATATATATATATATATATATATATATATATATATATATATGGAAAGTACTTTTTCATAAGATGCTAGCTGGCTTTACTTATGCAAAAACTGTCCCATTCAGCCGCACTGCTCCATCAGAAGTGTAACTCTGTCACTGCGGCCTCTCCAGCAGTGGTCAGTGGAGCACGCAGCAGTCAGCTCCAGTTTGCCTCTTCTACATCAGCTGCTCAATAGGGCACGCTCTGGCCCCACTGACCACTGACAGCCCCGATCAGGGATACACGTGTGCTACCACACACAGACGCGTGCACACACACACACACACACACACATTAGAATACAGTCACCATGCTCTTGGCTAGCACACTTCGGCCTGTTAGCTCTGGATTATTGATGCACGCACTGGGGATAACATGCATTAGTTTACTCAATAGGCAGCTAATGAACTGGAGATGTGATATCGCTGTGTGTGTGCGGCTGTGATATGTGTGCACGTGTGTGTGTGTACATATGTGTGTGTGGTGATTAAAGACCAGATTGGAGTATATAAATAACAATATCAATACTATGAATAGCTCTGTGGAGTTGAGAGCATCATTTTTTGGCTGCGTGTGAAGGTTTTAAACTGCTTTTTCAGTGGGCAAAGTGAAGAAGGGTTGGACAGGATTGGGCAAGTCAATCATTAGTTAGTTCATTAGTTTTTCTTCTGGGGTTGTACTTGTATTATTAGATGCAGACAGCACACAGCAGTTTCATTTTTTACAAGAATATATTTGGGTACACCAGCACTAATGAAATCACTTCCCTTTTGTCTCAATTATAAATGATTCCTTCCTTTAGCAGTTTTACCAGTGTAAAACTTGAAAAACTCCTGTGCAATATGGTTTGGTGACTTCAAAAAAGATGAGAAGATAGAAGCATGTGGTCTATTGTCCCTGCTTTATAGACTGCAGTGCAACATTGTGAGAATAATTTACCAACTGAGAACAAATGTGGAATACTGTGATATACACCTAGCAGCAAAAACACTGACTGTGGAGGCTCTGCAGATGTTGACAACACTAACAGAGAATACATCTGTGAAATAGCTGGGGTTCAGATGACACCAAAACATTCTATAAGCCAGTATTCAATTACAGATGGAGACAGCTCAAATGAATTTTGTTAAAATGCAGTACGTTGTAATCGTGGACTGCATTTGTCATTTACATGGGAAAACTGTGGCCCCTCTCTCTGTAACTGCTGCTGTCAGGCTTCTCATTTTGGTCTTAAAATGTTTGTATTAACTTGCTCTATGTGATCCTGGTGTTTTTATTTCACTATTGTGTCCATAAATCAAGATATGAACATTAATAAGGGACAAATCAAGCGGCTTCATTCCATGAAGTTGCTGCCACAAGCATTAGCCACAGGTTTAATTAACAGTATTGCTAAGCACCCGCTCCCTGCTAAACTAGCGGTGGAGACAGGAAGGGGTGTTACCTTCAACAGCCTCGCACTGGATTGGCTCCTTGGTTGCTATGATACTCACAGTAGTAAAGTACTGTACTTAAGTAAAAATGTTAGGTATCTGTACTTTTCTTAAGTACATTTTAAAGTGGATACTTTTTGTTCACTACAGCAGGTATCTGTACTTTCTACTTCGGTACATTTTTCAAGTTTTTTTTTTATATTGTCTGAGACCCACTAAAAATCTG
The DNA here is from genome assembly GCF_009829125.3 of Periophthalmus magnuspinnatus. Classification (NCBI taxonomy): domain Eukaryota; kingdom Metazoa; phylum Chordata; class Actinopteri; order Gobiiformes; family Gobiidae; genus Periophthalmus; species Periophthalmus magnuspinnatus. Next base: position 16,209,037 of record NC_047138.1, read on the forward strand.
AGGGGTTTATTGTTATCAACTTCATAATTTGAGCAAACAAAAATTTACAAATAAAATTGAACAAAATTCAGCAAAATCTGTATCAAAATCACTACATCCAAAGCTATATTATATATTAAACTCTGCAAGAAATACTCTTTAAACAAGTTCTTTAATACTTTTGCCTAAGTATATTTTCTCTGGTGATAGTTTATTTATTTATTTATTTATTTTGCTCTTTTACTTAAGCAACAAAATTGAGTACTTCTTCCACCACTGTCTTGTTGTAATTCATATTTTGTAAAAGAACACCTTCATCTTTTGCATATTGGCCTGGACAGCTGCCTGCTCCATCAGCCCCACCGCTCTCCCTGTGTCTGTTTCACTCAGTGTTTTCATCCCTGCACATCGTCTTTGTTTGGATTTTTGGCTCTTTGTATTCTGCACAACTGGGTGGCCTGAATATGCTGCATGTAATTAGCCTACAAAGTGAGCTAATCTCCACACTCCAGTCTATGTGAAGTCCTTTATTACACCAGTGCTTCGGAGCCAAAGGTGAAACTGGATCTGTCCTGCACTGATGCCTCCAGTGCTGTGTTTACAACCAATATGTTTTGCTATGCCTTCATTGAAATTTTTATGTTATGCACAACATTATCACCTGAAGTGTGATATAAAAATACCATAGACTGTAGAAAGAAGTAGTCTAGGTGAGTGAGATATCACCCATAGCGTCGGGCTCCAGTCAAATGAAGCTCATCGAGGCTAGCACTTATAGGGGTGAATTATGAGCCAAGTTCCATATTTGGAATTCCGACTACAAGTATCATAGCAACCAAAGAGCCAGTCCAGAGTGAGGCTGTTTGCAGGGGTCGGGAGCTTAGCAACGCTGTCAATCAAAACTGTTGCTAACGCTGGCAGAGCAACCTCGGAAAAAGAAGGCACCTCATTAGTTTGTTATTAATGTTCATATCTTGATTTACGGACGAAATAGCCAAAGGATCATGTAGCACAGATCAATACAAACATTTTAAGGCCAAAATGACAAGCCTGACAGCAGCAGTTAGACAGTACAGACAGACAGAGGGCTAATAGTTTTTCAATAGAAAGTGAATTGGAGGCTAGCAGATTAGCAGTATTTAAATACTGTAACTTTAGATGTGTCTAAGTAGAGTGTATGTACAGCTGATGACCTCATATGGCACAGCATGACGTAACAGAATGGACATTTGCATATAAGGCTGCAAAGACATTGGTGTGGATGCCTCTATGAAGTATTTAGTGAGGATCCCAGCTTCCATGTTAAATATTCACTTGTTTTCCGAAATAAATAAGGGATGAGCCACTGACGCATTTAACAGAACGTGTGTGTAAACGCCTGTGAGTCATTGCTGTTCATTTTCACTTTGTGGACAGCTCACAGGCCACTGCTTTACTCAACACATATAAACAAAAGCAACCCAAGACATTTGAAGTGAATATGTCTGTGCAATCTCTCAGTCATTCAAGTATCACTTGAAGTCAAAACAAGTCCGCTGTGTACTGTCTGCATCTGATTATAAAGCCTTTTATTGTCCGATAATCAAGTGTACAGTTAGCTTGCTAGTTCTTGTGACAGCAAAACTCTACTCTGGTCTCTCATAAATTCATTGTGGTGAATAATTAGGATGGTCAGAATGCATAAGGTAAGTGAGGAATAACTTTGGACCACTGCAAACCATTTAAAAGTAGACTGGATGATGTTTTTAAGTCCCTTTGACTGTTTTAGTGAACTGAGTAGTGTAATGTGTCATATGCACTTTAAAAACACTTATGAGACTTGAACAGCGCACTCCCTCCCTCTGCTTCATCACCACTTGTCTCTTGTAATGCGCTCTTTATAGGAGCTAATAAACAAAGCAGCACTGAGAGAGCATGTCCTTACATAGGCACGTGTCTCAGCTCAAACACTGTGCAGTTGGAGTCAGGCAGAGTGGGACTGATCTGACTTCTATTGTTCACTTACACTGTTCAAATTCCATAGAAGTACAATGAGTTCTAGGATTCATACTAAAATAAGAAGGTTTAATCTCAGTGAGAAGACATATGCTTTAAAGTGACTGTGTTGTTATTGCATTAAAGGTATGTAAGAGTTGAGTTAAAATTTCACAGACAGGACCCATCTGTCTCACCAGATACTAGGTAAACATGTTCAAATCACACCTACATTACCTGTCAAAAGTTTGGACACGCCCTCTCATTCAATGTTTATGTTTTTGGGGGTTTTTTTTGTTAATTTTTATTACTTTCTACATCAAATATGAGAAGCAATGTATATGGAATTATGTATTAAAGAAAAAAAAAAAAATTAAATAACTCTATTAAATATTTTTCGACAAAGCAAAGGGTGTCAACTTTGTGGATTTGAATATAAAATATACATTAAAGAATATTTAGTAGAGTTATTTAACACTTTTTGTTTGCTAGATATAGCTTCATATGTTTAATGTATCTATTTTGTATGTATATAAAATGTTGAAAGTAGTAAGAATAAAGAAACAAAAGAAAACATTGGATTAGATGGTGTGTCCAGACTTTTGATTATTAGTGTATATTAACTGAAAAGAATTCAAATGCAGATTTCTTACTAAATTACAAAAACACAGAATCTCTCATTTGGATTGCCAGTTTCATGCTGAAATCCAATTAGTTTAAACCTGAAATCCTTCTCTCTGATCTGTATCTTCACACCAGCACCTGCAGCTAATCATAAATCACTTCTAGTGCAGCCTCTGCAGCTCAGTGAGTGAATTCTGGAGGTTCTGAGGTTTCATGTGCTGCAGTACATGCCCTGTTTATATACTGAAAATGAGGGAAAATGTGTATGGGTATATAGCCCACCATCAGCTCCATTATCAAGAAGGCCCAGCAGAAGATGTACTTTCTCCAGAGGGCAGCTGAGGTAAGCCGAGCTCCAGCCCATGTGATGGTGCAGTTCTACACAGCCATCACTGAGTCCATCCCCACCTCCTCCATCATGGGGTGGTGCGCCAAGGTCACAGGGAAACACACACACTGCACCAGAGTATTGTGCCCTCCAATGGGAAGGTGATGGGCTGCAGCCTTTTGTCTCTCCAAGACATGTACATCTCCAGGACTGGGGGTAGCAGGTCACCCTTGACAAGGACTGTTTGAGCCACTCTCCTCAGACAGAAACCACTCCCCCCAGGCAGAAGCCCCTCCCCCTGGCCGGTCCATTTGGAACAGATCCTCTCGCCACAAGAGCAGTTTCTTACCCTCTGCTAGACTCGTGACTCTATAACATCTGTCCCTCTACAACACCTGTCACTTTACATCACCTGTCACTCTACAACACCTGTCTCTTAATAACATCCATCACTTTACAACACCTGTCACTTTACAACACCTGTCACTTTACAGCACCTGTCACTTTACAACACCTGTCACTTTACAACACCTGTCACTTTACAACACCTGTCACTTTGCAGCACCTGTCTCTTTCTAACACCTGTCACTCTAAAACACCTGTTATTCTATAACACCTGTCACTCTAAAACACCTGTCACTCTACAGCACCCGTCACTCTACAGCATCTGTCACTCTATAACATCTGTCACTCTATAACATCTGTCACTCTATAACACCTGTCACTTTATAACACCTATCACTCTATAACATCTATCACTCTATAACACCTGTCTCTTTATAACACCTATCACTCTATAACACCTGTCACTCTATAACACCTATCGCTCTATAACACCTGTCACTCTATAACACCTGTCTCTCTATAACACCTATCACTCTATAACACCTGTCACTTTATGACACCTTTCACTCTATAACACTTGTCACTTTATAACACCTGTCACTCTACAACACCTATCACTCTATAACACCTGTCTCTCTATAACACCTGTCTCTCTATAACACCTATCACTCTATAACACCTATCACTCTATAACACCTGTCACTTTATGACACCTGTCACTTTATAACACCTGTCACTTTATAACACCTATCACTCTATAACACCTGTCACTCTACAACACCTGTCACTCTTTTACACCTATCACTCTATAACACCTGTCACTCTACAGCACCTGACACTCTAAAAACACCTGTCACTCTATAACACCTGTCTCTTTATGACACCTGTCACTCTATATCACCTGTCATTCTACAACCCCTGTGGCTTTATAACATCTTTTGCTTTACAATACCTGTCCCTCTACAACACCTGTCCTACTTGCACTAATACTAGCATTGTATATTTTGTATTTGAATATCGAAGTCTATTTACGTTCTTTTAATGCATGCCCTTTTATATTGCACCATAACACTCAAGCAAGTTCCAGTTTGTGAATTTTGTTCAGTGACAATGGCAGTTAAACTGATTGTGATTCAGATCTGCAGGATCAGTTGCGATTGTAGCATTTTTTTTTAATACCAAGAGTTCCTCTCATTTCTTTATGAGCTTATATTTGAAGGCTTAGATCAGCTCTGTTGGCAGCAGAAGAGGGTTAAAGCAGAACATTGTACTTCAAGCACTGCAATGATCAAAATGTATGAGAGTCAAATGTACAAAAAAGTTCTTACTTCATTTTTTGCTATACTTGTGCCTCCGTACACTGGTGTATGAATGTGTGTGTGAATGTGTGCATGAACATGTGTCTGAATGGGTAAAGCTCTTGATGTAAAGCTCTTTGAGTGACTTAAGTGAAAAACATTGCAAAAATCAAAGGTATACTGTCAAAGCCAGACTTGGAGAGACTTCCATGCATTTGTCTCCAGTAGGTTAGACTACTGTAATGGCCTGCTCACTGGCCTCTCCAAACAAGCCTTAAGACAGCTGCAGTACATCCAGAACACTACTGATCGGGTCCTGACTAGAACCAGGAAGTACGAGCACATAAGTTCTGTGCTCAGGTCTCTGCACTGACTCCTGTGGCTCAGAGAATAGACTTTAATGCAGCTCTGCTCATGTACAAGTCTCTCCATAGCAGCAAAGTACATCTCCGACATGTTAGTGCCATATGAACTATCTCACACTCTGAGGACTTCAGGGACTGGCCCCTGCTGGTGCCCAGAGTCAGGACTTAACAATGAGAATCATCATTTCAGTATTTTCCAGTTTTGCAGTTAAAACCTGGAACAGTCTTCCTGAAGATGTGAGACAGGCCTCTACTTTGACAATGTTTAAATCAAGGCTCACAACAGTTCTGTTTGGTTGTGCATATGACTGAAAGGTTTTTATTTTGTACTCCTCTGTTTTAATGGTAATTTTATGATGATTATTTGTGATTATTTATGCTTTGATTTGTTTAATGTCTTTCTTATTCTGTAAAGCACTTTGAATGACTTTGTGTACTATTTTTGTTTTTAATTGTGCTATACAAATAAACTTGCCTTGCCTTGACTTGAAGGTGGAAAAGCGCAATATAAAAATGTGGCTATTTACCATTTACCATGTATTTACACGTTAATGTCATTAATCGTTGTGAGTTCATTTCTTGAGCTGGTTTAAAGGTACACCAACATATTACATTATCATAAAGTGTTTCTATAGACTCAATGTAAAGTGTGAAATCCCTGTCACCTCTGCACACACACGTCTTCTTTCTGTGCCCACGGGAGGACATGGCATATGCTTCTATCCTGACCTTCTGCCCCCTGGTGGTCTGTTCACCCCCCTCCACGCTGCCACTCCTTTACCCAGCATGCTCCTCTCTCTTTCCAATTATATCACGGTCATAGGCATTTCATAGGGCGAACGGTTATTGGGATTAGAGTTAAAAGGGGATGTCCTGCACTAGCTTTGCAATTAGTGCTCCAATCATTACATATAAACAGCTTTCAGACAAAATGTGTTTTCAGCTATTAAGACCCCATCTAAAGTCAGATCTGGGAGCACATTATGTTCTGTAGTGCAGTTAACATTGAGTGTGTAGATGGACAGCCAATAACAATGTTCCATTTTTGAAGAGATAAGCTCTGTTCCAAACAAACTTTCCAATCCTCTCGTTCTTCTGTGAACCCAAAAAGATTAATAAACTTAATAATTTTACTAGAGGTTTGAAAAAAACACATTTTACATAATCAGGTGTGTCCACATTAGTCTCGTTAATTTGTGCTGTTCTGTTTTCACTGTAGAAACATGGGCATGGGGACATTTTATTGTATTTTACTGCTAATGTTAATGATGAACTCTTATGTGTCTTATAATGTAATTTTAATGACATGTGTATTTTTAATGTGTGTTCACCTGCCCAGGGACTGTAATTGCCCAGGGACTGCAGATTGACAGTAGTTGTTAAATCTGGTACAAATCATCATTATTTTTATTTTTATTTTATTATTATTATTTTATTTTTTTTTTTTTTTTGTAAGATTAATGAATTTGTACCTGGTCCCTGATAAATAAAGAATAAAAGAAAAAAACTAAAAAAAAAAAAAAAAAACTAAACTAAAAAAAAATTTAAAAAAACAACAACAAACAAACATTAAACTCTTGTAGTACAAAGTTCCCAAAATGGGGTCGGTGATGCATGAGCTTGGGGCTGCAACATGATTTCGAGATTTAATTTTAAAGTTATGACACTGTTTCTAATCTATTTTAAAATTGAAAACACACATGTATGTCTATAGAGCTTAAATCAATGGAGGTGCTAAATAAACATTTTTGGTTGAAGTAAATGTTGAAGTACAAGGACTCTGACTGTGTTCTGAGCAGTAGTGACCTCAGCAGTGTACTGGGTTGTTCCGTGGCTCTTTTATATTGTTTTTGTACATGTATCTCTATGGATGTTTGGTATCTCTAGATAGACCTGTCATGATAAATACTATATGGACTTTTTGGATTTGTGTTTATCATGTGTACTTTTTATTTGCACTACTCCACTACTGGCTATTTGGTAAGATTTAAGCTGTAAAAGGTTGAATAAATCACTTCTATGACTCATTACAGATGTACACTAAGTGGTAAAATGTTTCATTCTGCTGTTTACTTATTTCAGCTCATGATTTTTTTAACAATATTGTGCATTTAGAAAAGTTTTTGTGGTTTAAATCTACTCTTGGGTCTTTCTGTCAGTGGCATAAATTAGTTTCAATATTATCGTTTGTCTATTGTCTTCAGCAATATATTCAACTTCAAAATGTGTTATTGTGACAGGCCTACCTCTAGACACTGAAAGATTCTGACTTTATTTTAGTAAGTAATTGTACACTGAAAAATTCACATCTGTCAACTGGACAAAAAGTTGCAGGAGTGACGACGTTTCGTTGCTCATCCAAGCCGCTTCTTCTGAATTTTTCTTGTACCATGGATCATACCCAGATGACTGAAGGATTACACAGACATCTTTAGTGAGTAATATTACCTGCTATTGGGGTAAATCAGGGGTGGGCAAACTTTTTGACACACGGGCCACAATGGATTCTAAAATTTGAATATATAAACAAACACAGCAGAAAAACTCATATTCAGTTTTATCAAGTGCCAAAAGATCAACAACTTGCTGATCTTTTTTATTGCCAGTGCATCAATAAACACAGCAGAAAAACTAAAGTTCAGTTCAGCAAAGGGACGGCTGATACTGTACTCTTTGTAAACCGCAACAGTTTCTTGGCATATTAGGCATGCAGCGGACTTCAGCAAAAAAATAAATAAATTGTTGTCCACTCCGTATTAAACACTTGGCGCAAACTATCCACTTTTCTTTTCTTTGATAAATTCATTTTGCAGAAGGGCTGAAAAGAGAATAGAGAGTAATACACGTGAACAAGGTTGATGTAGCTGGAGTGTGTCATCTTTTGGGAAACCGCTGGCATTACAGGGGAAAGATAAATTGGTTTACCCTTACCTATTTTAATATAATTTGGCACATTTGGTGGGCCGGATTAATGAGCCCAACGTGCCATGTGTGGCCCCCCGGGCTGTAGCCCACCTCTGGGGTAAATTCATTGCTCTAGAACAGGGGTGTCAAACTCAATTTCACCGAGGGCCGCATCAGCAAAATGGTTAATCTCAAATTTGCAAAGATATAAACAATATGTCTGTGTAACTGCATAACTCCTGATAAACTGACATTTTAAGACAGTCATACATTTAAATTTACCTTGCCGCGGGCCACATAAAATGACATGGCGGGCCGCATTTGGCCCCCGGGCCTTGAGTTTGACACATGTGCTCTAGAAGTTGTTGAACCTAAGTGTACATGTTACATCGCCTTTTTCCATTTTATTATTGTAGGCCTGTACTGGAAGAGTTTGGAATCCAGGCTTTGGAAAAGAAAGCAACCGAACAAGACTTCTCCCATTAATCTCTTAACAAACAAAATGAAAGTAAGATTTACTCACATTACAATTACATTAATTTCCATAGTTAACCATAGACTGTATAAAGAAGTGGATTTCCGTCTGTTATTAATGTTCGTATATTGATTTATGGACAGAATAGCGAAATAATAAGTGGGTTAATACAAACATTTTAAAGCCAAAATGGCAAACCTGACAGCAGCAGTTACAGACAGAGGGGTAGCAGTTTTCAATGTAAAGTAAACTAGAGCCAGAGTCGCTGGAGTTGGAAGCGCACCCATGCTTATTTCCTATTTGGAATGTGGTGGCTAGCAGGTTAGCTACGTCTATTTATGTATGCAGTCTTTGGTTTTAACAAATCTCTGTTGATCTCACATTATATTGTCTGTATATTATGGAGATTTTCCAAGACACATTCAGATATTAATTTGTGCCAATATTGTTAGAGCTGATTTTTATCCCTATAATGGAGGCAGTGAGGTCCCCATGATACAAATTTTAGTCCCCACAATGCAACAAATATACCACAGATGTAACCTCATTTGTGCCATTCAAGAAGACCAGGCCAATGGCAAAAAGGTAAAAGGTATCACAGTAAAAACAACCCCCCCAAATCAACATTTATATACTTATAACGCAATAGAGTTAGCCTTTTTATCCAAATTGGAGCGTTTCCCCCATGCTCAAATAACACAGCAGCAGCGGGAGCAGCAGTATCCGGCCCTGACTAGATAATTAGCGTAAAGATTTGTCACATTTTCCCAGAGGCGATGGCAGAATGCATATGTTCTGAAACAGGAAGCCAGTGTGGTTAAAGCGCACATTAACCACACAATGAACATGCAGAGTGTATCCCTAACACATCCAGAGAACACACATACACTTATGAATTATGAACTATACCAGAGAGCAGGGTCATTTGTGATCATCTGTGAGATTATCTTGGCAGATTGGCACATGATGTAAACATTATTAAGATTTCACAGAATTACTTAGCTGGAAGTATTTTTTTTTTTTTTTTTTTGCCAATCCCAGCCTGGTACCTTTGCCTATCCCTTCCTCCTTTTTTGTGCCATTCTGTTTTCACCGCAGCAGCAATATCATTAGCCACCTCAGCCTCTCCAAATTCTTCACCTCCACCTTTGTACAGGCCCCATGTAACATATATTAACAAATCCCATCAGACTCTAGTAGTACAATGGTTCCCAAAATGGCAGTCGCAAGGCCTGAGTTGGGGATCAAGATAATTTCAAGGTGATTTAATTTTAAAGGGCCCACATTACGTTATTTCCTCATCAAAAACATACCCGGAGCTATGTTTTGTTTCATTCACGCATGTTTAGCACAAACCTTGCATATTTAGGCTGAGTTCTTCTCTCAAACAGAAAACTCTCTGTTCCACTTTGTGATGTCATGTGGTAATGTAGTAAGTGTTATACTGTGTTTTTAAACTCCACACACCTTCACTAGAATCATTTGGATCATACCAGCCCTCAAATCGCCAATCTCTTCTAAACAAAAGGTAAAAGGTAGCTGTTAACTTGAAAACAAGCCCTATAGCCCCTATATATGACATCACAAGGTGGAATCAGAGCATTTTGAGCTTTGGAGATGTAGACAGACTAATAATAAAAGATTACTTAAACATGTGTGAATGAAACAAAATAGAGCTCCATGAATGTTTTCTATTTTGTGCAATATAGGACCTTTAAAGTCATGACACTGTTTTTAATCTAATTATTTATTTATTTATTTATTTATTACATTTAGGTTACCATACGAGCATAAATTTCGGTTGCATGATTATATTGGGGACCCATGCTTGAAAAGTTTGGGAACAACCTAGTCTTGTCAATCGAACAAGGAATGGCATTTTTGTCTCTCCAGGTTCAAATGAATGTGAGAAGAGATTGAGAGTACTATATATATATATATATATATATATATATATATATATATATATATATATATATATATATATATATATATATATATATATATATATATATATATATATATATATATATATATATATATATATATATATATATATATATATATATATATATATATATATATATATATATATATATATATATATATATATATATATATATATATATATATATATATATATATATATATATATATATATATATATATATATATATATATATATATATATATATATATATATATATATATATATATATATATATATATATATATATAGTACTATATATATATATATATATATATATATATAGTACTATATATATATAGTACTATATATATATATATATATATATATATATATATAATCTCAATCTCTTCTCTCAATCTCTTCTCACATTCAAATGAATGTGAGAAGAGATTGAGAGTACTATATATATATATATAATCACTACACACCACAACATTACATAAGTGAATTTATTTTGAGATGTTGCTGTACAAAGTAACTGTACATGGACTCTACAAAAAGACACATGTTGATGTAACTGTACAGAGACAACAAAAACACATTCTTGGGAACTCACTTCAACACTTGCCGTAAGCAGAAAGACATTAGCTTACTGCACTGGGGCTATATAAAACAACCAGGAGTCCAGGGACGTCTCTTAATGTACAGCGAAGTCTAGAAACAGCCAGACAGCTGCGGAGCCTCAGGTCAGGATCAGTTAGGCCAGTTGGAATAAAAGCTTTAGACCACAGGAGCAGGGATACTGGACTCTAGGAAAAGGTCATAGGGTCTGGCTGTACACATAGAGCAGGAAAGTGGGACTATAGCCACAGGGCTTTGTACAGTGCAACTCATACTGTCATCAATCACACTGTGTAGATGGCACAGAACAATGACTAAAGCTAATGCTAATATCAGAGTGACTTTCCACTGGTCACAACACTTTAATATGCATGAAATATTCTAAACGGCTGACCACACAGTGACCTGGAAAAGAACATATGGGCAGCTGTTTTCTTCAGTTACCCTGGCAACGCGTAACGAACACATGTATTATCATGTCAACATCCCATAATAAAATGCCTCTACTCGGACAGCTGTATGTTTTCTGCTACTGATTTTCCTGCTAATGGAGAAAAGATATGATGGGATTTCTCTTGTTTGTTTGCCATGAGGGAGCCCAAAGCTTGTTTTGTTTGTAATTTAATACAGATACTCGCTAATTCCGAAGGCTTACGGAAGGGATGACCAAAATATAGTTCATGGAAATGTTAAGCTGCCCCTCTCCAAATATAAAGTACAGTACACATGGGGCTGGGTGGTCATACCTTTCACTCTGTGGTGAGTGAGTGCATATATGCTATTATGTTTGAAGATTCAAGAAGGGGATAGAAGTTAAGTCTAGCCTCTGTAATAAAAATATCATGAGTGAATTCAAAATTGTATTAATTAAAACTCCTGGTGCTGCCACAATCCTAAAATTTCAAATTTAAATGTATATGGTAAATATTCAGATTTCTGTACCACAATGATAATTAAAATGTTTTTTTAGACAATAAGACAAAAAATGTTACCATGTGGTCTTGTACTTGTACTACGTCTGAAAAAGCTTATTCTAAAGCCTGTTTTGTCCTGTTGTTTTGGCTTTAGACCTGCTCAAATAAGTGTCTAGTTTCAGTTCTAGTTTTAGTATCAGTTAGTATCTCGCTGAGCCTACTTTTGACAGCTTTATGACAAAATACAAAAATTTCATCTGAGTGCACTACAACTAGATGACATGTACTAATGCTGCACTGCACATCATCTCGAGATCATTGATTCCTGGCTCTCTGGCTCTCCCTACTTTTATTTTACGCTATATCTGTCATGTCAAATAAAGCTTACAAGCTCAAAACAAGTGTGCTTCACAAGTATGTAACCTTTTCTATTTATGTCATCTACTGGAAAGAACTGGTCCATCTTCGTTGATGTCTCCATATCTCCATAATTGCTTAAATATTGAATTACCTATGAAACAAAAACTGGCACATGGTCCAACATGTTCTGTGGACATATGATTGTTGGGTGTCTCATACATCATCAGATTGTAGTGCTTTGTCAGAGGTCTGCTTTTAAAGTGCACAGTGCTTCCCACTCTAAACTTTTCTCTGCAGACTTTTAGCAAAACTAAACTAAAACAAAAATTTAGAAAATAATATAGTGAAGGCAGCTTTGTGGAGCCTCAGGCTGAGCAGTGATCCACAACATCCCAATCACACTCAGTCAAATCCTCCAGCACTCTGCTTAGTCACAGATGACAAACTAGAGGCAAAACACATCCAGCACATGAGGATCCCCCGGCCGCCTCAGGATCACAGCTCAAATTTAAACAGCAGCCCGACTCACTGGAGCTTTTAAAAGTACGCAGCAGGCAAGCGCCAACTCCTGTGAGTTACTTGTGGCAATGGTGCATGAATGGATAGGTCCACTGAAAAGACCAATGCCAGACAAAGTCCAATATCAGATAATGATATCATCTGACAAAATTGTTTGCAGTATTGCCTTAACTATTGTCAGCCAAAAGAATACAGGACAATCCTGTGTTAAACCATTGCATATTGAGAATTGAGTGATTCAAATATTCCCCTAAGATCAATAATGACACACTGGATTTATGGAACACCTGTCACACAAAGCATTTTATATTGCGTTATTCATTCACTCCACTCTTGGTGATGGTAAGCTACTGTTGTAGCCACGGCTGCCCTGGGGTAGACTGATGGAAGCATGGGTGGCCATCTGCACAATCGCTCACCCAACCATCACCCACACTCACCACTACAGCACCCAGTATTCCCAGCAGTCTCCCATCCAAGTTCTAACCAGGTCTGGCCTTGCTTAGCTTCTGAGATCTGACACAATTTGGGATTGACAAGCAGGTATGGCCAAGATTGCTGTCCAAAAGCTCACACATCTGAGCAGCAAGGAGGGGTTCTTTGTTATAAATGTTGCCATGGTTACACTTAACCCAACCAACATTTACAGAAACAAAAGAGGAAAATGGCTTAAATTACTATATAAATCCTCATATTGTTCTCCAATTGTTTTTCTAGTCAACAATGAACAGTCAACAGCATCATTTGGTTGACCTGTATGTAGCGCACAGCCAATCACAGGTCGCAGAAGTTAAAGAGAGAGGCAGATAAAAGTTAGTACACAGTTATTTTGAGTTTGTCCAGCTGGTCAGAGGCCACGGGGCCAGGTGTGTTTACAACAGTCCCATCTCCCAAATGGAATGAACCTACGTGATTTTGCAGATGGATGGAGATGTTTGAGCTCTATTAAAACATGACACATATTTGTATAGCCATTTTGGGCATGTTTTCAAGACCTGAAATGGGCAACTTTGTGGATTCACCAAACCAAAGACACCAACCTTTTGCAAATCCACAATATTTATGTCATTCAAATTGAGACTTTTAAAGCATAATTTATAAATCTTTTTTTTTTTTTTTTTGAAGAACTTAATGTCTATATTTGGAAAACACACTTTAAAAGCAAGAAATTTAGGACCAAGCGATTGGATTCACATTAGAGCTCCCTCTGTAGACAGCAATGGGCATTACTAAAACAACAACAAAGCAAGCATGTAGCATCATGACAGGCATGCTAATACATGCACGTCGTTGTTGTAAAACTAATTTAATCCTCCGGCCAAGTCAAGTGATTTATGGACTTAAAAATTAAAAATTGTGCTGGAGATTTCTAGATTTTACCTGTTTTCCACCAGAAATTGTTGGAGTTACATCGAGAACCTCTACAATCTCACAACTGGCACCACCATCCTGGATTAATGACGAAACAGACAGACAAACAGAGTAGATGCACTTAAAGAACCAGAGCACAAAGTTTAGAACCCCACTCACTTCATTCAAGAGAAAATATCCTGCTCCTTGAACTAAGAGACAAAGTTATAAAAATCATCGGGGCACTTGTCACAACATTGTCCAAATGTGTGTGAAAACTTGTCATGACTCAAAAGTCCATCACTGATCATTACCTGTACACCATGCCCGTCCGACTCTTCACCGTATCATGCAGCGACAGAGCATGGAAGTTCAGAAACTCCTCTAGCTGCTTCACCTCCGCTAGACAGCTCTGTTTACTGGGTGTCCACAGCATGCAAGGTGCAAACGGCTGGGGTCCCATGGGAGCTGATGTCCGCCTCACCAGTCTCCCTTGACCCCCTCCGCCTACTCCTGGGCCCGAAACCGGCAATCCGACTTGACCCCTGGCGCCCCCTCCTTTCTGCTTGGGGTTGGTAATCTCTGGGCAGGTACCCTTGTAGAGATACATACTTCCAGCCTCTCCAGTCACTTAAACATATGGCACGAGTCAAGTATGCTGTTTATCCTCACAGTTATTTGTAAAATGCTTAATCCGGGTTAGAAGCGCATTTGGGAGAGTATCCACATCAAAAAGCAATATCGTCCTCCATGTTGAAAAGCCAGGCAAACCCGAGGAATGCCCCCTATAGCCATGCTGTCACTTCTTTGCCCCAGCCTGTCTACATTATAAGCTCACTTTGGTTTGGCTTCCTATTAAATGGCATGGGAATCTGGGACATTTTCCCCCTCCCGCCTGCCTCCCTCTCTCTGTCTCTCTCTCTCTTCTCATCTTTTTTTCTTTTGCTCCAACCCCCTCATATCCATCGCTATCATCCTTCCTTTGTCTCGCAGTATTCCGCATGTCACCAAGGATTTTTTTCACTTATTAACCGATATCCTCTCCAAAATTTTCTCAGAGCAGTTCCTGTCTAAAGTGCTCTCTTTTCTATATATTTTTCTTCCTTTCTGTTTATAATGCTACTTTTTCAAACAATCTGGAACTAACTTCAGATATTCATATACATTACTTTACTTGTCTATGGAGATGATATTGCTTTGTTTGGAATGTTCCACCATATGGCATTAAATTTGCATATCTCCATGGAGACAATTAGGTGGCTCCATCAAGCCTATTTATAGGTCTGATGTGTGCAAAGGGAACCCCGCTCACAATGCATGTCTTCAAGGTATTTTTTGTCCATTAAAAAACAGTAACTGAACAAATGGAAAACAGGCTGTATAATATAGAAGTGGAAGTATAACATCTCCATGGCAACAACGCAACACATACACCTTTAATCCATTGCATCTTTCCAGTCTCCACTTCCCCTACACTAAACAAAGTGTACTCTGGAATTTTGCCCACCCATAAACACCTAACATAATCGTGCACAGGCTCACACACAGCCGGCAGCACGGTACGCACAATTGCACAAAGTCACAAGGCAGTTTTTGAAAGGAAGTGAACCACAAAATGCAACATGGGGAAGCCTCTTACATCTGATGCTACTTTAAGACGTTTACATTCAAAGAGTATGGGTCCTTTTGGGAACAGGGACTGACATCACGTCTAGCCCTCTGGTGGATTATGGGAATACAGAGGAATGCTGTTCTCCCATATCAGGAGAGAGGAGTTTGAAAAAGGCAGTGGCACAAGAACTGAGCACAGCAGTCATTCATAGTGACCTTTGTGGAGTCCAGTGTTTTTAAGGAGAGGTACACACAGCAGTGACACAAGAATTAGATAAAGATACATGATCACAACTCTACAGCTCTGCACATGGAGTGAAATAGCCTCATTTTAGAACAATTTCCATTAAATTGTTTTTGTCATAGTCTAGCCAGAGTCTGCTGAATATTACAGTGCCAGTGGCAGTTCTGGTTTGAATGACTCCCTTGACAGACAGCCTCCCTGGTACCCCTCCTACAATTTTTCCCATTGACGATGTTTGTGAAGTAGAGAACGCTGAAAACATTACCTCATATATACTTTATTACACCGCATATTTATATATGTATATATATTTTTTTTAAAAACATGTTGATTTTATTGTATATGTGCTGCATGTCTCACTGGTGTGTCTCTCCGTTGGCTTAGGAATGCCTTGGGATCCCATTGGAGGAGCTGGAGGAAGTGTCTGAGGTGAGGGAAGTCTGGGAGTCCCTGTGACTCTGCCTGGATAAGAGGAAGAAAATAGATCGGTGCGTGTTGTTTCTAGCATCACTCTCTTGATGGACCAGGCAGCTGTGTGGATCAAACAGATCATGGGAAGCCAGACAAAATGATCTGAAACATGAAACACTCCACATTTATCTGGACTTGGGATCAATATAAACCATCAATTTTTTGTTTATATCTTAGTTTTAGTTGTTCTTGTTGTCTAACACTTATGCTCACTCTGCTGTAGAACAGTGTTTTCAGCATAGAATTCTTAGATAATATTTAACTTTCTGGGTATGAATAGCTTTATCCGGATGATATCAGGATAAACCATGTCTAAAAGAGATTAAACCATGAATAACGATAATGGTTAACCAAAAGGAGGACAAAAATAGTTAGACAGATGTGTCTTTAAAAAAGAAACAAAAAACAAACAAATATTCAAACTGTAGAGGACCCCATGTGGGACCAGTGGTATATGACAGAGAAATTATGTGTCTATGCTGCTCCAGCCCCACCCTGCCAGCTCAGTCCTTATTACCTTAGCCTACGTCATCAGGTATAATACTCCCTACAATGGAAGCATAGCCAGACTGGATCAGACTAGACTCGAATGGACAACACAATGTCTTGAGGGTTCTTGTCTCTGCGTCCTGGGTCCTGTACTGATGTAAATAAACCACTCCTGCATTAGAACTTCAGCCTCATACCTCTTCTTCCAACTTTCAGGCCAATTCAATATATGCTACAACAGTACACACATCACTGTTTGAGAAACTCCGCTGCAGAATACATTTAGAAGAGTGATGCAGCCTTGACACACAGGACAATACAGACTGAAGGCAGCTGGGTCCATTGTCCATCAGACTGACTGGAAAGTAGTGCTCCGTGCAGCAGTGGGAATGTCAGCTGACCTTATGCAATGCCATGTGTTTGCAGAGTATTTATAGCAGCTAGGCCTATACATGTCCTGGACGAGGGGCACAGACGTTCATTCAGACCTGTGTGGACTTTCCCTTTGATTTTCGATGTGTGTTTGGTGTTTACAAGTCCAATTTCAAGCTGCTCCACACATGGGCAGATGGAGATGGGTCAACCAAGAGTCACAAATGAGAGAGGGCAAAAATTGAGTGCTTCCCAAACTGTGTTAAGGGCACTACTAGTCTAGAGTCTTTGTAGTTATTATGTTTGATGTCACACTTGCAACTTACCATTGTTTAGATCCATCTTAGTCCTGACCTTAGTCCTGTTTATACTTATAGTCCTGGTTGATCTAGTACAAGTTTGGATTGATTTAGCCTTTGCAGAGTTCTAGACCTCTTCTAGGTGGTGTAGGTGATTGTCTTAAAATAGTGCAAAACAGAACTACCTTATTTTTGATTCTCACCTAGAATTATAATTATTCAACATGATGAGTTTATAGCTGTGTTTCACAAATATCAGAGTCCAAAGCGGAGTTTTTGTGCCCCTCTAACTCCTAATTAGCACCAGTGTTACTTCCTGGTTTCGAAAAATACTTTGTATGTAGACGCAGACAGCACACTGCAGAGCTGCTATTACAAAATATTTTACTTTATTGCATGGAAATAATACATACAGTTCCTTTAAGAATATCTAGAACTCAGTTAAGTATTTTAACTTTCGTCACTGGTAAGGTGACCAAATTTTCCAAATTAAAAAAAAGGACCCAGGTTGGATTAATTGGTATAAATAAAATTGTGAAAAGAGCACATAACATTGACTCACTTGTTGTGGGTCAATCATGATCTGAGGGACTTTTCAAGTAAGATTTTCTGTATTTTAGCAACAAATTACAATCTCTGTCCCTCTTCACTGTTGGTGGGTTTCAATTTGGTCAAAAATAGGCACACCTGGGACATTTCTTGTATAAAACTGGGATAAATCACTGGTTTTGGATAAATCTGCTGGGACAGGGGACACAGGGCTCAAAACTGGGACTGTCCTGGGTAAATAGGGACGTCTGGTCACCCTAATCATTGGGCACAGCAACAAGTAATTTGTATGTAAGGATTTTGCAGATTAGTAAAATGTATCTTAAGACTTTATACTACATTTTTTACCATTACCCAAGTCAATTCTTCTCCTTATATACTCTAGATTTCAGACCAACCAATCTAATTAGTGGATCAGCAAGTGTGCACCTTTTAAGATTTTGCTGCAAGAATCTAAAAAAGTACTATAATTTTTCCATCACCAAAGCTTGTGAAGATTTCAGTTTTCCCAATGTGATCTTATGTGGCATGATTTTAGGCAGTAACAATTACGCCAATGATCAGCCCATGCCCTTAGGGACTGTTCTGCTCCTGTTTAACCAATGTGCTGGCCTACATTCTCCACTATTATCCCATTATTTCCACCACAGGACTTCTACAGCCAATGGCACATCACACTACATACAATAGGCTAAGTGTTTAAAGGTGAAACATCTAATAACATTATGGTATTCTTGCTCAGGGGCACAGCAACAGTATGTGCCTAGAAGTTGGTGGGAATCAAACCTGCAACCCTCTGGTTCATAGAGACATGCTTAGCTCACTACACCACCATCACCCCACTCATGCACACAATATTAGAAATTATACTTACTTGAAGACCTTATTGGTACATAAAATACAAGAACATTTGGTAACAGTTTATTATAATTATGCCTTAATTAGCCATAGTAAACCATGAATAAATACTTAATACTTAATGAACAAATTGTTTATTAAGAATGATTCAGTCTTAGTAACTACTTAAAGACCCTGTACCGAATTTTTGTCCATGTACTTGAGCAAAGTTTGTCTTTCCCTAGGTCAGATATATTGTTATATATTGTTGTATAAGCAGCTCTTGAGATCAAAATAAGTCTGCCATGTGCTGTCTACATCTAATTATAAGTTTTATTGTTCAATAATTAGGAGGTGTGCAGTTAACATGCTAGTTGTTCTTAGCAATACCGTGGCCACACAAAACTCCGATCTGCCCTCTGAAATGAGGGATGAGTGATGGATATACTTTGGACCACTGCAAACTGTTTAAAATGAACTTGAATCATTCTTAATAAATTATTTGTTTATTATTAAGTCTTTCTGAATGCTTAATTACAGCTAATTAAGATGTAGTTATAATGACATGTTATTCTGTATAATCCTTCAGTTGTCCAATTAGGTTCAAAAGCCATTCAACAAAGTGGCTTCTTTAGTTCTGCCCAGAAAGTGTACTCAGTTAAGTGCACTTGGGTAGGGCTCTGTCTGCAGGAGATGGTCAAGTTTGCTCAGGTAGGGCTCTATCTGCAGCACACTCACATAGAGCTCTGTCTGCAGGAGACCGTTAAGTGCTTTCGGGTTGAGCTCTGTCTGCAGGAGATGATTAAGTGATCACGGATAGGGCTCTATTTGCAGGAAACTGTTAAGAGCTCTGTCTGTAGTAGGATTCTGTCTGCAGGAGATGGTTAAGTGCTCACGGATAGGGCTCTGTCTACAGGAGATGGTTAAGGGCACACAGAAAGGGCTCATGTTGCTGCACCTGGGCCTTGTGTTTGCTGCCAGCACAGTGGGGAAGTGTGAACTTAATCCTACTGAGAGGAGCCACGGATACAGCAGCTCTGACGATCATGGCTTCTTCCATTAACCTTACTCATGGTTTTCCCAAAGGCCAACAGCTAAGTCCAATATAACGCACCATGAATTAGCACCTGATGATGTGAAGCAACAGGGAAAGCATAAGCTTCCAATCATAACTGAAAGTGAACTGAAATCAATTCAAGAAAAAAAAAAAGCTATTCATGTAGTTGTACTGTGTAATACCTGCTTAATTCCATTGAATTGTTATTACTTTGCCTGGAATGTTCCACAGTATGCCATTAAACTGATTCATCTCCATGGACATAAGCAGATGATGCCACTAGGCCAAGTTGCAGCTCAGATCTTTGGAGAGGCATGCATTCTTATGCTAACAGTAAGAATGCATGCAAAACCAATGATAGCAACCAAATGATAGATATATACTGTGACATCAAATATACAGATACTCCTAGCAAATAATACCACTCAATACTTCATACCACTTAAAACATTTAAAAGTGCAGGAATTATTTTTAGACGTGGTAAAGCCAGGGATTTCTATGATTCGATTCTGTCCCACTTATTATGCAGATTCACACGGGAGCCCAGAATCACAGTAATTGTTGAAGTGGTAATGAGAGCGAGGTTATCCAGACTTCAGTGGGTATTTGGGCTCATCAGGCTCAGAGCGGAGCTGGCACACTGGCCTCGTGTCTCTGTGCATGGCAAGGAGCACACTATTGGTTCACAATGAGAACAGTTCAGACATGTAATGTAAAAGGTCTATCAACTAAAGCTATCCGTGTTATAGGATCACTATGTAACCTTTATGGAGGAGGAGACACCTGGACGGAAGTAAACAGGCAATAATACAAAGTCAAGTTTCAGGTCAGATCTGTGGAATAATTTTGAAGGTTTTGGAAAGTAAAACACCTGCAAGTGAATTAACACAAAATAAGTTTAATGCAGTACTGTGGAACATTCCAGGCAAAGGACCAGCATCTCCATGGAGACAATAACGTGATGTACCAGTCACCTAGTCCACCTTTTCAGACAGATTTCAATTAGAATTTTACGTTTTCACAGCATACAATGTGGACAGTGTGTTCTTTCATTCATTTTACTCCTGGGCAACTTGATTAGGTCTCCCTCTGCTGGTGATAGTATAAAATTAAGACAAAAGTGCTTTGTGAATTTACATTTCAATTGCTAGGTAAGGCTGGGTGCAGGTAAAATGCATATTGTTAAAATGCTGATTTTTTTATTTTTTTCCCAAAATTGTGAGTTCTTGTGTCTAGTGAGTCATACATTTACCTTTTGGATAAGTATAATGTAATCAACACGAAACTAACTCTTCGGCCCCATCTAAGAGTATAACATGATCACATTCTGGAATTTGAAAATTGCCTAAGAAATTACATTTTATTAGAGAAATTATATTATTTTTATTAGTGTTTATTAGTGTGTTTTATTTAGTAGTATGTGTATAGAAAGCCACTAAACACTGCAATGATTCTTACATGTTTACAGACTGCCTATTGCTTGTACAATACATTGTACATAGACTTTAGAGAGACTAGACTTTAAAGTAGCTCTGCTTGTGTACAAGTCTCTCCATGGCCTAGCACCAAAGTACATCTCCCATATGTTAGTGCCATATGAAGCATCTTGCGCTTTGAGGATTTCAGGGACCGGACCCCTGTTGGTGCCCAGAGTAAGGACTAAACATGGGGAATCAGTGTTTCAGTTTTATACAGCTAAAACAGGCCTCTACTTTGACAATGTTTAAATCCTCAAAACGGTTCTGTTTAGGTGTGCATATGACTGAAAGGTTTTTTATTTTGCAATCTTCTCTTTTAATATTAATTTGATGATGATTATTTATGTATTGATTTGTTTGTATTGTGATTTTAATGTCTTTCTTATTCTGTAGTTTCAATTATGCTGTACAAATAAACTTGCCTTGCCATTTGAAACATTGAATATCTTCCAAATACATCAGCTTTTATGAGCACATAGGCGGCCTGTCATTCTAATCCCGTAGCATTCACACCATCACTCACACAGCCATTTTGATTGGGTGCCCATGATTCTGTCGCACTATTAAACACATCATCAATTGCACTTGCACCTGTCAGTCTCTCAGCACTGCCTTTGTCAAAGCTGGATTTGCTCTAAATAGACAGCACGTGGAGGAAGCACTCAACACATCCCCGAGCCAAAACAAATGAACCCCTGCACAATACTTGGGTGTCTAAAAGTGGACGGGAATGAAACCTGCAACCCTTTGGTTCTTAGATGCATGCTTTGCTCACTGTACGCTCACTAAATTATGCTTTCCGGGACATTTGAAGAAAAATAGATTACTGGATTTCTAAAAATGCATAACACTCAAGAACATTTACGTCATAATAAATAACTACAACTTAAGCTTGTAATAAAGCCTTCATAATGCAAAAGAAATACTCAATTCATAATGAACAACTATTAAGAATGATGCTGTTCGATATGAATTTTTTTATTGATACCCATATCCGATATTTGGCTTGCTGCTGGCCATGAAATGGATCTTTGCCGATACCAATATTTAGCTTTTAAAATCCACAAGCCTCACACGTATATCTTAAGTTGAAGTAAATATCACAAATGACCTTTTCACTAACAATACTAACAAAATGTATTTATAAGGGATATAAGATAACTGATTATATGTTTGTTATAGTCATATTTTTGGCTTTTCTGTTTCCATTTTTACTTAAGTCTCTTCAAAAAGACAAATGTGACACACTGAGGACACACTGGACACACAGAGACTGGAGTAGCACCTAAAAAGTATCGGTGTCAAACATCTGCATATCAGCAATATCAATATGAGCTAAGACCAATATCTGCAAAGCCCCTCCTGTATCAGCCAATACTGATATTGGAAACCTATATATTGCCTGTCCCTATCAGTAATACAAGCCACAGTCAATACTCATGACCACTCATATGCAAAAAGGACTCTGTCTTGTATAAAAAGCCATATATGAATTAGTTCATAAGGTTGATTTACTGTCCACGGAGCGTTTGACTTGAGTGTGTTCTGTTTGGGCCAGTCTACAGCCAGTATACATTAATTTACACATATGAATCAGGAATAGGGATGCCAAGAATATGGTCTCATAATTATTGGGATTTTTCAGGTTGCAGTATAATCGTATGAACCACAACTATTAGTTATTTCATTTGTATGTACATAAACTTTATCTTGTATATACATAAACTGTATATATATGGACATTATCTTTTGGATATTTGATGGTAAGTACAATGTAATCAATAGGAAAAACTGGCTCTTGCCCCCATCTGAGACTATGATCATCACATTCAATAACCATCAATAAACAGGGGCGGCGATAGATATATCATTTGAGGAGCTAAGTTCTTTAGTGGGAGCGCACACTTAACATGTTTATTTAGAGTCTTATATGGACATGAGCGCCCCTCCTTCCTGTACCACGTTTGAGTTACTGTTTTAAACCAGTTTAAATGTAGTTAGCCTCTGCAGTGATTTATAAAAACTAATATGGATTTGTTTTTTCTGTAGTTGCCATTTGAACATATTTGTCAAGATTGGATGTGCTATGAATATCAGTCTTTGGGGGAGCTGTGGGGGAGCATTGGCCATTCTAGGGACGGCTAGTGCCCCCTCCAGTATCCCCCTGGCGCCACCCCTGTCAATAAACTTGGTTGGTGTAAAATGGTCAGTGTTCATGTGACCAGCAAGCAAACACTGCATCAATTCTCTGGAAGCTTTTAAACAGTTCTGTAGTCCCTGTAGAACTGATTTGCTATCAACATCAACAGCCCCATGTAAAACAATACAACCCCAAAGATGATGTCGTAGCCAATGACAACCTCTGGAATAAGAAAACAAATCAAAATGGTCTTCAATATTATTTTTAACAACAAAGACTTATAATAATCACATGTAACACAAAAAATTCAAGCACTTCCTCCAAATTCTGAACTCTGCCGAAACCACATGTTTTTATTGACAGAGGACTGGCTGTAGACTTCTCCATTAAAAACACCCACACTGATCAAGGTGAATAGAAATAACTGAGTCTTGATTTAAATGTTATTAACTGCACGGCCCCATTGGGAAATATTTTTAACAACACTGGTTCTAGATTAACTTTCCATTTGACTATAATAGATAGTGAAAATGCCAGACTCAGCAGGGAATCCGAGAGATAGCAAAGTACTTGATAGGCAGTTGAATGTGAGGCTTAAATCGCAAATGATTGGAACAGAGCAAGCACGGATTAGCTGTTTAGAAGAAAGACGAGGACCGGCAGACTGAAATACTCGCGTGAGAAAAGTCTACATAAGCACTGGCTGAGCTGTTACTGGGGAGAATGGAGCCTATTACGGCAATACCACAAAGATGAGAATCAAAACAGTTTACACACCCAGCCATTTGTTGTGTCACCATGGCGTTAGAAGATGTCAACAAAAGCTAACGTGGTAAGACAGATGCTAGCTATTAGCATTATGAGCGGATCAGGTGACACACAAGTCTGAGCCCGAGGCTGTTCTGGCCCACAAATGACTGAGAGAGCTGACAATACTATTCATGTGTTTGTGACAAATGTGATAATTGTGTGCACATTAGAGCTGAACGATTAAATATATATAAAGAAGTCTGTCTGGTTTCTTTTTCTCATATTAATGGTACACTCTGTACCTTTTCCTGTGGTGAGGCCTGCATCTGCTTGCGTCCATATTGATGTTATTGTTTTCCAGGAATGTTCCAGAGTATTGCATTAAGATCCTCTATCTAGCATTTATTCTATGACAGTTTTTTACTACTCTACCTTGAAAAACATGCATTCTTGCTGGTAGCGGGATTCGGCCTACAAGTTGGACTGGTTGTCATCAATATAGAAATGTTTAAATCCATACTGCAGGACACTGCAGGTGCAGCAATAACATCTCCATGGAGACAAGCAGGTGGCGGGCCTTGCACCAGAAAAGTTACATAGTGTCCCTTTAAAGGAGTCAGCCACAATCCATAAGTGGGAGATCTACATAAGTTTTTGTTAAGGATTGGCACCATTAGCATTTTTTATTTATTTATTTATTTATTTATTTATCTAAAGTGGGAGAATCTAAAAGTTTCAAATCCATATTTATAAAGGCTATGTAGATTAGTTTATAAACTACTTAATTCTGCAATGGAATCTCAAAGGTGAAAGGTCAAACTCCACTAGGACAACTCAATAACATGTGGACAGAAGAAATCCAAACAACACCTGATATAGAACTTGCTTGCCCTAAGTGTGCCAGTGATGCAATAGGTCAGAAAAGGCTTGGGTGTTGGCATGGGGTCAGACAAAGCGCAGTCAATACACGGATGGGCTCTATGTTTGGTAAAAGACAAAAGAGGCAGTTCATAATAAAGACAATACAGTATTACAACAAAGTCATGTTCATGTCCTCTAAAAACTGCATAGATGCTATAGTGGAGGAATAGATACATTTAAGAAGATATGCTAGAGAGATATAATTTTACTTTTTACTCTTTAAGCACACTTTTAAACAGTTACTTAAACAACTTTACTTAAGTAGAGTTTTTCATGTTTTTTTTGCTCCAGTATCTGTACTTTTACTTAAGTAACAAAATCGTGTACTTCTTCCACCACTGTATAACATGCAACCAGACTCCTGGGTTTCAGATGACTACATCCTATAGGCCAGTGATAGCCTAATACTTAATTGATACAGATGGGGGCATCTTAAATGAATATTGTTAAAAATGCAGATTTTTGTTCTAATACATGGAGCTCTTGGTTCTAGTCAAAAATTGAATTGATATGGTTCAACATTTGTAAATTTACTATTTGGATATTTCATGGCCAAGTGTAATCAACAGGAAAAAGTGTCTCTTCCACCTGACCTGGGATTATGACATCATCACCAATTCCAATTTCTGATCACTTCACATGGACATAGCAAACAAGAATCTGATGTATACACTTAGCAAAAAATGCAAACCTGTGCAAGAAATTTTCATTTTCAAATTCCATGATTGTGCTGAGGCAACAATTGTATGAGATTCTAATTATGACCAGTGTGGAGTAAAGCTATCAACTACTAACATGCTAACCCGCACTTCCTACTTATCATACAATAAAATGCTTTCCAGTCAGATGCAGACAGCGCGCAGTGGAGTTATTTTGACCTCAAGAGCTGCTTAAACAGTTTTGTTTTGTTTCATTCACATGTTTAACACACAGTTCTTCTCTTAAAAAGAAAACACTTTGTTCCACCTTGTGATGTCATGTGTAATACAAGAAGTGCTCTACTGTGTTTTTAAACTTCAAACATCTTTACTAGAATCATTTAAATTTGAATTGCCTATCTTTACTGAACTAAAGGTCATAGCTGTTAACGTGAAAACTACAGCTTCATGACATCACAAGGTGGAACAGAACATTTTGATCTTTGGAGATACATGCAGACTAATAAACCAGGATTACTCAAACATTTGTGAATAAAACAAAACACAACTCCAGGTATGTTTTTGATGAGGTAACAGCTTTATAACATGGTTTAAAGCTCACCAGATTCCATTTTGTGTAATATAGGACCTTTATAGAAGATTTAAGTCCAATAGCTGATTTGCCAAAAAGTGCACTGGACTCACCTGTAGGGCATGCCAGTCTTGTGCGCCACCGTCTCCTCTTTGCCCAGGCCAAACATCTTCAGGTACCAGGTGGTCTCGATCTCCCGGATGAGGGAGGCCTTGTTGCGGGTCTGGGATTGCACTTTCCCGGCAGAGGCATTGCGCTTTTCTTGGGAGAGTCGCTTGGTGCTGCTCAGAGAAGCTACTGAGTGTTTGCGATGAATATGGGGAGGCTGGACACCACCACCGCTGCTCCGGGCCGCTAGCATGGCCCTCAAGCTTGCACTCCCACTTCAAGGTAAGAGGTCAAGGCAAGATTTTCAGATGTTTCTTCATCCACTCCAGATTAACTTATTTTGTTAATCTTTCATCTCTTCTGCAAAGTATAGATCGAATATTTGCAAGTCCTAAGGCGTCTTATTGATCCACTCCAGCTGAACTTCTCCACTGAATATCTTTCCTATCTCCACCTGTCCTGTGTTGACCTGTAGCACCTGTAACTAGTTTCTCGTCACGGTTTCTTGGTGTCAACTTGTTGCTATTCTTCCACTGTGCTGTCTTTATGTGCGTCCTCTGTGGTCTCAGGTCTCTTATAGCCTCATCCTGGCTGAAACAGGATCCCAGGCTGCTTGTCCCGTCACAGCCAGTGCGAGCCGAAAAAGAACGAGCCAAGTATGATCTCTTCACACGCTCACACAATGCAAACGTGATAGGGGCACACTCCATGGACTGTGCTTTCAAACAAGCTTCATTTCACACAGAAAAATAAGAAACAAAAATAGTGAATGTAATCTATACATTGCCAATGATGAGACTTATCTAAAGCTCCTATGTACTCTTTATGGACTCTTTTGTTCTTTTAGCCATGCCAAAAACATACCTGGAGTTGTGTTTTGTAGTAACAAGTAACCCTGCATTAGTCTGTCTATATCCTAAAAGCTCAAAATGTTCAAGCTGAAGTTTTCAAATGAACAGCTACCTTTTACCTTTAGTTCAGTAGAGATTGGCAATTCCAGGGGTGAAATTACCCAAATGATTATAGTGAAGCTGCATGACAACACATTAAGCATATGTGAATGAAACATGATGAGATGAGGAAGCAACTTTAACATATTCCACTAGAGCGTTCAAACCAATAAAACAGACCATTTTGTATCAGCAGATGAGTCCAGGTCATTACCAGTGCTGACACAAGGGGCAGCTCTATATTTACACACTAGAGAGTCTTGGGGTCTTAGCACTATTCCATTTGTCCTAAGACTCATTACTTGAGTAGGAAAAATATCATTACATAGTTTGTCTCTGTGGGTTGGTGATGGCTAAGGTGGATCCAGTTAATCCAGTACTTTCACATGGGGAGTCTGTAACGTGTAGTATATGTTTTGGAATGGTCAAAAGTAGCAGTTAACAGCTCTGTTCTTGGTGCTTGAGTGGCAAACGTCATTACTTCACTGTAGTTCTGGGTTCTCCGTGTGCAGTTTGCATACTTCTCGGGTTGTGTCGGTGCGTAGATGAGGTGCCCCAGCCACATTGAAGGATGGAGCAAATGCAGTGGTCAAATTTCCACACGGGACAAAGCGTACTTTAACCAGTTTCTCAACCTTAACTTGTGTGCAAAGTTTAATATTATGCAATCTGGTGGCAATCACTATGAGTGATTTAGACTCTAGTCTTAACAGTGACCATCATTTTTAATTAGTGATAAATTCATGTTGTAGTACAAATGTTGCAGTAAAGAGCAAACATTATGAGACAGTTAATGCTAATATTTACTATGCTGTAGGGCACACATGCTTAATGTCATCTCAGTGCGAAATGAACATAGCACTAATACCAGTCTTATTATCAGTACTATGACTGATCTATTTTCCTCCAGCAACTGTGACTCATGTACCTGAGTGTGAGT
Source organism: Periophthalmus magnuspinnatus (assembly GCF_009829125.3). Classification (NCBI taxonomy): domain Eukaryota; kingdom Metazoa; phylum Chordata; class Actinopteri; order Gobiiformes; family Gobiidae; genus Periophthalmus; species Periophthalmus magnuspinnatus. Next base: position 16,237,470 of record NC_047138.1, read on the forward strand.
ATGCACCTTCCACTGTCGTCAAGATCAAAGCTTCAAAAAAGTAAAAGAGATGTAAGACAAGACCAGTCATGTGCATTATAATAATTATAATAATGGCGCTGGTGGAGGCTCTCAGGTTTTAAGGGCCCTCTCACAATGACCACATGTCCAGACAGCCAGACATAAGTACCCAAGAGGTCAGACAAGTATTAAGACCTGAATTATTCACTGGGTTTCTCTCTGAGGGGCCTGTCCCATGGCCCGAGTAAGAAAGTCACACCTGTGGCTAGTCTTGTTAGTTTAATAATGCCTTATTCTTATACTGTGCTTTTCCAGATGCTCAAGTTGCTTTACGGTACTGGAAATCCAGCAGTCTCACATCCAAGTACTAACCAGGCCCAGCCCTGTTTAGATTCTAAGATCTGACCAGATTAGGCTATGACAAGGAGGTTTGGCCACAAGTTTATTTCCAAAATGGACAAAATGAGTTAGTATGACACAGTTAAACATGTAATAGAAGAGAGTAGACCAGTGTGGTCCACTTCTACAAAACACAGTTTCATAGTCGTCATTTTTGGTAGAACACAAATATATCAAATATTTCCATAATAAAACTTTTGAGGTTTTATGTTCTGGTTAAGGTTACCTAAATAATCCTAGGCCCTGAATGTGCACAAGCACACAGTATGAAAAATAGCAGCTCAACATATTATCTTACCTATATCAAAAATATTAAATTTCAATTGTTTCTTTTTTCTTTTATATTTAGGAAAAAAATGCACAATGCTTTAAGAGGGTTATCATTAGTGCAAGTCATTTGTGGAACTACCACTAATATTATTTTTTGACAAATTCAATATGCATGGAAAACAGACATCTCTGTAAAGCTGTTTCTTAATGCAGACAAAGCTTGGATAAGAATTCTGCTGCCCTCTACTGCCAATGCTGGTAAATGGACATAGCATAACTCCATTGCTATTAGCAATGTAACAATACCAGAGAATATAAAATGCTTCTGTTACGGCATTGTAGGCACAGCTGCACCTGCATCATTATAACATGGGAAAAGGCACAAAATACTCTGTTAAAGGTCCTATATAACACAAATTCAAATTCACTCTTGTGCTTTAAGCCATGTTATAATGTTGTTAACGCATCAAAAACATACCTGGAGTTGTGTTTTGTTTCATTCACATATATTTGAGCAACCATTTATTGTTAGTCTATCTAAGCTCAAAATGCTCTGTTCCCCCTTGTGATGTCATGAAGCAATAGTTTTCATGTTAACAGCTACCTTTTACCTTTTGTTCAGTAGAGATTGGCAATTCCAGGGCTGAAAACATCCAAATGATTCTAGTGAAGGTGTATGGAGTTTAAAAACACCATGGAGCACTTCCTGTATTACAATGTATTACGAGTGTTTTAAGTATGAGAGAAGAACTCAAAGCCTAAATTTACAGGGTTTCTGTGTGAAACATGTGTGAATGAAACCCTGGTATGTTTGTGATGAGGAAACAACATTATAATATAGATCAGAAAATAGCCTAATATGGGTCCTTTAAGTAAAAAATAAAACATTAAAAGTGCAGGTTTTCATGTTTTTCATGGCATACCTGCTGTTTGTGCCCAATCAGTGTTGCTACTCAACTCGGCTAGGGTCAGGGAGGTAACCAAAACCAGATGGAAAAATGGTAAAATAATAGCAATGTAAAAGATAACTTCACAAAACTGAGGTAAAATATGTACAATAAAATAACCAACTAAACTTAAAAAAACACAAAAACTACAAGTCTCAATAAAAACAAATCACAGCCTATAAACAGAATCAAGTGACAAATGAACACGAGACACGCATGAAGTACAAATAAACAAAGTAAACTAATGTCTCAAACACACAAAGCCAGACACATCAAAAGGACTGACACATACAAGTGACACACATACAAAATAGCATACTGGTCACAAAGGCCAGCAGCCTCAAGCAGGTGTGGAGAATCTCCTTAAATAGGGATTGGCCGAGTGGGAAAACAGTCCTCCAATCCACAGCGAGAGCTTGCACGGCTAGAATTCCATGGGGAAAGGGGACAGGATTTAACCTCACACAAAACATAACAGACCGATACTACAAAGGAAAAGAGTTGAAGGCTTAGGGCCATAACTTCAGGAAGTAAAGTCAGGCTATAAACATTGCCAAAATAAAAGTAAAAAACTAGAGTTTTTGTTAAATCTTAAATATTAAATTATGTATTATATCTGAGTGAAATTAGTCGTCTAACCTACTGTGCATAGTCTAATCATATGCACAGTTCCTAATCATCGATAGCTGTGGAGGCGATGGTTGAGTTGATGTCAGTGGCTGCTGTGCCCAGAGACACAGAGGTCCCAGTCAGGGCGGAGTCCCGGGGTTTGGAGCGCGTTCTGATCAGTGCCTCAGTGTTGCGTTCGGGTTTAACTAGGATTATGTAGCACTTTGGTAAGAAGATGCATGTAAGCAGTCCAAAGCTGGAGGCAAGAATTGCAAAGATCTGGACAGCCACCATGAACTTCCCCCTTGTGCTGAGGTAAGCTGGGACAAAGGAGATCCAAACGATGAAGAAGACCAGCATTCCAAATGTCACACACTTCCCCTCACTGAAAGACATGTATAAATAAATTTATACTCAAACTAAACTCTATTGCATCTATTCATGGGTTTAAGCTAGTTTGTTTTAAAATGTTTTTCAACATTCTGAAACCCATGGATTTATAACTCAAGAATGGGGTAACGAGTGACAAGACAGCATTTTACTAGTAAATAAATACTGGAAATTACAGTAACCATAATGTTAAATTTAAAACTAACAAACAAACTAATTCAATTTTTTTTTTTTTAAATGGTGCCAGGGAATCAGGCATACACATTTTTTTCTGTTAAAACATTGCTGCAGAAACTTAAAGCTTTGTAACTCTTTTACCCATTATTGCATGTATACTGTTACCCCACAATAACAAATAAATAAAATGCATAAATAATAATGCAATGGTGATTTTTGATACATGGAAAAATATATACTTGAAGTGGTCCTCCAGTTTGCGGGCGATGAAACCGAAAATGAAGGCGAGCAGAGCCAGCAGGATGTCGTAGGCGAAGATGCAACATATGAAGATCACGTTGCCCTCATGACACTCAAGAATGATCTTAATGTTCTGAGCCGATGTGTTCTTGATGGGGTGAGGGGGGAATGTCAGTAGCCACACAGTGCACGCTATGGCCTGGGGACAAAGGAATATAGTTAGATATATTGTTATTTCCAGCTATAAGCAGACTATAGACAGTATTTTCATGGTACCAGACTACCTCTATCAGTTGGGCCTTATTACTGTTTAGACTGTGATACCTGTAATAAAGTAGCCATAACAGCCATCGCCCTCTGGTGGCCACACGTAAGTTTGTCTTTCTCTGGGACTGCGCTCACATCGATGTTGTTGTTAGTGTTGGTTACTATGACGTCAGGACTGCCACTGCTGGCTGCTGCTTCAGCTGCAGCTTTGGCTGCTTTAGCAGCTGCTTTGGTTCTGGCCCGGGAAGCCTTCAAGGCCAGCGCACGCAGCATGAGCACCGCCGCCTTACCTGTTTAAAAACACACAAATGTTTTTTGAGTAGAGGTGGGAGGCATATTGAAAATGTTATAATATCGGAATCATTATATTTGATATATCCAAAAGTAGAATATGTAGAATATAATATAAGTAAAATTATTGACCAAACAAGGGTATAAAGTAATATTTCTCAACTTTTGTGGTTAGTTTTATGGTCCATTCACTTTTTGTGTGATATCTAAAACTCAACCAAAACATTTACAGGTGCAGTTTAGTACAGTCTTGATGTTTTCAAATATTATCTGAATATTGTTTTTGTGTTTTGTTTTGTTTTTTTTGTCAATATGGCCCACTCATAGCTGCATTGTAATATATGGTAAATCTAATCTAGAGAGTCGATGTGACTGCTGTACTAGCTTGAGATTTCTCTATCTTACCTATAGACTGTATAAAGAATATATATTACTGTATATATACATATTATTAAATTACATTATACACATTATTTATATATGCAGTCTATGATCCTACCCATGATGGATGACAAGCAGAGAGCAAAGCCCAAGGCCAGGGCCACTTGGCTGGTCATGCAGCTCCAGTGCTGAGGTCTTCCCAGGAAAACAATGGAACAGAGGAATGTCACCACCAGAGAGAAAAGCAGGCTGAAGCTCAGCATTGGGTCATTGGCCTTCACCAAAGGAGTGTTCACATTAACTATAAACACCACCTACAATCAGAACACAGGAAATCTAGTGTGTCCAAATCATGGTTCATATTATTTATAGGTAAGAGATAGAGCCAGTGAACCTCACCCCAACAGCGATGGTGAGGAAGGCCCCAAACGCAGAGATGACGATGAGGGTGATGCCGAGGGGCTCTCCAAAAGCCAAGAACTCAATGATCTTAGGCACACACTCATCATGGGCCTTGTTGGACCAGTAGTCCTCATGGCACAGAATGCATTCTCGAGCATCTGTCAGTAGATGACATAGACTGTATAAATATAAATGTTATATATACAGTACGGTAGAAGAAAATGAGTCACTGACTGAATCATTTTTTCTCAGCTTATTCCTAATAAGGGTTATTTAAAGACATAAACTGAAACATTTACTTGAAATGATATTACTACTAAGAAATAAATATAAACAGTCGAAAAACATATTTCATCTACTAACTGGTCAGGTTACTGATCTCTCCATCAGCACATGGGATGCAGTCAAAGCAGCAGACCGGCTCTCCTTGGCGGATTCCTTTCCTGGTGCCTGGTTGACAGTTTTCACTGCAGACTGACTTTGGAGGCTAAAACAAAATGTACTCAGGTGAATACAAACTAGTAAATACATTTGCATTTAAAGAGGTGCAGAGCTGACCGTGGGCTCCTGGCTGTTCCATATGATTGAGTCATTTCTGATGATCATGCTGTTATTTGCTGAGGCGTTGTAATGTCCCACAGTCACATAGAAGACCTCCCCGTCACTGTTTACCTGCCAGTTAATGATGTCATAGTAGGCCTCCACTTCTCCATCGTCAAAGTAGATGCTCTCCCCTGTTGGCACTGTGTACTCCACATTCTTCATGTAGTACATCAACTGCAATACAAAGGAATGGTGATGCACATGAACGAAGCAAAAGACAAAACATAGGGAGGATGTGGGTATTATAAAGAATGTAAAAACACATTATGGGCCTTACCTGCCATGGTTCGAAGCTGGATATGTTAGCACAGGTGTTCCCGGTGAATGGCCCCTTGCCCTCCTCGCAATGTTCCAGGTTGTGTAACGCATGGGCCACAGCATAGACTGCTTTATAGACACTATTTGTGTAATGTAATGAATACACCAATGCAATTTCATTCATAATCATACAGCCTCAAATACTATTAAAGCATAGATCATCATTATTTTCAATGGTGAAAGAAGTAAACAGTATAGATACTGGAGCAAAAAATACTCAAGTAAATGTAAAAGTATCACATGAAATAAATTATTTAAGTATTAAAGTACTTGTTTAAAAATGTACTTAAAGAGTAAAAGTACAAGTATTCTGAGAACTTATAATGCTTCAAATGTAGTGTTTTCTATAAAGATTTGTGCTGAATTTTGTTTAATAGAAACCACTGAATCGATCTTTTTAATGTAACTGTTTTTCTTTGTATATATAAACTACAAATGTGTAAAAAAAAAACAAAAAAAACAAAAAAAAAACCCTCAACTGTTTCCGCAGGTCCCAAACAATTATATAAAAAATACCTTTACTTTTCAGTTCAGTTAAAAATGTATTGGAGTCAAACGTACCCACTCTCAAATGTAGTGAAGTAAAAGTAAAAAAGTATCCACTAAAAAACATACTCAAGTAAAGTACAGATACCTACACATTTTACAAAATACAGTACATTACTGCTTTTACTTTGTTAAGTTCCACCACTAGTTATTTTAGCATAAATGACTAGTAATTTTTTACTTGACACATGTTCTAAAATGTTTCTTATCCATGAAATTGTGCAAATAATTCTTGATATATCAAACAAAATAGTTAGTCAAAATGTTCGACAAAGTCTAAAGATTCTAAAACAATACCTTGCCTAGTACACATGTCTTATGGATCTTACCTGTAGGTGATTCGTAGCTGTGAAACGTCCCAGTATGTGTTATTGATTTTGTTTAGTAACTCCAGTCCTGAGCACATGCCCCCAGGCACTCCCGCTCGGGACAGTGTGCTGTTGCCCTGACTGGCCCATAGCCTGGACTGCTTAAGAGCACTGTTGAACCTTAGTGTGCACTGAAAGTACTGCAAGGCAAAACAATGTTCGATCATTTTGTGGGCAGAATCTTTACAGGTTAATGCTTAAAAGGCACTCACCGTTTCCCAGAATTCCTCTGTAAGTGGATCATATGGGTCCACATCCAGCAGATATTCCTCTAGACCAGGTATATCAGCCATTTTCACTGCAAACCCCAGGGTCCCACCAAGCAAAGAGCTCACCTGGTTATAAACGAATCACAATCACATAAGTTAAGCATTTGATGAAGGTACTTTGTGTTCCTATTGTCAGTCATCATTTTGATTTACAATTTGTCATAATATTCGATTTATTTCACATGTAGGTGCACAATGTATTTTTTTGGATTTTGATTGATGCTTTGCTTATAATTCCATATAATTCCACTGTATATCACTCATTTATATATGTTCATGGAGGCAAACAGGTGACACCACCAACCCAAGTTACAAGTAAGATCTGTGGAAAGGTAACCCCAGTCACAGTATGAATGCATGTTTTTTGTTGTTTTTTTAAATGTATTTTCCCGTTGTAATTCAGTAAATGCATGTTAGATCAGTTTAATGTAATGCTAAGAAACATTCATAGCAATGCAATGATAATGGAGACAAGTCGGTAACTACAGCAGAGTATAAGCAGCACATTTTTAAAAAATGATTATGCAGAGTCGTAAAGTCGTAATTTTTACGAGAATAAAGTCACAATTTTATGAGAATAAAGTCGAAGCCAGTAAAAATCGTAATTTTATGAGAATAAAATCATAGTAAAGGTAAAGATTACATTTTATTACTTAGGGACTGTCAATACACTGCAGACCAATTTGGTCTGTTGTGTATTGACAGTCCCATGACCAGAGTGCAGAAGAATGGTGCTTAAAACCTATGTATAATGGATTTGCAACTTTATATTGCTGGTCTTTTAAACATTAACAACTGTTGAATCATTTCCCCTGGAATGACCCCCATGTGACAATCAAGCAAAGCAAGTTTATTTGTATAGCACAGTTTGTACACAATGTAATTCAAAGTGCTTCACAGAATAAGTAAGACACAATACAACTAATTAAAACATGAATAATCATCATAAAATTAACATTAAAAGAGAAGACAAGAGTGCAGAATAAAAACTATGCACAGCTAAACAGAACCGTTTGGAGCCTGGATTTAAAGATTGTCAAAGTAGAGGCCTGTCTCACATCTTCAGAAAGACTGTTCCAGGTTTTCGCTGCATAAAACTGAAACACTGATTCCGCATGTTTAGTCCTGACTATGGGCACCAGCAGGAGGCCAGTCCCTGAAGTCCTCAGAGCACAAGATAGTTCATATGGCACTAACATGTGGGAGATGTACTTTGTTGTTAGGCCATGGTACACAAGCAGAGCTGCTTTAAGTCTATTCTCTGAGCTACAGAAAGCCAGTACTGGAGACAAATGCATGGATAAGTCTCTACAAGTCTGTTTTTGACAGCATACCTTTGATTTTTGCAATGTTTTAGATAGATGTTTTAGAAAGCTGCAGATGTTATTGATTTAATATGGCTGGAATTAAACTATCGCTGTGTAAAACCAGTGCTCTCACAGCTCCACATGCCCATAATGAGGGGCTTAAGTTATCCACAATGAGCACATCTTTGAACGGTGCTTGTGCAAAGTGCCCATGTTTAAAACAGCAGATAAGCAAAGCTGAGCGGAGTGGCGTAGGGGTGAAGACTCCTCCATCTGTTTGCAGCTTGGACCACAGCCTGTTCCCTGCCTATGAGCCCCAGGGAGCACCATGCACTGCAAGCTTTTCCAAGGAGACAATGTAGACAATGTACTTCATTCAGCAGTTTGTGATTGATGTGCACAAGCAGAGAGGTGGCAGCTAAACTATGGTGCAGATCTGTCTAATAACTCACAAACATTTGATTTGGAATGTGTAAAATGTCAGTATTTCAAAGTTTGATATCCTTAATGGGCATTTATGTAAGCTTTTCATTCATCCAAGTGCCAGTCTTTTGTGGTCTGTGTTCGCTTTGATTCAGCATGAACCCTTAAATCATTAAATTACTATATATAAACTTTATTTTTAGTGAAATTACTTCTCATTCTTCTATTACTTTTTTTTTGTGTGTGTGCGGCTATTTTAATCTAAAAATATTATAACTTTATTCTCCTAAAATTTCGATTTTTTTCTGGCTGTGACTTTATTTTCATTAAATTACAACTTTAATGTCAAAATGCTATATAAAATATTGTTGCACTGCTCGCATATTTTATTTTTTCAGTGTGACCCTTATACTCTGTGTAGACCATCCCTGTGTGAAAAGTTACATGAACCTTTATCAGTTGCGGTGTAAATTCATATCCAGTAGATGGCACTGTATGCAATCTTTTCACTATTTTCGCACCATTTTGAGACACAAATACTGAATGTTTTTGCTGTACGCTATCTCCATGTTGTTGTTTGTGTTCCATTGTACAGTTTGACAAGACCCTGATAGTGTTAGTTCACAGTTAGAGGTTTTCTGATCTATGACAGAATCCTGTTTTAGACAGTTTAGTTTCCATGCACAGAATTTGGACATGGTCAGATGCTAATTGGACATTTGTGTCCCATCAAATTTTTTGTCCTGAATAAAACGTGCTGCGTGAGTCCACAGAAATTTGAAAGATTTTCAAAAACAGCTCAGTTGGAGATAGAGGTGGTTCTTTGCAGCTCTGTTTTGGGTACAATGTGTAGCAGATTTTGTTCATGTTAAATGTGTTAAATTCCCCCCCCCCCCCCCCCCCCCCCCCGAAAATAAAAAAATCACTCTGTAGTTAAAAAATTAAAAAGCCTCTATTATAGCATGGCAATTGACATAAAATAAAGCATTTGAACACAGTATGGCCTTCCTCAGGGTACAAAGAGTTTTGTTCTTTATTAGAAAATTCTATACGATTGTGAGATATTAGATCACATGTGTCAAACTCAAGGCCCGGGGGCCAAATGCGGCCCACCATGTCATTTTATGTGGCCTGTGGCAAGGTAAATTTAAATGTATGACTGTCTTAAAATGTCAGTTTATCAGGAGTTACGCAGTTACACAGTGTCATGATGTGTGCATTGTCTGTCTCCCTGTGTGCTCTCCCCCTCCCCTACCTGTCTGAATCCGGAGCTGGGCGGAGTTCCTACTCCTCGCGTGCGCACCTGGAGCGCATTAGCACAATCATCACCACCTGCTGTCGAGTATATGAGGGCTCGGCAGATGACACTCGGAGCCAGACCGTCCGCGTGTAAACGTGAATGTTCCAGCTCAAGTTTGTATCTCGTTACCTGCCTACTCATGTCTTACTGGATTTTGCTGTTTCCCAGATTCCTGCTCCCTCGCTCACTGCTGCTCCTGACACTGCGCTCCAGCTCCGGTACAGTCCACCCCTCGCCTTCGCCTCCTGTCCTGTCTTGGTCTCCAGACTGCTTCTCGTCTCCTGTGCTGGTCCTCGCTCTCTGGATTACTCCTGCCCGGTTCCCCCTGGTCTCATCTCCGGTCCTGTCTCGCCCCGGCCCTGGCTGTCTCCGTGTCTGCTCCAGACTACCCCTGCTTGGCTTGCTCTGTTCCTGAGTCCGATCCTGTCTTCGTCTGGTCCTGGTGTTCCCCGTTTCTGCTCAACACTCTGCACGCCTGGTTCGCCTCCCGTGTGTTTAATGAACTATTGACTCTTATTATTCCACAAACTGTTTATAAACACTGTAAAATTGCCCCAAGTCTGCATTCCTTGGTCCGCTCCTGTACCTGCCGTTACAACAGAACGGTCTGGCCCAAACATGGACCAAGCGGACTCAGGCCCAGACCAGTCACTACGACAAGCGTGTTCCCACCAGGGTGTGATTATTGGACAACATGATCAATCCATCCGGACCTTGTTGTATTTTAATCAGACTTTAACTCAACAAGTGGCCCAGCTTACCAATCAAGTTGCCGCCCTGCTCGTTGCCCTATCTGCTGCACCCGGAGCTCCACCCGGAGCCATATTCAGGTCAGCCCAGCCTCTGCCGGGGGTTTTTGTTCCAATGCATGTTCCTGTTCCAGCAGTGCCCCACTCGTTTTAATTCAGAGGCCTCCAAGATCCGTTACATTTGTGGATTACTCCGGGGAAGGGCTCTCCAGTGGGCAGAGGCACGATTGGCAAACACACCGATAGACAATTTGAACTTTAATGACTTTATTTCCGCCTTCAAACTGGTCTTTGATCACCCGCACTATCAGGCCAATGCTGCGTCCCGGCTGCTGAGTCTTGACTAGGGGTCCCGGACGGTGGCAGACTACACCATCGAGTTCTGGACGCACGCCGCGGAAGTGGACTGGACGGATAGTGCGCTCCGTGCCGCCTTTTTATGGGGGCTTAACGAGCACCTGAAGGACGAATTGGTGTCTCGCGACAAACCCCCTGACGTACGCGCCCTTGTTACTCTGACCCACCGGATTGACAACCGGCTACGGGCGCGCCAGAGAGAGTGAGACCGGCATCCCAGAGAACAATAATAGACTGAGGCTCAATGCCAACCTGTGTTCGTTCAGAGACTTTACCTGTTTCAGCGCTCGTGGATTCTGGAGCAGAAAGGGATTTTATCGATGCCCAATTAGCGGAGCAGCTCGGCGTCAAACTGGAGCTCTTGGAACGCCCCCTTAGCGCCCAGGCTCTTAATGGACGTTTCCTGGCCCACGTCACGCACATTACGGAGCCTGTCACGGTGGTCTTGTCCGGCAACCACCGTGAAACCAGATGTTTCCATGTACTTTCCTCCTCTGCCTCCCCTTTGGTTTTGGGCTACCCCTGGCTGCACACGCATAACCCCGTCTTTGATTGGGACCGGGGTAGAGTTTCTGGATGGAGCCTCAAGTGCCACGCCCAGTGTCTTCTGTCCGCCATGTCCCCCGCGGGAAAGGCCGGTTCCTCTTCGGACGTCCCGAACCTGTCTGCAGTCCTGGCTGAGTATCAGGACCTCGGGGAGGTCTTTAGCAAGGACAGAGCACTTTCCCTACCTCCGCACCGCCCTTATGACTTATAAACGATGTCCTGCGTGACTTTCTAAACCCCTTTGTCTTTGTGTATTTAGATGACGCTTTTCCAAGGCCGCCCACTTTATTGCCCTGCCTAAACTGCCGACAGCCAAGGAAACTGCTGACCAGCTTATCGCTCAGGTTTTCCGTCTCCACGGCATCCCGGTGGACATCGTGTCTGATAGGGGGACCCAGTTCACCTCCCAAGTGTGGCACGCCTTTTGTGAGGGATTGGGTGCTACGGTCAGTCTCACATCCAGCTTCCACCCGCAGTCCAACGGGCAGACGGAGCGGGCCAACCAGGACCTTGAATCAGCTCCCCGATGTGTGGTCTCCGCTAATCCTGCAGCCTGGAGCTCTTACCTGCCCTGGATAGAGTATTCTCACAACTCCCTAGTGAGCTCGGCCACCAGCATGTCTCCCTTTCAAGCCTCCCTTGGATACCAGCCCCCGCTCTTCCCCACAGAGGAAGGGGACCTCGCGGTTCCGTCCAGCACCACCTCCAGTGCTGCCGCACGGTCTGGAGGAAAACCAGGGCTGCCCTCCTTCGGGCAGGGGCGCGCACCAAAGCGGCAGCGGATCGCCACCGTTCCCCGGCATACCAACCCGGCCAGGAAGTGTGGCTGTCATCAAAGACCATCCCGTTAAAGACCAACTCCCGCAAGTTGTCTCCCCGTTTCCATGGGCCTTTTAAAATTAAGAAGGTCATAAACCCGGCCGCGGTGCAGCTCCAATTACCCCCGTCTCGCCGGATCCACACGACATTCCACGTTTCCCAAGTTAAGCCTGTGACAGCCCTCGGTGAAATTGAGTTTGACACCCCTGTATTAGATCCTATAATTATATATAGGACTATATAAGATGCTATAGTAAAGCTCATGGGTCTTGTTAGAAATAAACAAAAAGCCAAAAAAAAATTTTATATGCTAAAAATACTAAAAAATATGGTCTTTTTTTTATATGCTAAAAATATTAAAAAAGAGTTGGTAGAAGGAGACTGGTTTAAGTAACAAGTAATGTTTACCAACTGACAACTATAAAAAAGATCAATTAGAATTCTATTGAGTACTATGCAGTTATTTTAAGGCTTCCTCTCAAAGAAAATTCTATTGCAATTTAATGACAATAAAGAGCAGTGACGCAGATCTTACCCCAGGCTGGTTGATGAGAGCGGAGGTGATCCAGGCCTCGCTGGCGATCCAGGTTCGATTGGTGACGTTGTGCCGCAGCAGTTCTCCGATCAGAGGGCTCAGGTCCACTTCAGAGGAGAACACCACGATGATCTTGGCTGTGGACTCTACCACCGTCTCGACAATGCGCTGGATGTCCTCAGGAGAGTGCACCTAAACACAGGAACAATGAGCCCTGTATAAACGGAGTGAGATGGACCGTAAATTTGGCTTTGTAACCAGATTTTTATGTAACACATGTTTAAGAAAATACCAGGTTCCCGTTGTGTGGGATCCATAAGAGCAATACTTTATTAATTTATTAATTTATTTAGAGCTGGGCTGTCAAACACATTTTCACCGAGGGCCAAATGATATAGATAGATAAATAGATCAGAAATGGCTGCTCTCAAAGGGCAAATGTAAAATAAATCTAACAAATTTTATAACTTGTTAATTAACTGTTTCTGTATTTATTAGTTATTCAAGTTACAAATGTTGCATATGCATTTGCCTACTAAAAACATGGCTGTATAACTGCGTATCTCCTGATAAATTGAGATTTATGACCATCACACCTTTTAATTTACCCTGTGGAGGGCCACATTTGGCCCGCAGGCCTTGAGTTTGACACATGTGATTTAGAGAGAGGCATAGAGAGACAGGGTTTGTTTAATGCAGTGATATAGGTGTGACAGGTTTTGAGCGAAGGTTTACACTGTGCTTTGGGTTTTATGTAACCTATTTATTAAAAGGTCCTCATATTTTAATAGAAACAGTGTATGATCTCAGAAAATAATACCAACTCTGTCAACCTAATAATTCAAATACAATGGTCCACTATGCCTTTGTATCTTTACAGTGTTAATGCCAGTTTTACTTTAAAGGAGACTCTAAGAATCCTACTTGGTTACACCAGTCTATTGTTGAAAATAAAACCTATGGATCTGCATATGGAAAACACTTGGAGTATGTGTGAACCTTAGGTAGAATCTCAGAGAAGGAGATGCAGACGCCAGCTTCCTCCACTTGCTCTTTGAAATCTTTGATGCCGTATTTGCCGTAGTCGTCGTCCGCAGCGATGGTGCCCACCCATGTCCAGCCAAAGTGCAGTACGAGCTGGGCCATGGCTGTGGACTGGTACATGTCATTGGGGACCGTTCTCAGAAAAGTGGGGAACTGGAACTTGTTATTCAGAGCGCTGCAGGTTGAGCAGTAACTGATCTGCAAACAAGAAATACCAATATTATGTGTATTCTAATATGTAAGTGCCTTTATGTAAAAACTGAAAAAAATAATCAAGGACTGTAACAATTGATTTATTGTACATTTGAAATTTGGAGTGCACAAGAAGTCCAATGGTGACCCCTTGTGGTGACCTGTTATAGTAATTTTCAACTGTTAACAATTGAAATCAACCAACCCAAGTCATAGTTTACATTCAAAGTGATTTTCAGAATTCTATAATGTGATGGTGTCATAGTCTCAGATGGGGGCAAGAACCAGAGTTCCCTATTAATTACATTGTACTTCACTATGAAATATCTAAAAGGTAAATTCACAAATGCTGAACTTTGACTGTTTGACAATTTCTATCACTGACTAACCAAGAACCCGCTCAAAAATCAGCATTTCAGCAATATTAATTTTATCTTCCCTTCATCTGTATTAAATATTATTGGCCCATATAATGCTATGATGTCATCTGAAATCCAACTATAGAGATTTAATGATTCAAACTTTAAAAATAAATAAATTATACCATTCATACATACAGTTACTATTCATTTAATTTGTGTTTTTTTAGATTCTAGAATGTGATTATGTTATACCGATGAAATATAGAAAAGGCACATTCACAAATGCTGAACCTGATCATTTCAATTTGTGGCTATACCCATCAACTTTCTGTTACACAAAAATGGAAATTTTAACAATATACATTTTTGCAGTCCCCATGTCTATTAGCTTTTATAATATTGGAATATAGAATGTTGTGATTATGTTATGATACACAGTAGGGCTGTCGAGTAAAGGAATTCTTGGTTGATTAAGCTCACGTCCTGTGAATCAATTTGTCGACTAAAAAGAGGGGGTGTCAAAAGCTTTCATGTATCCAAAATGAGCTCACAAGGCCACACCTGCATGGGAGTTCATGCAGAAACTATTCTTTATGCATCATGCATCTATATAAAGATATATTAAACTTATAATATAAATCTAAATAAAGCAATTAGTTGACTAAAACTCCATTGACCGACTAAACAACTAAAGACCTACAGCCTCCAAAATGCACCTCACATACACTACAGATAAAAAACATAGCCTGGTCCAGGTAATTGTGCACGTACTTGTGGAAAATGATAGAGCCCCATAATCCTGGCTGTAGCAATAGAGAGATCAGATCCTCCTGCCCCCACCAGAGCACCCAAGGGTGGGCCAGAGCCACAGCGGTAGTTGGGTACAGCCTCATCCTGTCCGGTCAGATAGGTGAGGGTGCCCTCCACGGCCTTGGAGATGGTGAAACAGGAGTCGTAGATGACATAGCCCAGGTCAGTCTTTGGGAGCAGGTCCTGTCTGTTGTTAATCTCGTTAATGGCAAAAAGCATAGTTTGGGTCCAGCGGAACGCCCGAAAGTTAAAACTGAAAATGTAAAATGCAGATAAACAAGTAAGTTCTACATAAAAGTTGTATATTATAGGTTCTTGTGTTTTTTTAATTCTTACTTGCTTTGTTGGGATAGTACCTGTGGTAAATATTTATCATAGTCTTACATTGGTTAAGTGTCAGTTTGTAAAGAAAAACTGAAAGACAAAGAAATGAAAATACAGGAAGTAGGCGTAGCACAGAGTTCTAAAGCAGAATACCTCTATGTCATAAATCCACAAAATTCTATCCAAAATGCAGGACCACAATTTTCCAACAACTAAAACATTTATTATGCAATATCAGTGTTGCTGTTAAGTATTTTCAGTTGTTAAATCATAACTATTGTGTAAATTAGATGAGTCATGGTTGCTAGGTAACAGAATCACCTCAATGCATGTCACATCTGCTGCCCATATCCAACCAGGAAGCAAAATTAGAGACTTAACCAAAATGTAAAAATTATGGAAAACTAGGTCAATTATTTTCCATAAACTTTAATATATACTTGAGTTAACTATGTTTTAGTGAAGCGTATAATCTACTCTGTCATATACGACATCAAGAACATGAAATACGAGTTCCATTCAGCAGCTCTTTTTTTATTTCATTTCACTATTTGCCAGAGGGGACCAGTTGCCCAGGTGACTGTATTTTGTATTTCTCTTTTTTTTGTTGTTGTTGTGAGGCACTTATGTGTGTGAAAAGTGATTTATATGTGTCAGTTTTTATGTCTGGAAGGAGCAGTGTGGGAGTCTGAATATCCCAGCAGTAAGTGACACATTGACAGGACTCAAACTGGGACTGGTTTCCCTCTGGTTTGTAGGGTCAGTACCTGAGCCACAACTACACTACTGCAACTTCTACAAATACTCTAGCACATGTTTTTGTTTTTTTAAATTGCCAAATATTAAAGCCTCAGTGCTTCTATAGATCATGTTCATGTTCAAGATTTTGATGATACCATAATCTCAGATGGCGGGCAAGGGCTTATAACTTTACGGGAGATTTAAAGAAACATCAAATGTTATGATCCCCAAATGTAGAACCTTATTTATTTGTGACTTGATTCACAGACCTGCCATATTAATCTCATGGCTTAAAGGTACCATACATAAGTTTATTTGATTTTTTTTTTTCTACCAGTAGATAGCACATGTGACCGCCCCCCTTCACCTCACCTGTGCTCTCAGGTCTTCTGTCATCAGACTACATCAACAGTGTAATTACGGATGGTAGCTTTAAAGTTCTTTTGATTGACGACAGTAACGTCTTTGAGTAATAGCACCACTTTTTGAAGCTATAATATAAAAAGAAAATAACTTTTATTTATTTATACTGAGAGAGAAAACATTGAACTTTGTGCTAGTTTTTGTTTCATGTGGATAGGCCCAGTAATTACACAGATATTAATCAGAAGCCATAAACAAATCTGTAATCTGACTGTTATACAGGAAATTCTAGCACAGAGCTGTCCTCCAGCTCACTTTTAAACTACACGTGTTGTGATGTCACATGAACCCAGCCTATTGGGCTTCTCCTCCCTGTTGACTCACCCACACAGCCCACTTAAGCTAGAGGAACGGGTGGTTTTGTCAGAGGTAGAAACAAAACTGCCCATCACCAACACCATGGCATTGGTTTGCTTTTAATTCTGAATGAAGAAAAGTCAGACCGCCTTGATCAAATTACTGCTTTTTTGAGGATGCTTCATACACATATCCATGTGTATCAGAGTAATGCAAAATTAGAAGTGCTGCCATAGCAAAGAATCATTTTGAATGGCCAAGAGTCATCAAAAAGGCACCCACAAACAAGAAACTGAAACCCATGAAATCAACTTTACGCATTAAGATATGTCATTTTAAAGACAAGAAAAGCAAAGACAATGTTTGAAATGCTCCATAAACGGTAATGCGTCAGCACTTCTCAAATGAGACATCAGGTCTATATATGATTATGAATCATGTTTGCTGCAGCAGCTAATTGGCCCCTGGGGTTCTGCTCTTTGTCCTTTTGTAATACCAAGAACTGTTTCATATGAGTGAGCTAATGCAAACTGGAAGATATTGTCAAGTCTCTGTCCTTGGTCAGGGGAGGTTTTATTAGAAATGATATAGCAACTCGTGGTTTGAGACAAATGATTCCTTCCTGATATGATACTGTAACGCTATTCCCCATTCAAAAGATTTAGTTTTGAATTGCGTTACTGCTATTGTTCATGACAAATCCTTCAAATCAGCAAGGAACCCTTATGACTAAAACATTAAATTGATTTTGTTTTTTATATAACAAATAAATCAGTTCACAAGGCATGGCACTAATAGGCCTCCGTGCACTGCTGTTAACAAAAATCTCATCACATATGTAAACAGGTGTAGTATAATAATAAGACCCATGCAGGTGGGATAGTTTGTTCTCTGTATAGGATATTCTAGTAGTAGTAGTAGTAGTAGCAATAATAATAATAGTAGTAGTAGTAGTAGTAGTATTAGTAGTAGTAGTAGTAGTAGTAGTAGTAGTAATGTGTTCCTATAAGTGCTCATGTTACATTAGAATAATTTAGAATTAGATGCAAGTGCCCAAGAATTCTGAGTACCATTGCAAAAACAAGAATGAAGTATTGGCCAGAAAGAAGAAATATGAAAGATTCCAGGATTCAAGGTCATAGTTGACTGGAAACCAAAAGGGAAGAAACAGGAAGGTGGGTAACGGAAGCAATGGTTAAAACAATGGAAGAGGACGCCAAGGCCCCAAAATGTCTTGCTAACCATCTTTCAGAAACTAAAAAATGAAGATTGGATCACATTTCTTGAAGCATTCAAAAAAATAGCTGTAGTAATAGGTTATATTGTGTCTTACCCCTCACAGCCAGCAGACACCGGGACCCTCGAAGTGTTACCATCACTGGAGGCTATTCGCATGTGAATGGGAAACATGCCCCCAATCACCACCTTCTTCTTGATATCCTTGTATCCACTCAGGTTGAACTTGGCCTTCAGGTTGCAGGTGGCCTCTGCCGAAATAGAGAGAGGGAAGAAAGAAAGCAGACAAAAAGATAGAACACAGAGCCAGACTTCCATGTTGTGTGAACGCTCCAGTGCTGGATGTGATAGGTAGAGAAAAACATGCAAGTGTGACAGGTGTCTACTACCATCTCTGGGGAAATGCCTGGAAGTTACACAGCAGCCAATGCAAAGAACAGTAGGTTAAATAAGTACTGCTCTATAATCAATTTTATACAGATGTAATTATTTGAAGGCACACATCAGTAATATAAAGTGGAAAAGTGAATTTAACCCATAAGAACCCAGACCCATTTTTCCTTAAAGGAAAATTATGTGGGATATACCACAGACCAAGTAGACTGCATAGAACACATTTCTGCAGTGTTTGTTACACTGGTGTCACTGTGGGTTCTTATGGGTTAAGGGATATGTGTGTAAATAAGGACTATTCTATAGTTGTTAATCACAAGCGCCAATATCATATAAACTTATCAAATCGACTTTTCACTTTTTATATATTGTTAGATTAATATTGCACATTATAAAAATGTAATAAAATACTCAAGTTAAATCAATTTTTTTTTGGTCAAAAAATAAACTAAATTATACTTAATTATATACTTAATTATAAATATATCTGCTATTTGGCCTGGAGGAGGATCTTCTCTTGCTTGTAGTCAAAAGAACAACATTTCCATGGAACAACCTTCCACTGTATAGCATAAAAAGTATCTCCATGGAGAATGTTGCATGGCTTTAAATTTCTATTTCCATGGAATTATGCAGCTGATGTGTCACCTTCAGAATGCTGCATACCGTACCCTCTAAGAAATTTGAGTTCAAATTGTATATTTAATTTTTACATTTTATATATATATATATTTTCTTGTGTCAGTTTACTGAGGTGCCACAGGCTATAGATGCTAATTGGCAGCTGCATGTGTTTACTTGCACAGGCTTGGCACAACATTGTGGCATTGCTACTGTTCCAAAAAGGCTGGGGTCCCTTGGGTGCAGGTCTGTAGCTTGCTGATGGGTGACTCAACTTGTCTTGTCATGTTTGATAGTCCCCTGGGAGACTAACTTACAGTATTTACAGTGGCCTACACCTGAGCCCTTCTTTAGCACAAGCCATCTATTATTATATAAGATTAAAGTTAACAGCCACAATAATGCACTTGGCTTAGCAATAGCTAAGCTAGTTTGTACTGAAATGCATTTTACAAACCCAATGTACTTTGCAAAACCAGCCATTTGCAGATTCTATCAAGTTTACAGGTGTTTAACAGAACTTTGTCCCCCTTTGACTTGAGTAATTCTTTCTTAATTTTACTTTTGGCACTTCTATTACTTTTTTTTGCTAAAATTGAGTCTCCATTTAAAATTGAAACTGAAAAAAATATTATTTCAATATTCTGGTCAAAGTGGAACATGAACCACAAACTAAGGCTCCTGACCTGAACAAGAAATCATTGTGATGTGCTGCACATAACTTAAATAATGTTGGGACTTGTTTTCCTCTGTTGTTCCTGACACCTGTTTAAACATGGTTTGCTTCTACTCTTCTCTATTTTCTGAGCAAAACGAACCATTTCTTAATGGTATTCTAATAAAGATCGCCATCCATCATGTTGAGTATTTAGGTAAATCTCTGGTAGGAAAGTAGTATTTGAATCACTTATGAAATGATCTAATGTGACATTAGGCAAGGCAAGGCAACTTTATTTGTATAGCACAATTCGTACACAAGGTAATTCTAAGTGCTTCACAGAATAACAAAGACATTAAAATCACACAAATCAAAACATAAATAATCACAAATAATCATCATAAAATTAACATTAAAAGATAAGAGTGCAGAATAAAAACCTTTCAGTCGTATGCACAGCTAAACAGAACCGTTTTGAACCTGGATTTAAACATTGTCAAAGTAGAGGCCTGTCTCACATCTTCAGGAAGACTGTTCCAAGTTTTAGCTGCATAAAACTTAAACGCTGATTCCCCATGTTTAGTCCTGACTCTGGGCACTAGCAGGAGACCGGTCCCTGAGGTCCTCAAATTGCGAGATGGTTCATATGGCACTAACATGTCGGAGATATACTTTGGACCTACGCCATGGAGAGACTTATACACAAGCAGAGCTGCTTTAAAGTCTATTCTTTGAGCTACAGGAAGCCAGTGCAGAGACCTGAGCACAGGACTTATGTGCTCATACTTCCTGGTTCTAGTCAGGACCCGAGCAGCAGCGTTCTGGATGTACTGCAGCTGTGTTAAGGCTCGTTTGGAGAGGCCAGTGAGCAGGCCGTTACAGTAGTCTAACCTACTGGAGACAAATGCATGGATAAGTCTCTCTAAGTCTGGCTTTGACAGTATACCTTTGATTTTTGCAATGTTTTTTAGGTGGTAAAAAGCTGCAGATGTTATTGATTTGATGTGGCTGTTAAAGTTCAAGTCTGAGTCCATTGTTACCCCTAGATTTCTAGCCTGATTTGAAGGTTTTAGAGAGAGAGAGACTGGAGGTGACTGCTGACACTTTCTCTATGTTTTTGTGGGCCAAAGATGATGACTTCAGTCTTGTCTGAGTTTAGCAGAAGAAAGTTGTGAATCCACTGGTCCATGGTCACCTGCTGCTAGTGAGAGATAGATCTGAGTGTCATCTGCATAGTTGTGGTAAGACACATTATTGCTGCGTATTAACTGGCCTAACGGCAGCATGTAGAGATTGAACAGCAGGGGTCCCAGGATTGAACCCTGGGGCACCCCGCAGGTCAGGGACATTTTATCTGAGATACATTTTCCAATTTCAACAAAGCACTCCCTGCTTTCTAAATAGGACTTGAACCAGTTTAGTGCCGTACCAGAGATGCCCACCCAGTCCCCTAGTCTCTGTAAGAGGATCCCATGATCCACAGTGTCAAAAGCAGCACTCAGATCTAACAGGATCAAGACTGAGACTTTGCCTGCATCAGTGTTCAGGCGGATGTCATTTGTCACCTTGATAAGTGCAGTCTCAGTGCTGTGATGGGGTCTAAAACCTGATTGGAAGACATCAAAGGAGTTGTTCATTTCAAGGAAGTTAATAAGCTGTTGGTAAACAACTTTTTCGAGGACTTTGCCTAAAAACGGCAGATTTGAGGTCGGTCGATAATTGTTCAATATTGTGGCATCAAGACTGCTATTCTTTAGGAGAGGCTTGATAACCGCAGTTTTCAAAGCGCTTGGGAATGTTCCAGATTGAAGTGACATATTAACTATGTGAGTGAGTAGTGACAGCAAACTGTTGAGCACAGACTTTAGAAATTTAGTGGGTAACACATCGAGGCAGCATGTAGATGAACTCAGACTGGTGACAATCTCTTGGACAGTTTTGTCAGTTACAGGTGCAAAGTGAGTCGGCTCTAAGTGTCTATATACATACATACATTAGAACATTGCAACATGCAAAAAAATGACAAAAATACATTTCAACATGGAGATCTTTATTAAAGCTCAGTTTTTTATTGTACAAATGTCACTGTTGTTGAAACTGCATGCAGTGGCTTGGTTTGAGGCACGTTACTAAGGAGAACCAATTTGAAAAACACATTAATTGCATAACTTAATCTTATCAATATTGCAGTTAAATTACAACTACAAAAACTGTAGGTAATCGACAAGCCAATGATTTCAATGAAGATGGCAAAATACACAAATAAGGCTGAACAAAAGCAGAACACTATAAATAGCACTTAAGACATGTTAGAAAATAATTCAGTTTGAATTTGCCATTATCTCTATTAATGGTATGTGTAGAATATGGGATGACAAGCACAAATCTATTGTGATGGAATGAGATTACATGTAAAATTGTACAAGTATTTCAGTATTTAAGCTCAGAAAAACCTGAGCACTCACAGAGGGCTGAAGGATGAGTGGTAGTCAAGATGTGCATTGTAACGTTTACAACAGAAACATGGAGCTGTAATGTCTTTGAGAAAAACACAGTGAAAATGTGTTGAAGCAACAAACAGCCATTTCAACCTGACCACTACCTGACCATCACACTGAACTCTGTTTGGGACCTGGCTTTTAGAAGCAGAGAATTAAATGGTGTGCAAAATTGCCTCTGCACTGAAAACAGCAGCAAACAAAATGACAAGTTTTACAGACAATGCCGTTACAAAATCTAAATGTAATTATCTGTCATTGGTACATCCTCGTGAAAGACTGCAGCATAAAGAGAATCTCCAGGAAAGTTAGACCACAGAATTCTTAAAGAAAATATGAGTAGGCACATCTAAAATGGAGCCATCATACTGACTTTTGGTGAAGCTATATGAACCTGGGCCTCTCATGTCTTCAACACTGTTCAGTTCAAGTTGGAGAGGAGTACACCGAGCTCAGTAACGTAGTACAACATATTCTGTTGGCAAAAAGAAGCCTCATGGAAATTGGTCGCATTGGATTTTCTGTGCAGGTTACTTACCCTGGACAGAAAGTATACAGGCAGAGGGGATCGTCTCAGGCTGAGAACATTGTCATATACTCGCAAAACAAAAACAAAAAACAAAGAATGACACCTTGCTGTTGTTCCATTTTAAAATCATTATACTGAATATAACAAGCTTTTATATATCACACATCTCACAATCTGAGGCACAACATCAAAGTCCACTCTCAGGAACCTCCACGGAGACAGCATGGAGCTGCTCGCTTTTTCATTAAATTACCATAAAGAAGCAGCAGTTTCAGAGAAATTCTTCATTGTCATACATTTATCAAAATGACAACTATCGATTACTAACATTATTCAATTCTTATTGGCAAAACATTAAGACCCAAAAGATGTGAAGTCAGAGGAGTAGACTTTGTCTTTGTCACAGTACAATCTGCCCTTCCATGGGAATGTGTTGGAGTGGACAAACAGAGGAAGGACAGGAGAGAAGGGCATGCCTTCTCTGAGAGTGTTTGTGCATTGTGTGTGTAGTTGTGTACAATTGTGTGTAAGTGTGTGTTCTCCTGTCAACATACACACTATTCCCACTCTGTGGTGCCAGGAGGTTTGGACGTCAGGTCATACATCACTCTGGATATGCCCTGGGATCTTTTTGATTTCATTCACCATTTTTAGAACCACCTGGAAAAACAAAAAACAAAAAAACAAAGACACATGAAAGGGTATGCTACAATAACATTGCAATTGTCCTTGACTATCGGTTGTGTCTTCATCTGGTACCTCCTCTGGGATATGGCTGCCTGGCATGGCAGGAATTCCTGTCATGAAGTCGCTGGTGATAAAGGTGCGGACCACCACAGAGCGCCGGCAGGAGGGCTGCTTCTGTAGAGGGTCGCGGTCAAAGTGCAGCGGAGTCAAGATCACCGGCATCTGGCTGATCTTTCTGGAGTAGTCTGATAAAGAGAAAAACATTTAAATGTATCATCACAAGATGAGCCATTATGCAAATAGGTTTTTATGACCATTATTTTATATGTATTTATATTTTATTTATTTATCTTTATTTATACAAAGGTACTCAATGATAGCACTTGTGCTCTCTTTTTCATGGGCGCCCTGTTTAAAATACAATACAAAGAAAAAAAACAAACAAACCAAATTATAACAAGTATACAAAGTCTGTATAAAACAATTAAAAACAGATGCAAGTGTGTGTATAAAAGTTTGTTACCAGATTATTAAATTGCGATTGTGTCAAAGTATCCAGTTTTGCGTTATCCTTTTGAGTGTATTCAATTTTGTGAAGCAAACAGCTAAAATCCCTCTTTTCCATCTCAGTTTTGGTGCAGTTAGTCCTTAGCCTTACGCAGTCATGTGATGTGATATTAAATGTTCCAGTATCAATGATTGACATGCAGGTGAGTAATTCAACTGTAATTTAAATTACAGTTGAATGTTTTATTTATTTCAACATATGTATGCATTATGAAATATCTTGTGCAGTGATGGCACTTGTTAAGTGCAGTTTATAAGTAAACCTGACTTTGACCACACTTACCAGACTCTCTGAGGATAGAGTGAGCTACAAAGTCAGCCTGTCTGAGCGTGCTCAGAACGCCTGTGGTCAGGAAGGTGGGAGTAATGTCTGTCGGAGGCTCCTTTACAGGGGACCCAAAAATATACACCACTCTGGACAGAAAAGACAAATGTACCAAGGGCTATTTTCACACCAATAGATTCTTTAAACTGGAATGACATCTATACCTGTTGATGCTATGGCACATGCGCGGGATCAGTCTGGCCAGGAACATGAGAGATTCCCAGTGTGGAGATTCTTTACTTGTGACACCACATACATAACTGTACGATCTGCAATCACCCTGGATGAGGAACAAGTCACATATTAGAATAATTTATATGAAACAAAGTAGGTTTAACTTTCAAGCCGTGTGCCTTTCACAGCTACAAACTCAGTGAAGACATTTGCTGTTGACTGCCTGACTCATAGTTTGAGGTTAAGGCCAAATTTAACCGTCTGGAAAAGACAGGAAGCAACGAGAACACACCCACTGTACACTCACTCTCAGACACCAGTGTTTGGGTGAAGAACAGTATGTAACCATACGATTGTGACTTCAGCTCCTACAGCTACTGATCCAGAGTCAAGACAAAGCAGAGTTACATTGACATGCTTGAGTTTGTGGGTGGAGTTGGGTGAAATTGCCATTGTGGTTAACCACAGAGAAGACGAAAACATCACTCTGTACTATTTTAAACCAACACACACTCTTAAAGTCATTCAGACACTGGAAACTGGTCAAGTAAACAAATCTGAGACAAGCATTTCGCAGGCAAAAAGCAAACATTACCTGGACACCAACAGTTTTGATGGGCAAAAGGAAGGCATTGAGTGAATGAAGGCTGGTGATCTGCATTAGTTTCTCCTCCTCTTCATCTGATATACATGACTTAACTCTCTGAAGCAAGGCATGGGGCTAGAGAGGACAGTCAAGTATTTTAATATGTATATCCTGGATAATGGCTATTTAAGCATATCCATATCATAAAAGACAAAGAAAAACATTAATGATACAATGCTGAAGAAATACTTACTTTTTTGACACTGGCAGAGAAGTCTGTGATAATTTTGAGAATATTGTTTGTTTCTGCAAAGTCTTTGCAGATGTAAGGCTCCTCTGCACAGATCACTCGTATTGACAGTCCAGGACCTGCAAGCAGAAAAGACAAATTCAACAATAGCCAAGAGAGTAAGTGAAGGTGCTAACATGTGAGACGCATAAATAATAGTAGGCGAAGGTTAAACAAGGATCCATTGTTGCATTACACAGGTCAGGTGTATACCATGCTTACCAGGGAAAGGGTGGCGAGAGACGATTTCCTCTGGCAGGCCAAGCTCTCTTCCCAAAGCTCTGACCTCATCTTTGTGGAAATCTTTAAGTGGTTCAATTACTTTTCCCTAATCATAAAAGAACAACAATAAAATAAAACAGAACTGCAAGTTAAGTTCTGGAGCATTATAAAATGCCCATTTCAATGTCATGTGACGCAGGGTTGCTTTACCTCATCTCTGAGTTTTCTGACTAGCTCTGTGTCATTGTGGTGTGTTTTGATGACCTCTGCCTTGCCACTGGCCAAATGAGAGGCACTCTCAATCAGGTCAGGCCTTAAGGTTCCCTGAGCCAGGAAGACCTCCTCTGGCTTCAAATTCATCTCACCTATAACTTCATTTGCCACCTACAGATTTACAAAAAAATAATGGCATTACTACTATCTGTTTTATTTGAAAACAATGTTTGCAATACCTTTACAAATGTGTCTCCTATGATTTTTCTTTTCTCCTCTGGGTTGGTGGTCATATTTAATGTCTTGCTTATCCGCTTCCTTGGTGTTCTGTCCTCTTCTGAGATAGGAAGGGTGGTTGTTCCATTATAGAAGGTATGTGCTGCATTCACCACTGCAAAACAATCCATCAGTCACAATTATAATTATTATAATTCAATGTTTCATCCCACTTGTTAATTCATTACCCCGGAGTTTAATTCCAAGTTTTGTAAGGGCCTCTTCCACACTTTGACTTTCTCTCTTTCTCATGAAACCATTGTCAATGTGAACAGCTATAACTTGTTCTTGGTCCAGGGCTTTGTTTAAAAGGGCTGTGCACACCGTTGAATCAACCCCTCCACTGAGAAGCATCTGGAGAAAAAAAGCAAATAAACCTTAACTTAACAGTCACCATTATACCCAACTCAAAGTCAACAGTAATTACTTACCAGAACTTTTGACGTGCCTACTTTTTCCCTAATCTCTCTGATGCAGTCCTGTTGACGGTTCAACACTGTAAAATTATTTGTGCATCCTGCAATGTCAAACAGGAAGTTTCTCAACATAACCATGCCTCGCTCCGTTAAGTCTACTTCTGGGTGAAACTGTGTCCCATAAAGCTTCTTCTGTTCATTAGCAATACCTGACGGGCAGAGGAAAAGCAGGATGGATCAAATATTTTGACAGATCAAAGAGAAAAAAATTATTCAAATAAATGTTCTTTGTCGCACCAGCAATTATATTTCCAGACTGGGCGACCACTTTAAAGCCATCAGCTACTTTATCCACACTGTCCCCATGCGTGAGGAGAACCAGTTCCTCTTTCTGAAGGCCTCTGATAGACAAATACAGGTGTTCAAAACATATCCACTGCAAACTGGTAAAGACTACCATAAAAGGAATGTAATAATGCTATTATTATAAGAGCGCACAAGAAACATGTGACACTCTCAATATTACCTAAACAGAGAGCAGGTATTATCCAAGCCAATACTGAACACGCCATCCTCTCGCACACTTTTTTTATGTACCGAGCCACCAAAGACTTTATTCAGCATCTGTAATAAAAAAATTAAAAAAATACATGCAGTTAAAAAGATTATCTAAACATGATAGAAAAAATATATTTTATATTCATACAGCTGATGTCAATTGAAAAATTGCCAAACAGTAGCAAAGTCATAAAGAAAAAAGTTTAAATATACCTGCATCCCATAGCAAATCCCCAAGACAGGTTTTCCAATGGTGAATATGGCAGGGTCAAACCAGGGGGCATCTTCTGCATAAACAGAGGCTGGCCCTCCTGATATTATAATAGCTCTAGTTGAGAAAAGACAACATTTTTAAAATACAGCAGACTTAAATAAACACTGATCAAGATAATAAAAATGTAAAGATATGTGTCACCTGTAGCCTTGCTCTCGCAGAGCAAAGGCTGGCGTCTCTAAGGGGAGGATCTCTGAGCGGACACACAGCTCTCGCACCCTTCTGTCAATGACTTTTCCATACTGGGCCCCTGCATCCAGGATCGCAACAGCCCCCTCATATGACCCATTTTGCTCGGCAGGGCTGATCTCCAGCTGTACAAAAAACACAGTATCAGACAGTAATGTGTGTTCCAGTCACGCATCTCGAAATTAGTGTAAAAATTAGGCAATAACCCTAACACAATTAAGTCATGTGAGCGTCACTACAAATCGCACAGTCACTAAGTAAATTCACATGAAACCCACAGGTTACAATCCAATCAGTGGGGTTATGTCAAATTCGCGCAGATATAACGCTTAGTAGTTCAGTACTGGTTGGAAGTTACAGAGAAAACAAACAATGACGAAGATGTGAATTGGATGTAAAAGTGGAAACAAGAGCCCACGTGGGTTGTGGAAAACTTCCGCCGTGAAACTCTCGAAAACACCTGGGCAGAGCGAGACATCTGTCGTAATTCTTTAACAAAAACAGTCTACATAAAGGGAATAATGGCGTGGATCCTGCATTGAACAGTACAACTACGAACGAAACAGACACAACTAAAAAGAGGTTAGAAGTGTCTCATGTCAGGCCGGTTCGATGAATTTAACAGCATTCTCAGATATATCAACTCAAATAAAAGTGACATTGGCGCGAGTCAAGTCTCCGGTACACTTCCCATAGTTTATCACATCACACACCTGCCTTTTAATTTTACTTTAAATCCGTTTTACATGATCCGCTGTGTTGTTTTTTTTGTTTTTGTTTTGACAGCCCGGTCAAATCTAGCTAGCGTTAAGCATTTAAAGCAGCAAATTAGCATGCTAGCTCCCAGGTAAACAGTAGTACGCAGCGCTAGCTGTTAGCAGCACGTATGTAGCCGAGCTAAGCTAAACCCACGCGGTGGTGTAAAGGGGAAAGGGTGGTATTGCCAGTCCCCGTGAGATGAACACAACCGAGTGATCTAAGACCAACGTCCGACATTTCTCTGTTCACTTCAGCTTAACTAAAATACTGTCCGATTTAAGTGTCTTTATGCAAACAGCATGTTAGTGTGGCGGTAAAACTGCAACAGGCTTACTACGCCGTGCTCATTCCCTCGGCAGCCCGAGCCTCTCTTGCATGCAACACAACTTTCTCCAGAGATACACAGAGGCCATCATTTACCCGGGGATGCCAGCCATACCCGGGCTTTGGAACATAATGTCACCCAGCTGACGACAGCAGGGTTGTGCCTGTGAGTACGCCTTTCTACACTGACCTTGCTGTCTCCGTTGCACAGAGCCATGGAGGACTGACGTGTTGTGGAATGAGCTCTCCGTGCGCCTCACTCGGAGTCCCGGAGAGAGAGCTGTGATGGTCCGCTTGTGGCTCAGCACGCCGACTACTGTTGCGAAAGAGCAGCGATGCAGTGTGGACACTCAGTGGACAGGCAGGCGAGTGCTCTCACTTCTTTAGGCTTGAATTGGCGTACTCTCACTTGTTTGGGGAAAAAAAAACTTTGACCCTCCGAACATGTGCATAAATGCGACTGTCTTTAGGGGGTGGAGCACAGAATCACAAAATTGCTGTGAAGAAGACGGCTCCTCCTGCTGCATGACTCCTTAGTTTGGTGGAACTTACCCTTCTCCTACCTGACAAAATGCTGAATTTTTAAGGGAATGAAAGTCGTTTATAATCCTGCTTTCAATGGGATTCTAAGAATAAATCCATCAGCTCACATTGCGGCTATTTCAGTATGCCCACATAAATTATGAACCATATTTACAAATAGCTTACAAGGTTTAGTTTTAAATTAAAGTTGCCTACATTAAAAGCACATTACTTTAAGTCGTTTTCGGGCTTTAATGCCACCAAGGCTAATATGAACATAATTAGCACTCATAATTGAGTTCTATATATAAGAACCTCAAGACCTAGACCTAACCTAATCTGGCTATTAACCTATTTTTTGTTTTCTTTTTTTTTACAAAATTTGGAAAAATTGACTTGATGCAGTTTATGGTACTATTGCATAAGCCAAGTACAATATTGCTAGTGTGCAAACTTCTCAGGTAACAGGTATGTGACAGAATACTGTGTGTTCTTTAACACGCTACTGTTTTGTCTTACAAAGAGCTAAACTACTGAGCAAGAAACTGTCAACTTTTACACATTTCCTATAGCAACTTTTATTTGACATAACATATTAATTCCTATTTTTAATAATAGAGTGCATGCTTCTTGGAAAACAACAAAGAAGAAAGCCAAAAGGAATCGTAACAGTTAGGGTTCAAAATTCACAGCATTCACGACTATTACATAATTTTCTTAGTAAAGGTAGGCTCATAGGAACTCAAACTGTACATTCTTAGCAATATACCTTGTTATTAAAAAATAAAGAAAAAGAACATATTTAGAAAGTCTTTCCAAACTTTTTAAACCTACATAAATGTAGGTGACACAGGTTCACGTGGTCTTATTGACTGATGTTCACGTGCATAATTACCCTAAGTGGGATAGAATTTTCCAATTATGCATGGGAGGATCACGTGAAAGGTAATTGTAATTGCGTCCTCTTGTGGACATAATCTTAACCTACGAGAAAAGAAAGAAAAAAACTCGGCAGAGAAAAGAAAAAAGTCACATAAAGAGCGCACTGTTTCTCATAAAATGCCATATATATTTATATTAAAATAATCAACATTAGTTAGCTCTCTTTATCCCGCTGTCACATGGAATAAAGTAGTATCACATGCAGCCACCACAAAGAAAAGCATGTGGTTATTCATTAGCCCTTTCTCTAAAGTTGCATAATGCATACATCATGACTTTAACTAGGACAAGCGGTCTGTCTGCAGTTCATCTAGCAGAGGTGTAACGACTTTCATACTTCTTCTAAATAATAAGTACGAATCCTTTGTGACTGTTCTTGCATCATATACTTCCATGCCCACAACCTCTTAAGGAACCCTACATTCATGCGTGCTGTTTAGATGCTTGTAATACAGCATTTTATTTCAGTCACAAACTCAAAAGAATGCCAGTTAAATAGCACGTGACTTTGGCCAGATCATTTTGGAGTCCATTAAGCCCATTACGCCATCGTGGGTGACTCGTGAGGAGAACAGCGGAACCTCTGTTAATGTAGTTGCGACACGTCAGCTAGAAGCTGTCGGACTAGTTTTGACGCTACACAAACACTTCCGGACTGTTCTGTGTTGATTCATGAAGTAACCTTTTAAATCAGGTTACTTTTGTTTTCTCTCGGGTTTGTTGCCTTATTTCTACTCATTTAAATCATCGGTCGATTTTACGTTGTTGTGGGAAATGAGCATGATTTTTATTTCTAGATTAACTCGATTGTGTTGAATTGGCATGTTGATTAGTTTGCGATCACCATCACCAGGTATGCATGCTATCATCTAGAGATTTTACTTGTGCATGTTTTCATCATGTCTAGTGTTCGAAATGAAACGCTGGTGAAGATTGAGGTAAATTTAAGTTATCATCCTGATTTCCGTGTCTCTTGTTAGCAGTGCACCGGTCTGCTGACACCTATTTGCGTATTTCACTTACTGCTTCTCATTTCAAAGCCACAAAGTCCCCTGGCATCTCATGAAATGCTTTATCTTTGAGAATGTTCCTCAGATATAAATTGAAATGATTGGTTAATTGAGTTTTTTTTTTTCAAACCAGGATATTTTATTCCCGAATGATTTGTCAAAATTACTTTGTGGACAAAACTGTTACTTCAATATAGATATAATTATATGAATAGCAGTCGCTATAACATTGTCTTCTCGCCTCTAGATTGGTGCAGGGCACGCCGAGCCTGATGTCAACATGGAGCACTCAGATCTTCTCACTCGCAAGAACGGGCGGCAGAGGAAGATGGCTGGTTCACTTCTGTCTGAAAACTTAAAGGACAGTGACAGGACGGAGATAAGCTCCTCTGAATCTGAGATGGAGGGAGACTCAGATGGTTTAATTAAATCATCAGACTCTGAAAGCTCTTTCAGGAGGCGTGCCAGACCACAACATGGAGTTCATGGAGAGATGGGAAATATTTTGTTGCTTTTATTTCTTTATGTACTGCAGGGGATTCCTTTAGGACTTGCTGGTAGCATTCCACTTATTCTACAGGGTAAAAATGTTAGTTATAAAGACCAAGCCTTTTTTAGTTTTGTCTTTTGGCCTTTCAGTCTAAAACTTTTTTGGGCGCCTCTAGTGGATGCACTCTATTTTAAAAAGTTTGGTAGAAGGTAAATGCATTTTACATTTATTCTTATTTATTATCTATGGACATTTTACAATTCTCAAATTCTGCACGTTGCTACAGAAAGTCATGGCTGGTGCCCACACAATACCTTCTTGGTATCTTCATGATCTGGCTATCATTTACTGTTAATGAACTGCTGCAGAGAGAGGGTGGACCTGATATTGTGACACTAACATCAGTGTTCTTCATGCTAGCCTTTTTGGCTGCCACACAGGTATTTATAGAATGTGAAAAAAACGTTATACTGGAAGCACAATAATGAGCTTTATGTTTAAATCTCTGTCATTATTTATTTTTAAGGATATAGCTGTTGATGGCTGGGCTCTGACGATGTTGTCCAGGGAAAATGTGGGATATGCGTCCACCTGTAACTCTGTTGGCCAAACAGCAGGTTATTTCCTGGGTAATGTGCTCTTTTTGGCATTAGAGTCTGTTGACTTCTGCAACAAATATCTCAGGATAGAACCTAAGGACACAGGCATTGTCACTTTATCAGGTGTGTCAGATGGATATTGTATACTTGCACTATAGTGAAACAGGTGTAAGAAAAAGGTATTAATGTTCTCTGTTTGCAGATTTCCTGTTTTTCTGGGGTGTGATATTCATGGTGTCCACAACACTGGTGGCCATTTTAAAAAGAGAAAATGGACACATCAAAGGGAAGAAAAGAGTGAAGGAGGAAACCCAGAGTGTCATGGAAACCTACAAGTTACTTTTCACTATAATTAAAATGCCTACTGTCTTCACCTTTTGCATCCTGCTTCTTACAGCCAAGGTACTTTCCAATTGACAAATTATTCAATTTGAAATGCAGTAGAACCATCATTTTCAAAATGTCTTCTATTTGTATCAGATTGGCTTCTCAGCAGCTGATGCAGTGACAGGTCTAAAGCTGGTTGAAGAAGGAGTTCCTAAGGAGCAGTTGGCCTTGTTGGCTGTTCCTTTGGTGCCCCTGCAGATTTTGCTTCCAGTTATCATCAGTAAATACACAGCTGGCCCCCGGCCACTGGATGTCTTTTACAAAGCTTTTCCTTTTAGGTTTGTTTCAAACTCACTATTATCTATGGATTTACTTAATGTTTCATACAGTTTTGAAAAGTGTGGGGTCTTGCAGATTGCTCATTGGGTTGGAGTACGCTCTGCTAGTGTGGTGGACGCCGAATGTTAAACATGAAAATGGATTTCCGGTTTATTACTATGCTGTAATACTTCTTAGTTACGCCCTGCATCAGGTTTGCTATTTTCCTTTGTCAAATGTACATAGTCTGACAAAATCACATAGGATAGTAGATCTTTCACCTGTATATAATTGGCCATCCCTGCACATGCATACATAAATGTAATGCTTTTTGACCATTCTGTTAAACTTATGTTGACTTGTTGAGTATTTTTGGCTTCTGTCACCTGGTTTTGGGATTGCACAAGGTCTATTAGGCCTGATTGCATATGCACAAATCCTGGTGTATGTATAGTGTATATTGTGAATTTGGCCCCAAGGTGAAAGACATGACTTAAAAGTACTTGCAAAACATTAAATTAATCATGCATAATGTAATATGAATTAAAATTTCTTCATTTATATGGTTCACTATTTCTCAGTAGTATTTTAACATTTAAATAATTTCACTAGGTGGCGGTGTACAGTATGTATGTAGCCTGCATGGCCTTCCATGCCAAAGTAAGTGATCCACTTATAGGTGGGACCTATATGACTCTCTTGAACACAGTCACTAATCTGGGAGGCAACTGGCCTTCTACTGTGGCTCTGTGGCTGGTGGATCCACTCACCACTAAGGAGTGCCAAGGGGCCTCTGCACAGAGCTGTGCTTCGTCAGAAGCTGCTGGGGTAAGTGAGAAGACCACTTTAAATATGACTTATTGATCACAAATAATAATTGTACATCCCATCCACAGTTGTGCGCACAGGATGGTGGAGTGTGTATTACAACGCTAGATGGCTACTATGTGGAGTCTGTGGTGTGCGTTGTGATTGGTATAATCTGGTGGATGTGGCTTGGAAAGAAAATGAGGCAGCTGCAGGACGAGAGTCCTGCTGCTTGGAGATGTAGAGATTAAAGACTGTTCCAATGTAAGGAACGGCTGTGTGAATATGATGCACTTTTCAGCTTCCACCATGAAGAGAATAATGAATTATATCATTATTGTCACCACATACTTGAATCCATTGTTCCTCTAGCCTGATAAATTCTCCACCAGTAAAGTAGTCCTGACCAAGTATAGCTGAAATTCTAGAGACAGGTCCACTTTCCTTCTGAATGGTTACCCCAGCAGCACTGAAAGATGGGTCAAATGCAGAGGACACATTTCTCTACAGGGATAATAAAGTGTACTTTAATTTTAAATTATGCATTTAAACATTTGCTTTCAAAATCACATATTTAACTGTTACATCTTAATCAAGGAGTGCATCCAGACAATGACATCTGTACAGAACTCATGGTTATTTATTTTGAGTAGTGATTCAATGCCAAAGGGAAATCATGAGAATATTTTTGAGGAATTATGGTAATATTTACAAAGATGTCAAAGATGTTGTCTTTGTCTCAGCTCTAGTACAATCCAGGCCTTTTTAAAACTGTGCCTTTGGTTGCATTTATAGGAGTTTCTGGCTTGACAAATTTTGGGCTAAAAATATTGCGTATAAAATGTTAGAAATGTGCACTCATAAAAAAATGAAGTCATACCATTAAAAGCCTTTCAAGTTTTCAAAGTTGTTTTTTTTATTCACAATCACATTCCCAATCAGCTGTATCATGTTTTAACATGAAAACTCATGAAATTGTGATAGTGTCATGTATTCTGTAATCTCAGACATGTCAAAGCATGATACAAAATTAATTATATACAAATTCAAGTAGTAAGAACACCTGATTACTTCTGATGGCTAGCAGCTGAGTCACATCAAGTGACTAGATCGAGTGTTTAAATAAATACATTTTCAGTCATAAATGAAAATAGTGCTGGAGCTGCATCGGCCTTTATTGTTGCCGTTTGCAGACTTTGGTGAATTAATACACCAAAATCTACAAAGAAATTCCAACAAGGCAATAGTTTTGGGGGGTGTTTGATAATTCATGGACCCCCTAGCATTGCTTGAAGACAACATGCTCTTTTCAGTGCTGTTCACACTTTTTATTTGTACCAGCACTTAAAAATTTTCAAATTAGAAAAAAATGGACACACAAGAGTATTTAAAGAAATTTATTTTTGACTTGCTTTTCAGGAACTCTAAAATGTCCCTCTTAAACAAGTTAATGCTGATGCAAGTGGCTGGAAAATTGTGCTCCAGCTTTAAATATCAAAGCCTCACATCTAAAACTGTGACACAGGCTGTGTCAGATCCACTGCAGGCCTGTGCGTTGGACTATCCGCGTCTCAACCACATCAGCCTGGGTTTGAGTGAGCGCAGAGCTGCCTCAAGCTGACTGATGTCTGGTGATGTGTCAACTGTTCTCTAGGGAACCTCTCCATTGTAGAATGATCTGATGACCAAGCCCACATAGTTTATGGGTTTCACTAAGCATCCACATTACCAGCACTGGTGATTTAGGCTCTTCATTATTTAATTGTTGATGGCTGGCATAGTTGATGCCCCCAGTTTGCAACACACCTTAAAACAAAACTATAGCCCTCAATTTCTTAACTGCAAACTGACCACTAATGTGTCATTATTTTCACATTACATCCACTTAACCTCACACAAGAGCCAAGAAGCATTCTTGTATGAACAACCCTACTGGAAGATATTACTGGCATTCATTCAAATAGCACAAAGCACTTCAGATATTGTCTTGGATTTCCTCTCCATTTCTCAGTTTTGCTGACACCTGGAGAGATTCAGAAGACTGAGGTCATGTGACTTTAGCACAATGATGCCAAAGATATAAAGATCTAGCTCTTAACCGGAACAGAGTTTAACACAAACTCCAGGCTGTCAGTAAATGTAGTGTAAGGATGTGCAATTTTGATTATTCATTGTCTATAGCATCCCCCGTTTTTGCTTTGTTAAAAAAATCAAAAGGAAGAAAGTCATGAAGTGATAATCCCTAATGAAGCAGGTGGGTCATAGGTTCATACGTAGATGCTCAGGCCGTTTGGCTACCACTGGGTAGGTTTGCTGCTTCATCTGGGCTAGGTTAAGTCCTGCGGGCTGACGGATAGGCAGAGGAGCAGAGGCCTCCGAGCTGCTGCTCACGTCCATCTGCTCCGGAGTGGACACCTCCATGGCCTGGTCCTGAGGGGGCTGTGGCACACTGGAGCCTACCCCTGTAAGCAGGGGGCTGCGGGTCCAGCATTCTGGGCCAGAGAACTTCACTGGGCTGAATCAAAGCAGAACGTCATACTCAACAGACACAGACACAGACAAACTGTTAGCAGCATACCTGAGAGGTGTTCTTGGACTACCCATAATCCTCCGCGGTGACCGGATTTTTGGTTCAAATGAAAACTTTTCTTTGATGTTTTCTAACACTGATGGTGCAACATAAGTAAAGCCCTGAAAAGAGAGGCATGTTTATCTGAAAAATATGTCTACATTCCTATCTTGTAACACACTAAGCCAATTACCAGGAAAGCTTGATTGGCACTTTCACTGAGAGTGGAATCATCAGGGCTGTCCACTGGTGTCTGACTGGTAAATTTAGAGTCAAACTGACTCACGTCATCTGCTGATTGCTGAGGGGAAAATAGAATCGGTTAAAAGAGGACACTAGAATTTGCTCTTTACAGTGGAATTGGCCTGTATATATGTCAAAACAATGGTGTAAAAGCCCACCAAAACAGGAATTAATTTTAAAAAGTCTGATATAAAATTGACTTTTTGAGTTTTGAATCATGTTATGATGTATTCTTGTACCTTCAATTGTACATTTCCTGCATTCTGATACATTGCGCCTTCCGCTGGATTTTACACAATAATTTCAGGGCTGCTAAGTATTTTCCAGGCACTTATTAATGTCTAATATTGGTTCTTTAAACATCAACAGAGTTTTTCATCTTATATTATGCTGTTCTGCTCTGTTATGCTCTCCTTTACTCACCAAGATGGGCTTGAAAGGAGGCTCTACCTTACGAGCAAGCAAATCCTCCCAGTTAATATGTCGAAAGAAAGGATGGGCCTATAAAATGGGACAGAAAAAGTTCAACAAGACCAGCATTCTGCTGTAAAATTCAACTAGAATTAAACAAACTAAACAGGTTATGAGGTTTCCTTCTACAATAATGAGCTAAATTTACAATTAAAATCAATAGGCCACTCAA
This sequence comes from Periophthalmus magnuspinnatus, assembly GCF_009829125.3. Taxonomy (NCBI): domain Eukaryota; kingdom Metazoa; phylum Chordata; class Actinopteri; order Gobiiformes; family Gobiidae; genus Periophthalmus; species Periophthalmus magnuspinnatus. The sequence goes on from NC_047138.1 coordinate 16,274,440, forward strand.
ACTAACTTTCATGTGGCCTCTGGTGTGTGCCCACCTGTACTTCAGTGGCATCTCCTGGCCCAGCACCCAACCGCGATGAAGCATTTCTTTTGAGCAGCTAAAACATAGATCATTTATTTTAAACACATTAAACCATGCGTCTTGTACAAGTTAACTGAAATGAATGTTATGATACCCGTTTTAGGAGGTCCCGAGCTTCTTGTGTGAGGTAGGGTGGGAGGTTGAGCTTGCACTTTAAGATCTTGTCAATGGTCTTCTTTCGGTTTTCACCAGTAAATGGGGGCTGAATAGGAAAATTTGATTTAACTGCCATTTCCTTGTCGACAGCTTTAAACAAACATATATATGGAAACTGACCGCTCCTGTAAGCATGTCATACATCAGAGCACCCAAACTCCACCAATCCACCGCTCTGTTGTGTCCACTTCTCATTAGGATTTCTGGAGCCCTAAAACGACATTTACAGAGTCTCATCCGTGTTTCTGTTAAGTATGGTTATAATTTATGGTTTACCTACATGTATTCAATAGTCCCACAAAATGTATGCGTCACAGTGCCATCATGAATTGACTCCTTACAGAGGCCAAAATCAGTCAACTTTACATGGCCTGCAAAGAGAGAAGACTAATTACAAGGATAACATACTGCTGTAAAAAGCCGTTTCTGTAGTATTCTTAAGGTTTGTCTTGCATGGTAGTATCTCTTTAACATTATAAGCCAATAAAGCCATAAAAAACATGGATTTGTACAGAGTAAGCAATGCATTAAGGTGAGGAATTAACACATACATTTTTGTGTCAGCAGATTGTGTTTTACAGCAGAAATATAAGATTAAACTTAAGTATACACTCTAACATTGCCAAACCTTGGTTGTTGAGCATAATGTTCTCTGGCTTTAGGTCTCTATAAATGATGCCTTTCTGGTGCAAGTGTCCGAGTGCCATTGAGATTTCAGCCAGGTAAAAACTGTACAAACAGATTCCAGTGCAAACAACATTTTAAACATAGAATTTTTTTTCATATGACTTCCTAGAAGATGGATGTTGCTTACCAGGCTGTGTCTTCCATAAAGATGCCCTCCCTTTCCAGCTGCATGAAAAGCTCTCCACCTGAAACATGATACATAGTGTAAATATTGTTGGTAAAAATAGGTTGATTTCCGGTTAGGGAAGACCAGGGAATAATATGTATGTTGGAAAAATGTGTACAACTTTGTGTGAACTGACCACTTAGGTATTCCAGGATGAGATAGAGTTTTCCTCCAGTCTGGAAAGCATAAATGAGGTCGACTATAAAAGGATGCTTAACCTCCTCCAGGATGTTTCTCTCTGCCTTGGTGTGGGCTGTGTCCTTGGCATTACGGACGATCATAGCCTGAACACAAGCATCAATGGTTGAAGTTATTTTTGAGCATAATGTAACAATTAAAACAAAATATGATATTTAATTGAAAGGTCCTATATTATGCAAAATTGACTCTTGTGAGATTTAAAGCATGTTATAATGTATGTAAAACATACTTTGAGTTGTGTTTTGTTTCATTCATGCATGTTTGTGTAATCCTTCTAATTAGTCTAATTAGTCTACATCTCCAAAGCTCAAATGCTCTGTTCCACCTTGTGACATGAAGCGGCAGTTCAAGTTAACAGCTAACCTTTACCTTCTGCTCAGTAGAGATTGGCACTTCCAATATCCAAATGATTCCAGTGAAGGTGTAGGGAGCTTCCTGCATACCACATGCCATCACAATGTGTATATACACAGGGTTTGTGTGTGAAATGTGTGAATGAAACAAAACACAACTCCGTGTAGGTTTGTTGATGAGGAAACATTATAACATAGATCAGAAAATAGTGTAATATGGGTCCTTTTAAGTGTTTATTTTCCCTAAAATTGAATATTTAGACTGTATTTAACTTATATTTCTTGGTAATATACAACTGGTTATAACTGCTGTTGCTATGAGCCTGCAACTGTTAGCAAAAAGCTGAAAAGTTAATTAACAAAGCTACGTTAAGACAGCTAGACTTTAACATATATGCCACTATTGTAGTATTTATTAAGTAAATGTGAAAAGAGAAACAGTTTACCCCCAGCCTTCTTTGGCACTGTGTAATCTAACTGTAAAAACCTGTTACATTCTTCCTCTTAGGCCATTACACCTATTGCATAATGATTAAAGCCATAAAAAGGGGATATGCAGAGTGAAGTATGTAAGCCTTACATACTGCAGTGTCTACCATATACTGGGTTTTAATATTGTAGTTCTGCCAGTATTCTATGTCCATTCTATTTATTCTGTTAATCATATCCTTTGTTTAATAACCAACCAATAAATACAAAATGTTAACTAAATATATTTACTACTGTCAACCAGTGTGCAAAAAAAGCTATGGCGCTCTCTAAATCATTTTACATTTTTTACTACATAACTTTCAAAAGACAAGTATGGACAGATTTTCTTGGGAAAATACAAGGCCAGACCGCACTCTTACTAGTTTATAATGATTCTGCTATTTTAATTGATATTTAAGTATTTGAGATGCCCAGTCTTCACAGTGTCACTCAGGTCATTTCAACCAAGCGCAATCAGAGGCTGGAACTAGCAAATTCTAAAAGGCAAAGCCTTGGCTGCAGTGGAGCAGTGATGATAGCAATGTACCAAGGAGCAGCACAACTTTACCCCACCACTACTTTCAGATATTTACAGACACATGTAATGTAATGTAATGTAATGTAATGTTTATTTCACTCTCCAAACACCTTATGAGTCATAGCAGCATAATGAAGTAAATGGAGTATAAATCCTTACCTTTTTTAAGACCTTCATGGCAAATATTTTGCCTGATGCTGCGCCAACAACTTTTCGAACTTGAAAAACCTACCCAAGAAGAATTGAGTCCATGATCAGTTTGAAAAAGCTTAGAAATCACTGAGGTCTATGATACTACCTTTCCATAACCGCCTTTCCCCAAAACCCGCAAGAGCTCAAAGCACTCTGGTCTGATGTTCTCCGTCCCCTGGTTCACATTGTCCTCAGATATTTCAATCTTCTCACAGCCTTCCATGTTACTGGAGATACAGATCAATGTGAGCAAACATTTTTCCCCACACAATAATTCACTTACTTTGAATGAAAAATGTTACTTACAATTCAAATCCACTGCATTGATCCATGAAGTCATTGATTTGAGACTGGAAAAAAGTCACAAGCTTATGATAATAGTTCATCAAAATAACCAAGAACTACAGCACCATCATACATACATTCATACATTCATACGATTATTTTTGCCCCTCTGGTGCTGGGATTTTGCTGTGAGAAGCAAGGGCTTATATAAGTATTGCCCAATATTTGCTACATACACATCGACATGAAGCAACACGTTTGACAGAATTCATTTAACAGAAGAAGCATAGTGAGAAAATGAAAATAAAAAGGGCACTTTCCAAAATAGTTGTTTATCTATTATTTAGAAATCTATTAGGATCAGAGTTACTAGTCAAGTTTACTGTACAAGACAAACAATACGCCGATAATACATCTATAAAGCAATATTTGTAAATATGCTTCACATAGCACATAATTGTGGTGTTAGTGCGTTTAGAAAATAAAATAAACAGTGCAACAGTCTTCTCTAGTCTAAAAGTGTCCAGCCATAATAAACTGTTGCACACACAGGCACATTTATCTGTGCAGTGTTTTTCAGACTGAAGCTAATCTGTGCTGCAGAACGAGATTTACGGTGATAACAGTGCACGCTCGCTCTTTGGTTTACGGCCTTAAATTACACTGGTGAGTAGTATTGACACTCTGTTGTGGTAGCTGTCAGGCTCACGGTGCAGCACTAACGTTAGCCTGTGCAGCTAAAGTTGCTAAGCCTGTTTTAGGCCTGGATGCTGAGCTGCAGAAGCAGGCCTTCTGTGGCTGCTGGCAGCTTACCAGGCTAACTCAGCTCAGACCTTCTGTGCAGCTGAGTTTCAGCTCTGACAACTAATGCAATTATGTCTGACGTATTATTGTACCTCTTCGATCTCATCATCAGAAACATTTTCCTCCGGCTGGTCCAAATCAATGTCAAACACTCCCGCCATAGTTAGGTTTTCCTCGTACCACTCTGTCAAACACCACAAGAACTGCAGGCGTCCGCCTCATGGACAAACACACTCCGCCGCCATAACCGGCTACTACACTGAGCATGCGCAGTGTGGAGATCCTCCTGAGGGGCGGCGACCTGTCGTTGATATCCATAAACACACTCAGAAATACTTTTGATATTTTAGATGTTTGTTTTTTTTTCACTTGTTTTAATCTACATTAGTGGTTCATGTATGAATTGTATAGTCGTTGTCATAGTTAAATAAGGTGAAATAACACTTAAAACACTTGTTTTATTTTGTAAACCGGAAGTTACTTTTTAACTTCTTTTGGCGCCGGCTGTTCTGCTCTTACTGCTCACTTGCTGCACATTAAAACTCTGGAGAAAGTTCATTAATTGACGTCCTTTTGATAGTAATTCTACGGTTAGGTGGATGGTTATGGATATAGAGAAGGACAATTCAGAAATGTAGCTCAAAGTGTGTAAAGTGTAAGACAGGAGTGATGTCTGTGGTGACGGTTCAGCTTGGACAGTGCGGTAACCAAGTGGGGCTCGAGCTCTTTGATGTCATCTCCAACGACGCACGCGAGGCACAGAGGAGGACATACGGTAGTGCGTGCTACGACCGCTTCTTCCATCAAACTACTAATGGAGGTACTTTCTCTCTCAAACCAGTACATTAAACACTGAGCAACATACTATATTGAGATGTCTTTGTGTATGGTTCGTGAACGTTTACATCTTGTGTCCATTTTGCAGAGCTTGAGGCCAGGGCAGTGCTCATTGATATGGAGCCCAAAGTGATAAACCACAGTATGACAAAGGCTGCTAAGTCTGGCAAGTGGAGATATGGGGAAAAGTCCCACTTCAGTCAAAAGCAGGGTTCTGGTAACAACTGGGCAAACGGGTAATTGAAAATACTATGGTTTATTATGTGATTCTGTGAGACTTTGTTGTTCAGACACAAAGTACTTGTGTCACATGATGCACTCATTTAGAATTTGATGCACAACAAAAATCTCCCACAGTGTCCAGTATGACTATATGGATGATACAATATATTTAACAGAAACATTTGCAAAAGTGCATTGTTGTAAAAGTTGAATAAGTTGAGTAAAGTATCAAATTTATTTAAAAAAAAGACAATTTAATGACAGAAATTGTTAAAGTGTTTTGTTTTATGTTAATGTTATGTTAATTTATGTCCTATATTAAGTCTTAAATCTTATAACAACAGACCAGTGACATCCATTTGAAATCTTTCAGTAAATAATGCAGTTATTTCTTTCCTGTTCTCCAATTCAATTATGACCACACACCACACACCAAATGAACACAGCCCATTGAGGCCAGTGATTCAGCTTGAATTTTTCTCCCAGATTTTGTGTCCATGGGCCCCGAAATAAGGAGGTGGTGGAAGAGCTGGTGAGGAGAGAGGTGGAGCGTTGTGAGCGTCTGGCTGGACTCATGCCCATCATGAGTGTGGCAGGAGGCACTGGGTCAGGAGTGGGCACCTATGTAACACAATGTCTGAGGGACACTTTCCCCAAGAGCTTCATTCTCAACCATCTCATGTGGCCCTATAGCACTGGGGAGGTATGGCTACAACTATTTAGAAATCACTACATTTCTATTTTAAATAAATATGTAACTTTTCTAGTGGGGGTCCTTCATGCGCTTGGCTGCAGGGAGATATTTTTGTTCTTGCCTGGAATGTTTCACAGTATAGCATCAAACTTTCCTATCTCCATAGAGATGAACCATGTCCACCAGTCCCAAGTTAGAGGTCTTGTGGAGAGGCATCCAGCTCATAATAAGGTTTTCCAAGGCACTTTTGAGCAATAAGAACACCTCTGGTGGAATATACCAGACAGAAGCAATAACAACTCTATGGAGACAAGCAGATAGCTTATTCCTCACCAGAAAAGTTACATGCACCTTTACAAACACTGGCCCACAGCCAGAAATATTACCGTACTATAATAATAATAATAATAATAATAATATATATTTTAAACGCCTTGACAAAACACATTACTCAGTATAAAAAAATTATGAAGATTTATTTTGTCATAAAACTGAAAAATTCCACTTGAAATATACCAGTGATTCTGTATGAAGATGTTCAGTTCCTTGTGTTTCAGGTTATCGTCCAGAACTATAACTCTGTGCTAACTTTGGCTAAACTCTACCGGCTGTCCGATGCCATACTGGTGCATGAGAACAACACTATCCACAGAATCTGTAGCCAGCTGCTTAACATTAAGCACATCACATTCAGTGACGTAAACAGAGTTATCGCACACCAGCTAGGCAGTGTTCTCCAGCCTGCACTCACACAAGACTCCTACGGGACCTACAGCAGAAATCCTTTAGGTATAAAATGGATTATGATACATTATAAAATACTTGCAATCAAATATATCTTCATTAGTTTTTTTGCCTTGTAGGTGAATTGGTGACGTCCCTGGTCTGCCACCCTGAGTACAAGCTGCTCGGTGTGTACACTATACCTCAAATGCCCAGTTCATCTATAGCTTACAGCACATTCACCTGGCCGGGACTACTGAAGCACCTCCGCCAAATGCTTGTCTCAAATACTAAGATGGAGGAAGGTATAGTATGTAATCTACTCCATTCAATCAAAATAAACAAAAACTGAAGATCTGTACACCTTTCTAGGCATAGATTGGCAGGTGCGCCCTCCATCAAACTTTGAACGAACCAGGGGCCTTCCCACTCATAACTTCAATAGATCTTTGGCCAATCTCCTCATACTCAGAGGCAAAGATGTCTACAGTGCCGAGACAGGTAAAATCAATACAAGTTGGGTTGTATAATTTTAACATTTTTGAATAACTTTGTAATATAATATAATGTAGGTAATTTTGAAGAACCAGCTCTCTATACTTCCTGGTTGCCATCAAATGAAGCTTTTAACGCATGGAAGTCAACTGTGCCTTTTGATAAATATGAAAAGTCAGCCACATTGGTTAATAATAGCCAATCTTTGCTCCTACCTCTGGATAACATAGTAGAAAAAGCTTGGAATATGTTCGCCTCCAGGTACGCTAGCCTTACATATTCCATAGTTTGATAAGTGTATTAATAGCATGTATTTTTTGACAGGGCCTATGTTCATCAGTACACCAAATATGGGATCACAGAGGAAGATTTTTTAGAGAGCTTCACATCACTGGAGCAGGTCATCTCAAGCTATCGTCATCTTTGTTAGCAACAGCACTGAACATTTGTTGTAAAATATGTAAATATGACTACAAAACTGTAATTGTTGAAATAATACTCACATTCAGAGGTTTTATAGTTTTATTATGACTTAAGACACAACAGTACATTTTTTTAATAAAATCATTCAAAAATGTTAAGTCTCTGATTGTGGTGTTAGGCCCAAAACTTCAGCCAGCTTACAGACCGCTGCTGCCATAGTATTAAAACAGCCAACACCAGTCAGATAAGCTAGCTGACAGGGTGGGAAAAGATGAAGACACATTTTTAAAAAGCCTGAAGGAGCCATTTACCATCTGATTCATTTCATTATCCTGAAATGAAGCCATGATGCAGGGAGGATGTGAAAGTCAGTGCTCCTAAAGTATGAAATGATCCAGATTTGTACTTACCTTAAAGAGGACTTTCTCTGAGGAAATGGACATCAACCATTGATTGTAATGGGATATTGCAAGTTTAAAAAAGACCAAATGAGACATAAAATCAAGTGTCATGATTTACACTTTATGATCTTATCCAAGTTTCAACCTACTGTACAGAAGAGAAATGGAACAAGTGAGCTTAATACAATATCACTTTACAAATGATATCACATCTTCTCTTTTGGTTGGTTTATATTACACAGAACAGTTGAATAGAAATACATCTGCTCATACTGTCAAAAAGGTTAAGATATTTACACAATGTGCAAACTGTCAACACACTTCTTAATTTGATATTGCTATTTTCCCCCAAATGCAAAGAGACATTGGTGTTGCTGTTTTAAGAGACATGAGGACAAAGAAACCCTGAAACAACCATACATAGCAATTATCCTGGCAACACACTGTACATGATCCATCCACACGACAAGTTTACAAAATTAAATAAAAATCAAGTCTGTAAGTGAACATTTAGGATCTGGGGAAGTGAGACCTTCCCATCTTGCATAAGGCATAGCATCTGAGGGGCACTCCCCCTACCAGCAGCCACCGACCCAACCGCTGCTTTACGTGTGAGGTCAATGAACAGATTAAATTATAGTAACATGTTAAGATCAGCAGTGGAACCAATCGCACTACACATACCTACATTGAGATGAGAGGAAGAGCTATAAAACCTGAAAGACATACAGTAAACGTCCATCACATCCGTCCCGTGAAGCACACACTCAACAGTGCCTGGTTTGAGTCCAGCCCCAGACGGAGGAGGATGAGGTTTGTTCTTCAGTGTCTGAGGCTGGAGCAAAGTCCACCACAGTCCCCATGCTCTCATCACTTAGTCTTCTCCTCTGAGTGTCTCTGCTGCTGGAGCCTCTTGGCATAGCTCTGAGCCATGGAGTTAACAATAGAGATGACAAAGTAGCACACCATGATCAGCACCACTTTCTCAAAGATCCACGAGAGCCAGTTCTCATCCTGAAAGGCAGGGGTGAGAGGTTTATGAAACCTTTGTTACTGGTTTACCATTCTATGACATAATCAGCCTTTTGTCTTGGTTCTGAATGCCCCACATTTTTAGCAGGCATAGTTTTTTGGTGTTCTATCAAATGACTGGCAGGCCTAACAGTTTGTAAATTACATTTCCATAATCTCTTTGCAAACCCAATTTAAAGATGGATACAGATTAAGACTAGCAAATCTTAGATAATTTGTGTAGATAAAAAATAAATTTAAATAAAACACTATGTTAATATACTTACAGCTGGCGCCTTTCCTCCAGCATGGTGCAGCTTGTTCCGCTGTGCTTCCAGGTACTGACTGAAAGGCTTCTGGAGTGAAAGTCCAACTTTGGGCACCGACCTAGAATTAAAATCACAAAAACATAATTACTCACCTCACCCATTCACCTAGAAGAGAGGCATGTGAACACCATGAGGGGTCCTCCTCCTGCAGCTGAGAGCTCCTGTGCTGTTGAGCACCACAGACCAATGAAACACAAAGGCCACAGTGCTCCTTTTATACTCCTCGCTCTGTGTAGAGACCTATGTCAGCCTCTCTACCAGGAAGTGAGTCGACATGATGTCATCACCTTTACCACTACTGCAGCTTTTAGGGTGGAATCACAGCTTGACAAGCCCTTTTTAGGCCACTATAGGAGGGCTGTACTCACATGGGTGCTCCCCATTAGTATTTATTTTAAATTCCATCTTCCACTTCACTGCTTAAGAATTAAACTCACATCATACAAACAGAGCCAAGTATTACAAGTATTAAAAATTAATGAATAAATAAACTAAATGCAAGTGTTACATTTTTTAAGTAAATTGAATTTGTTTTTTTAATTGGTTGTACTAATTGCCCCAAATATGAACAAAAACAGCACTTGTGCCACTGTAACAATTTAACAAAAAGGTTGTATTTAAAAATGTATAATTTAATTCGGATATTGTAACTGAAGGATCCTATGGATGGTGGTGGTGGTGAATCATCAAGACCACTGCATAATTCAAGAGCACTGGGCTGTTACTTCATTATGTGGATACATGTTAGATACAAATGCATTGCTTTCACGATATTGCGTGTGACCTTTAGGAAACAATCCACCATCTCTGTATGAAGTTAGCTGCAGCAGAATTTGTTACATTTGAACAAGGACAAAGTGTCTTGGGTTTAATGGCATTCTTTGGGGTAAGGCTGATACCAATGAGTCACATCATGAAAGTTTGAATGGGACCTCACATGCCTGACCACTAATGCAGGAGATTGATTGCATATGCGAGTTTAAGAAATACCTCCATGGGAAAAATGCTGCACGATCCCCCACAGTGAGGTATTCAGTCATAGATACCAATCAGCAGTGCAAATATACATAAACAAAGGCATTTAGCCACAAGCTCATTGGCTCCATTAAAAAAAAAAGGTTTACCCAATGAGTGACACCATCTGCTCCACTATGTGCTTGCTGAAGGTGATGATGACAAAAAGTTTCTGTAGAGAGACAAAATATACACAACATGTTTAATAAAATATAATAATGCATATGTATATAATATAATATATTTTTGTAGACAAATATAACCCATTATAATTTTATTTAGCAAAAAGCATTATATTAGAACTAGGGGTGGATAAGACAAAAGAAAAATGTGATTGCCTCCCTCTCCATCAATCTAGATTTTTTATTCATTGTAATTTTAATCCAAAACAAATAAAAATTTATATAAATTTCCAGATTTTCCAAATTGCAATTTTACACAAAAAAGTGACATTTATTCCACCAAAGTCCGAGTTCCAAACCACGTACTTTTACTGATAAGACTGCCTGTAGACCTCTCGATTAAAAAGACCCAAGCTGATCACTGACGATTAGCAGACTGAATCTTGATCAATTAAAATTGGATAAATTGCAAATCCAAAATTAGACCTGAAATAAACAATTTCCATCCATACCCATTAACCCTGCCCAAGCTGCCTTTGAGGATTTGTGTTCTACAATAATCATTTCAAATTAAAGGAACCCTTAAATAGTAAAGTAATTAGGAGTTACCCCACAAAAAATGTTTAGTACTTTGAGGATACATTAAACAAAATCATGACACATGGACACATTCAGACAGGACATGACACGTAATATCCAAGTGCTTTAGCGAGACAAAGGGTTTCCCCCCCTGCAGCCTCTCTAGTCTGCTTCACTTCCCCCTCAGACCTCTCCTGTCCAATCTCCATCCACAAGACCCGCTGCTCTCATGGCCCTCACTGAGATCATGAGTTGGTACCACCAACACAAGATTACTTTAGTGTGTGCAACTCAGACATAGCTCTCAACATAGACAAGTTTATATTAGTCACTGATGGGGCAGACTCAACAATTCAAACATGTTCAGAATAGGTTTTAATCAAGTCCAAAGAAAGTCTTTCATATAATACAGTCTGCTCGTAATGCTGGTTTCAATTATGCATTCTCCGCCACCCAAATAGAGACAAACCTGTATGTGCATCTTGATAATGGCCTTTCCAATCAAAGTGGCTCCAAAGAAGGTCCAGAAAGGGACGAGGAAATGCCCACATGTTATTCCAGCCAGATCAAAAAGAGGATTAGGGATCTACAACACAAACTTCAGATTAGTACAATCAATAGTGCCATTTTAAAAGAAATATGTAGAATTGTACTTACTGAGGCACAAGCCAGAATGCCAAAGAAACCCACTTTCTGGACCATGTGTTGGACACCAAGTTTAGCTCTTGTAACAAAATCCTGCAAAAGGCAAATTTTATATCCAAAAATATTCCTTCATATTGTCACCCATGTAACACAATCAAACCAATGCATTTGTCACTTGGTCATTTTACAGAACAAAGCTATAGTCACTTGTGTAAGTTATCTGAAGTCTATGTAATATTGCCATTTTAGGCTGAGGAATGTAGTGAAAGTGCTGTCAAAGGCTTGAGGTCACAGATTTCTTTGATTCTATCTTCATCTCATGGGGGCAGAACCGGTTGTCTGTGGTGACACTGAAAGATGACAGGCTAAGCTCTACAAAGATAAAAGGGACATTAAAAAAGAAAAACTTGACCAATATCATTTCAAGTAAGTAATTAAACTTAAGTGCTTTCAGAGGTTACAAATAAAAATACGATACATTGCATCTTGACTCTGACACTTGTTGGTCTAAAAAGTCTGATTTTCAATTTAAAAAAAAAAAAATTCCTTCAATGTCTTGAGTTAAGAAATAATTATTGGTGACCCACTGGGTCTAATCCTTTGATAATCAGGGAAGTGAGAGAAGGTGATAGAATAGCCCAGCGCTGGTCTTGTACTGACTCAGCATCTGATCCGAGCAGACAGTAGTCATGTGAACTCCTGACAGGACAGCCTGTCATTCAAATTAGAGAGCGGGCAGAAGAAAGAAGGGAACAGAGAAGCCCGGGGGATGATTAAAGGGGGAGTAGGGCTTGGGTGAGTCACCCGCAGACACACTCATTTACTGGAAATCAAGGGGAGTAGCTTCACTGAAGTCACATGACACTCACAGGCCAATCAGTAGTTAGTGCATCTAATTCAATTGTGCTCATAGTCAATAATATGGCAACAAACATGGAAGGGTCTGGACTGACCTGTGCATTCTGTGCCTGTTCCAGCATCTCCTCAAACTCTTCATAGTCTTCATCTTCTGGGTCAGCTCCAGACTGACGAGCAGCGCGGGCCATGAAGTACGGAGGGAGCTCTCCAATGGCGGTCCCGGCCCCCTGATCCGAGTCCAGGTTCGTCTTTAGTGTTCAGAACATTTGACCTAAATGTTTGTTTTATTTTGCAGCTGGTACTCACCCACATGCAGGCCTCCAGACGAACCTTGGACATGATTGTGAAGAGGGAGATGCTTTGATCAGCCTCTTCACCAGGAGGACAGATGATTTGGTCAGGGTATGGAGGCTCAGGGAAGTCTGTGGAGCCACACTCATAAGCTGCCAGAGTCACTGAGGCTATGTGAGGCCCCTATGAGAAGGTATGACAAAGTGTATTCAGCTTACACAAATGCAAAACGTTGCATGGGTGCAATAATGCCAATGTGTAACATTAAATGTGTTAATGTTACATTTGTGCATTGTATGTCATCTAGAACAACAGATGTTTGTCTGTTGAAGAACTTTAATCAATTTGAACAATATTCTTCCCATTTAACTTTCTTAAATAATGCATATTCCCTTGTGTCATGCACACATACAATAACATGCATAGTGCACAGATAGTAGCTGAATCGGACAGTATCCTGACAGGTAGAAGATTCCTTTATCATACTTGGTTAGTCTGATCCACCTGGTCTCATTAACAGTAGGCCCACCTGGAACCACAACAGCCACCCCATTATATGTGCTTAGAGTGACTCTGGGGCAGATAGACAGTGCACTACTGGGCTGTATTGAATATGAAACCTGCCTTACATCTCTGGGACTGGAAGGACAGGGAGTTTGGCTTCTTTACACAGTAGTCCTCTTTAACACAGTTAGTTTAGTTTAACTTTATATATTTTAAATGTGGATACATGCATTTTACTGGTTTACTGTTCATTTATTGGTTCATTAAAAATGACTGTCTTATTTCTCACATTTCTGTATGCAATGTTGTGGACAGGAATAATAGACACAAAGAAGCTTGTTATTGTCTTGAATCTCATTGAGGGATTGCAAAAAACTTCACAATTGTAGAAAAAACATGAATAATTTAATAAAGTAAATTGTTGGACTTTGCACTAAATACTAAATGTGTGGGTGTACACAAACCTAAGTCCCTTTGTTGCTTCATTTACAGAACACAACAGACAAATGATATGAGATAATGTTTACCCTGCATCATTAATATGTGAGCACACTTGTGAACTAGTTAAGCATTTTTGCTGAAAAAAGTCAGTGTGAATAATGTTGTGATCACATTGGTGAGTGATTCCCCTTCCCATGTACACAGTGAGGTCATCCTCACAGCAATAAATACTTGAGGTTTGAGCTTACCTCATCTGGTGGGAAATGTGGGATTTCATAAAGAAAATACACTGGGGATTCCTGGCCATAGGTGACATCACCTCATGCATGAGTGGGCTGATCATCTTTTCATGACTAATATAAATGCAAGGGTCCATTATAGATCTTGTTTCTGTCAAACATGTGTAGCTGTTTTAACGTTGCATGGGTTAAAACATCTTGGTGAATTTTTATAATTTTACTTTCTGGTTGGACTTGAGCTTTAACACTGTTTACAGTATGATTGCTAGTTAACAGTTGCCCATCTAATTCTCACAATTATTATTAAGAGAATTAGTATAAAAGTACATCACAACACCTTTATTTACTTTGTTCTTGCACCACAGGAAATGGCTCACTAAAAGAAATAACCCACCCTTTGAGTCTGCACAAGCACAAGTCTTGTTGCAACCCATTTACACACCTTACATTTTATTTTTACTATACCAGTACTGGGTATTTCTTCCCACTTAATATGACTACATCAGCACAGGATGAATAGTAACAGTCATAGCTGTTGCATTATGATGGAAAAGATTAGGTCAGCTGTAACACATCAGTACAGGGAACTTCATCAGGCCTATACTTTAGTATTTGTATTTGCCACATAGCAGTTTTAACCAATGTCATGGCTGAAACATTTGAGTCATGAAATTAACTTCCTTTTAGTACTGGTTGACAAAATCTATTTTTGGTGACATGTGATGGTGACACCTTGTTTTAAAATTATGTTAAAGATCAAATTTGTTTTCTAGAAAGGGAAATCGCCACTTAAATAAAGTGTGCATCAAAATGTTAATTTACTAGTAATATGCAATTATATAAAAACAAAAGGTGACAAATCTCCACAGTAGAAAACAGCTTTTACTTAATATTTAAAGGTGTTCTGTATTACTTAAGTTGTTGCTTTAACCTGAAGATGATGGATCACAAAACTGTATTAAAAGAGAGTAAAAGATTGCCCTCTTACCAAGTAAAGAAGAAATGTGTGTAGGCCGGTGCCAAGGCCTACTGAAGACAAAATGCCAAGGCCTACCCAATAGGCACACCATAGGAACTTCTTCTCCAGGTATTTTACATACTGTAACAGAGCAAACAAGATGGAGAATATTGTCATTATGATATGACTTCTACACAACATTTGAGGACGCAGACTTGGACAGTGCACAGACAAGGGTGTCATGTTAATATTAGCTTTTTGAACACATTTGTAAAAAGAATCATGAGGGCTGTATTTTACATAAAAGGCAAGTACAGGCATTTTTACAACACATGGCATTTCTTAGATTAATCCTCTTTATTCCCTAATCCTGTTTGAGGTTGAGTGATTGAGCCATTTATCAGCTGCTTTGGGTCAAGAGGGATTCATGAAAATGGACCATTCTTACACTCATGCACTCACAAATTAAAATTAGATAATATAACGTAATCATTATAAAGCTTTTGATAATAGAATAATCTGAACACACTGAATACATTTAGGGGTTGTTGTAAAACTTGAATTTAATCTAAACAAAAATTGTAAAAACTGCCTCAGTTAGAGATACCAAAACATAACTTCTTGTAGATAGTTTGTGATGACGAACATTGGCTTATCTTTAACCTTTAAACTGACTTGTGTTACTACAGTTGATAATTAACAAGCCAAAGAAAACAACTAAACAATGCATACCTCTTGGTGCCCCCCCTCAGTTGAGTAGGCCATTGAGAAGAGAGAACAAACCAACAAAAATAAGAGCACTACCCCTCGCCTTTGCCAAAGCCTGATGGATGAACACAAGAAAAAATTGAAACATTAATGACAACTATTATTGAAAGATGTATAAATTTTTTCCTGTTATGTGTTGGTCAATGTGTTTATTCATTGGTACAGTTCAGTGGAAAATGAAAAAACAACATTAGCAACAAGGTCGGTTAAAACAGGAAAAACTGGATCCGCTGCTTACTTCAAAGTCAATTCTTTTAGCTTGATGAGGGTCTCAAGGAGAAAGTAATGCAGCGTAGTGACAGGCTTCCTCCATAAAACCAACGAGAGACGCTCCTCCTTCTCTTTTAGCCGTCTGTCTCTTAGTACAGAGTCTGGAGAGGAGGGGGAGATCATTATAACGCCTTCTAGTATGCTTGGTCTTAAGTCTGCACACTCCACTGTATGTTCCCCTGTTGTTGTCATCCTACTAGTAATGTTATAAAACAAAACTAAGCAAGTGCCAAAGGTTAAAGGGTAGTGTGTTAAAGCATAAACATAAAATAACAGCTTTGTTATCATTCCGTGTCATCAGGAAGTTACAAAGCCCAAACTCGTGAGAAATGTATGTAACTGTATGTATAATGTATATCTACTGGCTTTTTTTTCTTGCAAATAGGAAGACCAGACGACTGAGGAATTACACAGACATCTTTTCTTGCAAATGTTTACCTGCAGATTTGCCATTCTGTTTGTCCTTAGCTCCTGAACGTCTCTGGGACTGCTCACAACTGTCCCCATTTGCTGCCATGTCCAGAAATGTTTAACAGATGAGTCTATCTGTATGGAAAACGGGGGGAAATTAGTTGAAAGTTTGAGATGTATACATAGAGTGGATTTATAAGGCACTGCGCCTCACTTGTGACATGTGAGAGTACCGTAGGGGCCAAGACAGACCCTGTCCTTTTGACTCCCATGCTCATTTAGGTTAGGGACAACAAACCAAAAGAGTCGTTCGATGGCCAAGTGTACAGAAATTTTCTCTGACTATGTAACCATCACATAAAATTTACACAATATTAATCGGTCCAAAAAGATGCTTTAATACGAGGAATTTAGTAGACTGCTGATGCTAACCGGTTAGCCAACGCGTTAAGCTAGTAGGGCACGAACACCACAGAAATAACAAAAGCTTACGTAAATTTTGAAATGACTCACTTACTGTGCGATGTGTAAAATACTTCTCAACACGAACACGTAAATGTATACAATGACCTGGTGAAAATAACGAAACGAAGCGGCATTTGTTTAAATGAAATGACAAGCATACCTCTCGCCTGTCCTCTTCACCCGGAAGCAAATATGGACCGTTTCAAAATAACACAAAACTTAGATTTGTTGTGGTAATTAGAGATTTGTTTTTCCCCAGAACGACAAAAAAGCCTTTTTAAGCTTGACACAATATGCCATAATTTAAGCTCTTTTGGAACCACTTCCCTTAAATTGTGATTTATGTTAAGTTATTGACGTTGTCATCATGAATTGTTGTTGTAAAACCGTCTGCGGTTTTATTTTGAAAGTCCTGAAATGACGTGAGTCCATCAGTTGTAAATAGTGGGCCAATCAGGTGTTGCCAAATCCAACAAATTACAGCGAATTGGTCTCTCCATAAATAACGGTCTATGTAATTTCCATGAATTTTTCTGTAATAATTTGAGAAATGTATGAATACAATCTAAACATCATTATAGTAATGCCGGCCTCCCATAGCTTTTAGGGGCATTGTTCAAATCAAGAAATACAGGTAATTTTATACAGAGGGACACAAAAGTGCTCCATTGATTTATTACAATATCGTATTGAAAACAATACATGAAACCAGAAACAATACATGAAACCAGAAATTCCTTTGTTTGCATTTATGTTCAAAACTAAATATAATCATTATATATCATTTTAATCACATTTCAACCAGTCCACTAACTTTTGCAATATAATCAAGAGTGTGAGTGTAATTATTGGCTGGATTCAGTAAAATCTAGTCAAATATTGACCAAGAATATGTACATATTTGAGCTGCTATCCACTGCATTTGTAATTTGCTAAAACAAACTTTACTTCAAAAGAAGAGTTATAGCGAATCAAAAGTAACTGGTCCACTGCTGCCAAGATAATAGTGAAAAGTAACATACAGACAACTTCACTTTCACTCATGGGCTCACATGACAGCTTATAGGACCAGAGTCTGTCAGGCACTGGCAGATGGCTTTTTCTATTCCTGGTTAGTAACTCAAGTAGGTCGTGGTACGGTATGAGTCCTTTAATGCATTAGTTGCGTCACTCATCATAATGAAGAGAAGACAGGAACTTATCCACATCCAAGTCTTGAGGAAAACATTCCACCAATTTCTTTCGTTCCTAAAATGAAAAAAAAAAAACACATATCAAAAATGCAATCCAATAATTTAATTTAATTACAAATACAACAATAGTATAGCATTCTATACTACACATATTATGTATTGAGAACAAGTGTGCCAGTGGTGGTGTAACTGTCGCACAATAAAGATTACTCAAACTTGCATGAATCACTCAAAATACAACTTTATTACTGTCAAATTAATTGAAATCATGTAACAAATCCCAATTTACTCACTTTTTTCTTTCTAGGTGTCCGTTTTGGCTCTTTTTTTGCTGGGGGACTGGATGTTGGAGTGGGCTGCTTGCGCTTCTTGGGCATCTTTGAGGATGTTGGCGACTGTTCCCCTGCCCCTTCCTGACGCAGACTATTCTTCAACGGCGTTCCGGTCCTGGCCAGTGCAGCCCGGGACAGAATCATGAGCGTGTGAGCTGCCATGTTGATGCTGCTTTCACTTCCTGCTTCACTGGCGGGGCTACAGGTGGGCATGTCAGAGCTGTTGGGTGGCATTAGGTGTCTTGGAGTGCCCTCACTAGCTCTACTTTTTCTTGTTCGTGTAGGAGTCTTGGGGCAATCACTACCTGACTCCTCTTGGCTGCTAAGCTCTGCACCTTTAGGGGTAGATGGGGAGTTGAGTGCTTGGAGGTCCTGAAGCATTTCGGCTGCCTGTTTGGCAAGAGCACTTGTTTTTGAAGGAGGTTTGGAGGACTTGGACTGAGTGTTGGGTTGTGCGGGTGTGGGGGATGAGGCTGCGGATTGTTGTTCTTGAACACTACCCTTCAGTTCATTCTCCTTGTTAGCTGTAATACTGGTTGTCTCTTGAGTCCGTTTCTCAGAGCGACCCTCTCTTGTTTTTACTTTATCTGTAGCTTCCTTTTCTTTTCTACTCCCAGATTTTTGGAATGAGTCAGTGGACAATGATCTTGAAGTACGAGACTCCTTTTCCCTATTGTTACTCTCTTCTGTCCCATGATTTTGTTTCCTTTCAGAAGATCTTCGACTAGATTCTGATGGCTTTGTTATGTCAATGATGTTCGCTCCTCCACCGGACTCCTTATTAGCTACATTATATTGTTGTTTGCGGGAGCCTTTTTTAGCAGTCTCCATCTGGTTCTGCTGTGAAATGGTGGAGTCTGAACATCTAACAGTCTCTATCCTTCTCTTGGGCTTGTTGCTGGTGAGGATAGCAGGCTTTGTCCGAGGGGATTTTGGAGGTAAAGGCTGTACGCTTGAAGCAGATGGAGATGTGTTGATTTTACTTGTCTGTGATTCACCAGATGAATCAAAACAAAGAATCCTTCTATGACCAGGGCTGGAACTTGTCGATACACTTTGAGTTCCTGAACTTGGTGCTGGTGGTGAAACGACATTTTTCTCAGAAGCTGAAACATAAAATGAAAGACAAGGTTTATGTGGTATTTATATCCAGAAGAGGCACACACCAAGGCTAATTAAGACATCCAGTCTAGAGAACAAAAGTAGGCTTAGTGACCACATGACTTACTTAAAGTGGTAGACGGTTTGGCAGCTCCAGCAGGTACTGACTTCATGGTATCTTTCTGTTGTACCACTGGTGGGCTTGGTATGGCAACAAGCTAGAAAAGCAACACAAAATCCAATGAATCAATATTATTGTGTAATTAATTTGATGTGATAACTGCAAACACAGTGGTCATTATTAGTTATTATTTTCTTCTTTTTAAGTTGAATTGCATGCAGATAGTTCAGATACATTTACATTCATAACATTAATACATTTGCTATTGATTACAAATAATAATTTCCATTTTCTTGCACATTATAATTACCTGGTTAGACATCATTTGAACATTTCCCAAAGTATTTTGACCCATAACAGACAATGGAAGCACCACAGGTTTTATAGGTGATGGCAGGATGAAGGCTGATCCTTGAACAAGAAGATTTTGTATTTGTGAGTCTATGAAGTCCTAATTCATTCATTGATCAATCATCAGATACCACTTACCAGTAGTGAATCCTTGAGTATGCGGGGTTACACCAAACTGGGTGGGAGCGATGGCTTGTCCCTTGGACACAGGAGATGGCACTATTTTCTGTCTGTTCTGCACATCTCCCGTAGGAGGCTCAGTTACGAGGAAGTAGCTTGCAGCAGTTGTGGTAGCACCATCAAAAGGCAGCTGAATGATGTAGCTTTGCTGGGGCTGCGAGGTTCCAGTCAGGGGAGATGCGATAACTGCCTCAGACTTCTGTAAACAACTAACTGCCTGTGCGGCCTCGTCCAGATTGCCTTTAGGTGTGCCAGGGACAACGGGGGACTTGGCTGGAGAGGAAAGATAAATAGTGGGAATTTTGTCACTGGAGATGCTGGATATGGCCTGACTCAAGGCTGTGTCAGAGGTAGAATCTTCCTCTTGGTTGTCACTAATAATGATTTTCAGTGACATGATATTGCTGGGATCTGCTCCAGTTTTGTTTGAGGAGGTTGGTTCAGTTGTAGACTCCGTAAGAGAGGATGATGGTACAGACGTTTGGGGCATTGCCGTGGATACAGAGGAGGAAACTGACACTGGTGACGCTGAAGTAGCTGGTGCTAAAGATTTTGATGATTGTGATATGGTGGGGGTGACTGTGGTAGTAGAAGCAATGGATGTTTCAGATGATAATGGATAAGCAGACATATCTGTGTCTCTCTCCCACTGCTTGACAATTGTCCTGGTGATGGGGAGTAGCCTGGTACAGGTTGCAGAGTAGCTGAACTAGCTGAACTGTCTTTTTGATTTGGGGTAGGCATCGGCTGCACAGAGGATCCTTGGGCCTCTTTATTTTCATGATGTCCATTTAAGTTAGGAGTTTCTGACACAACTGGGGCCATGGTAGTTGGCGGTAGTGACAGGTTTCTATTAGAGGCAGCAGGAGCAGATGTGGGGGCAACAATTGTGGTGGAAATGTTTGTTGGGGTAGGTGCTATTGTGGCTTGAGGCTCATCAATGTCCATAGCCATTACAGTGTCAGAGTAAAGGTTTTTTTCAGTTCTTTTTGAGGATGAAGTTCCTTGGGGTTCTTCACTACTTTGCATCACTGACAATAACCTAGCAGAACTGTTTTCAATTCTGGAACTTCTGTTGCACGGGACAATAATA
This sequence comes from Periophthalmus magnuspinnatus, assembly GCF_009829125.3. NCBI lineage: Eukaryota > Metazoa > Chordata > Actinopteri > Gobiiformes > Gobiidae > Periophthalmus > Periophthalmus magnuspinnatus. The sequence continues at coordinate 16,295,445 of NC_047138.1, forward strand.
GTCTTTTTTAACAAAGGGGCCGACTTCCTGGTTTTACGCTCGATGGCAGGTTTTGTCTTCACAGAAACCGATTCAGAAGCTTCTTTTTGTATGGTACCTAAAAACAATATACAGTATATGTTAATACATGCAAACACAAACTAGATCTAATGATGTCCAATTTTCATATTCAGTCAAATAATTAATTTCACACCAACATGATCCAAAATACAGTTTCTGAATTGAATACATGGTCTATGGACTGCACTGACAATTCAAGCAAATTGCAGAAGCCCACCCTAAAATAAATGGAACTACTAGCAAAACTACTCTGTTCTGAAGATCAAAGATAAAAGAAACCTGAATCGAAACTCTGACTGGGCTTGGTCACAGATGATGGTCCAGGTCCAGGAGGATGACCTTCTTCTGGGCTACTGCTCATATTTCCATCTGCTGCTTCGCCATCTGCTGATCTAGTTTTATCTATTAAAATGAACCAAAAAACTCAACATTTGTTTTGGGAGAGACAGTTAATCAAAGGTACACAGGTAAGCACTTACTGCAATCAAAAAGGTCAAAGAGGGCTTGAAAAGCTGGATCAGACTCTGTCTGCTCCAAAATGTCATGAATGGCATCATCGGTCATATGGATCTCTCCCTGCGTCAAACACAAATACATATAAACAATAAAGAAAATCATTTTAACAATACATAACAAAATATGGCTGCATGCAAGTGTACCTGCAGTCCTAGAATTTCATCGATGGACTGATCAGGTTCCACCATGTTGGCAGCAGCTTTTGATGACTGAGGTGTAGGCTCGCTGATGTAAGAAGGAAGATATATTTTGATTATTTGAATAGTACAACCTGCAGTAAAGCCCAATGAAAACTTGGAGAAAAACCCACCTAGAAAGAATTTTGTTGATATTTTCAGCCAGTTTTTCTTGCAAAGATCTATCCCCTAATATTTTCTCACGAGCATTCTGAATTACTAGTTGCTGTGGTAAAGCAAATAAATAGTGTGGAGTTTAAAATGCATGTTTCTTGCACATTAACAATAAAGAAATTGCAGTTACTTACAGGAAAATTTTCATCAACAATCTCCTCGGTTTCCTCTTCTACAGTGATCCCACCAAGAGGAACAGGTCTCGAAGAACCCACTGATCCACCCAGTGCACCAGTTCTCTTCCTTTATTTCAAAAGTGAAAATGAATGCATTATAATAAAGCATTTTGATATATACTAAATATTATGAAGGCTTGGAGTTCAAGCCAAACATATGGTCACTTTATGCACAATACTACTATTTTATAAACAATAATTTGTTCAGATCGTGGTAGTTTCAGCTGTTGATTAAATTTTTTGCATGTTTCAAATACAATTTATGACATACAAGTTTATGAGAGTAAACTGAAAAAAGAAAAATATGTTACCACTTTCTTCTTCCGGGAGACATCGGTGCTGGATTTAGGCGATGCTCTGTTACATGCATAGGAGATTCCCCTGAAAAATACATTTACAATTATGTGTATTACTTATATACAAAATCTAACAGACCAAAAAGTATAAATACAGGGTACAGGATATTTACTAGGTGTGTTAAGAAGTCGACTGGCTTCATGGCTTTGCTGATGTGGAGCACTGCTGGGCGCAAATCTGTGCTGGCCACTGCAGCTTACAGGTGTCGAATGTGTAAGAATACAATGTGAAGTTTGTGCAGGGCTGACAATTGAGATGGTCTCGGAAACAGTTGAGCACACTATTCCATTGGAAGAGTTTGTTAATGCTCTCTGTCTGGCTATATTTGCCAATCCAACACGAGAACGCACTGAAAATCAAGAAATCAAGTTTCAGAAAAATGCTTTATAATAACCTGTATTGTTTTATGATCACTTACCCCGTTGACAGGCTGACAATGCTGGAGAATTTTGCAGTGACCTAGAAATGTATAGGTTAATAATAAATATACAAGTAAATACATTTTAAAGGTACACAACTAGATGCAATCACTAACTTGATTTGATTGAGTGTAAAATCCAGCTTTTTCCACAAAGATGACATCATAGGTGGTACTTGGTGATTGGACTCTTGAGAGAAAGAAACAAGAAATAAAGGATGAGTGTATTAATTATATTTACGTTGAACGGAGTGCAAAATATCTAACCTTTTGTTTTGACAGCCACATAATCGTTCAGGATGGTCGTTAACCCTTTTCCAAAAATAGACTGTAGACAATAAAAGCATTATTAATATATTATTACGACCGAGTGTGTGTATTCTTTGGGCTTCAATGAAATAAGGCTTACAAATACACAAGCAGGAATAGTTCCATCTTCGGAGCTGTGTTCGGCATACTCCTTTAGGTTTGGACTTTCGTGAATAAAAGCTCGGCTTGTATCAGATAATCCTTCCTCTTGGAGATACCCTGTTAAGACATGAACCAACGAACAGTGTAAGTGTTACAATATAGGTCAATAATAGAAACTTCATCACGTACAATGCCAGCGTTGTTATGTTTTATTGTCGTTGTGGGCTAGCTAGCGTTGAGGCTAACGTTACTTACCCAAAACAAGTCGTGCAATGTCTGAAGGTAGCAACATCACTCCGTATTGGTTTATAAAAATACACCGTACTAAAGATATGGCAACATATTTAACGCGTGTATAATGTAAACAGGTAGAAGTCCCTCCAAAGGCAAGAGAATCAGCTGTATTGATATGAGTACGACGTCTGGAGGGCACTGCAGCTTAGTTAAAAGGCGGGGAACTCAAGCACCTGCAACCCGGAAGTGGACTACTTATATTTGCTGAGGCTCATGGTCGTTGTAGTCCGGCTTAAAATGTTTACCCTGGCTGTTATCAACCACATCTTTATACCATATGTTTTGACGTATTATTTAGAATGTAGGCAATACAAGAAACTACAAATACTGTGTCCGTAAATAATGAGTTGAAGTAAACTTTTATTTGAAGACTTGACCCAAGTTAATGAACACGTTAGTGTAGCCATATGGCCAGGAAGTTATGACACCATCCAGTGGTGAATGCTGTCTGGGGCGGGAATTTCCTGTGCAGATTTTGCGTATACGTGCATGGTTTGATCACGCACGCCAACATGCAAAGTTGTCAAGAGGAGAGCAAGTTTGTGGACACTACTTCATCTTCCTAGTCGTGAACCACGTAGCATACAGGCATACATCTAACAGATTTGGGTACCAGAAGTTACAAAGACACTAAAAGGTCAGTGGTATGTTTGTTTACGTGTTTAAATCCTCACACTCCATGGGGCTGCTCGAGCTAAGTTGCTATGCCTTTAGATAATTGCTGTTATTAAATAGAGATTAATAACTGCCGCATTTTTGTTCACTCTTGTCTCTCACTATTCATACAGCTCTGCACAATGAGCCTGGCACTTCATGAGCTCCTGGTGTGCTGCAAAGGCCTGGAGAGTGACAAAGCAACAGAAAGAAAAGTACTTTCATTTTATTTTTGCGTAATATTCCATTAACACATAATCAGTGTATGTATAGCTGATGAAATTAATACTACACCTAATAAATTGTCCACCCCTACAGAAAGAGGCTGACCGCTTTAGAAGACTTCTCCGTTCCCCAGACATTGTACAGGAGCTGGATCGTACATCTGGAGATAAAAATAAAGGCTCTAAGCAGCTCACATGGGATGCTGTTTTCAGGTGAATTTATCCACTATTCTATTTAGGTGTAATATGAATGCTATACATGTTGCAAGATGCTGTCATTGATTTTAATTATAAAAAATTTGCACACCAGATTTCTGCAGCGTTATGTCCAGAGAGAAACAGAAAGCATACAGTCCAGCAGAGCCAATGTCACATCAACAACATTGGCGACACGCAAAAAGAAGATGGCAGAGATGTGTAGTTTGATTAAGTTCTTCATACGCTATGCAAACAAACGTGAGTTGTGGATGTTCATAAATCTACTACTCATTTGTTGAGATAATAAGTGAATAGCATAATAATAACCATGTTATTGGCCATATTGTTTTACAGGTGGGCCCCGGCTAAAGTGCAGTGAGCTCTTAAAACATGTAATGGATGTGCTCCAGTCTTCATACAGCTGTTCATTCTATGGTGAAGACTACAGTAGCCTCTTGGACAAGGACATACTCTCTGTCCGCAAGTACTGGTGTGACATCACTCCCCAGCAGTGGCATAGTGAGTGAATAATGTGAATGATACTGTGTAGACATTCAATGTACTTGTACGAATTTGTTTTATGATCCTCAGGTATTTTGGAGTTTTACTGTGGCTTGTTTATTACTTCATCCAAGTCCATCAACCGCGTGTTAGTTAGTAGAGTTATTCATACCATAGTCCAGGGTTGCTGCATGCAGACAGATGGGGTTGACAACATCCTATTTTCATTTTTTTCCAAAGCACTTCTGAATGCAAGGTAAAGATATAAACACTGTTCAAATACAAATACACATGTTCTCTCCTTATTATAATTCTGTATTGTTTTATTTAAGGCAAGAGAAGCACCTGACTGTTATAGAACATCTGGTCTCAGCTTTAAACATCTTTTTGAAATCTGCTTCAATGAACTCCCGAATGAGGGTATGCCGCCTGGGAGAGGACCTTTTGCAACCTTTGCTGTTTGTGTGGGCAGATATGAGACCGAGTGCCAATCTCAAAGAGGAGATTGTAGAGTTCTGTCAATTACAAATCTGTGTTCACCATCCCAAAGGGGCCAGGACACAGGAGACAGGTTAGAGTTCGCATCTTAACTGTAGTCTCATATTCACAAAATTTAAAGTGTTAAATTAGTGACAGTATCTAATTTTCTTTTAGGTGCCCATGCTGAGGACTGGACAAGGTGGCACGGCCTGTTGTACAGCATGTATGATACTTTAGTCCGAGAGATCAGTGATATTGGCAGCAGAGGAAAATACCTTGCAGGAACCCGAAACATTGCACTCAAAGACGGTCTAGTACAACTTACAGCTGACATATGTCACATGGTAAGAAAAATTAAGTACTTTCAAGTAAGCTTTCTTGTTTTTTTTTTTATTTGTTTTTATATTCTCTTGTCTTATGTGTTTACTGTGTAGTTTTTTAGCGAGAGGAATGATGTGCAGTCTTTGGAGGTGACTCAGACCTCATTTAGAGCCACACAAATGGGAAGTCCCACTCATGGAGCAGCCAGTAAACGACGTCGCATAGAACTAAGCTGGGAGGTCCTTCGTGACCGCCTGCTGCCTCAGCAAAGGGACTTTGATATTATACCATGGTAGGAAAGATAATTTTCTTTGGTGAAAATTATTTAAAAATTATTGGTGAAATTACTAATAATTTGGTCTCTGCTGTACATTAATGCCCCTCTTTGCCTCTCAGGCTGCAGATTACCACACTGCTTATTTCCAAGTATTCGTCAGTGGTACCTGCTCAGGAGCTTGCCCCTTTGCTGTCAGTGCTGTACCAGCTGCTGGCTGAGCAGCGCAGAGGGGAGAGGGGACTGTATGTACTCCGCTGTCTGAAAGAAGTGGCCTCCTGTCAGGCCAAAGACCCTAGCAGATTTCACACGTGCAGGGCAGAGCTGAGCAGACTCTGGTGTAAAGTTTGGTCTTTGACCCTACGGAGGGTCAGCTCAACACATATAGAGGGCCCAAGTCTTGATCTGCTAGCATCTATTGTCCATGGAGAACTGATTAATATGGATAGAGAGTTCTGGAAACTCTTCTCTGGATCAGCATGTAAACCTTCAAAGTGAGAGACAGACATTGTATTTTAAGCTTTATATAGGTTTGAGTCATTACTTTATTATCTTTGCTTTGCACCTGTGCACAGGCATGCCGCCCAGTGTTTGGCTCAGGCCCTGATGACTTGGCCTGTCCCTAACGTCTTTCTTGGGGGTCGAGGATGGGCAAGTGTAGGGCTGGTGGATGGACTTGTGTCCTCAAACCTAAAGGACACTATCACTGAATGGCTTCTAATGAGTGACCAGAGTGATGAACTTGAGGACAACTCTAGGCCTCACCCCATCATCTGCAGGTGTGCCAAAGTAAAAAAGAAAGCATGGACATGTATTTGTTTTTTCACCTCTAAATTGTTTCATGTACAGAGACTTCCCTGACTATCTTATTGCAAGTATCCTAGTGTCTTTAACCTTTAAAGACACTAGAGCAGGGCTCAGGTTCCTTCTTAGTTGGGATGAAGTGAAGAGGTAAGGCTCAATGAAAACACAACTATAAAGACTTTGCAGATACCAGTCTATTTTCTTTATATTCCAGAACTGTGAACCAGGATAATTTACAACCAAATACACACCTTATGGAGGAGATCGAGTTGCTCTTTGTACAGTTTAGCTTTAACAGCACCCACCTGGAAAAACAAGAATTTAGTGGGGAAAAGCAAAAGGAAAAACCTCCTTGCCAGTTTACTGCTTTTCCTGGTCCTAGAAATGAGTTGGAGAAATCCTTACTTTTTGTGGCTGACAATCTACTCAACTGCTACTCACCAGATGTAGGTGAACATAAGAACCTACTGATATGATGCATGATAAGTGAAACCATTCCTTTTCTCGTGCAGTCCTCATCCACTCCTCCAGAGTGTCTGGTGCGATGTTTCAGTCTGCTGACCAGTGTTTTAGCTGCTTATGTTGCCACTGGATTTCTGACAGAAGAGGATGCATGTTGCTCTCCTCTCTTCCACAAAGCAAAAGTACACTTTATATTTAGAAGTGCATTGTTCAATGTGTGTATTTTGGATAACTGTTTTCTTTTTTCAGGCTGTTGCACAGGACTTCAGTGGTTTTATTTCTAATGTGAAGGTGAAATTGACAGAAGAAGGAACCATGACTACACTGATGTCTGTCATGAAGCTTTGTGCCGAATCAGCCAAAAGCAAAAATAAGGTTCATACTTAATCAGACAATCTAGCCATGTTTTTGTGCCCTTGCTGTAAGTAACTGTTTTTCTTTGTTTTATTTTTTTAGAATAATGCCTTTTTTATTTCTTCGAGGCTGTTCATGATGGGATTACCTGGGAGTCTCCTGAGTGAACTTGCTGAGCTCTGCAAGTTACTGGTGAGTAATAAACTACTACACATAGGACATCTCCCAGGCTTACAGCAAACTGACTGATTGTTTTCTCACAGCTGAGCAGTGTTTCCAAGAGGGCGGTGGCGGAAGATGATCCCATGGAAGATGAATTTAACATGACTAGAACCCAACATGGAGATGACAATGACTTATTTGAGGATGAAGAGAATCCTCATACCAGCGCCAATGGCACTCATGAACCAAAGGGAGATGCAGACACCTCCACAGGGCCAGGTAATTCAATAGTTAGAAATGTAATTATGGTTACACTGGCTTGTGAATGCACAAAGGGCTTGCAGCACTGCCCCCTAGCGCTCAGTACAGTAGTACAGCAGTTTAGCAAACTGTTTACAAAACTGTAAAATACAACAGTTTAAGATGACACTTTAACTTGATGTTTTATTCACAATTTAGGTGCAAAATGTCCATTAGCAGACAACAGCCTGGCTCTCCAGGACCAGGCTCTTCTCCCCATCCTGGAGTTCCTGTGTGTGTGTGCGTCCTTGCCAACTGTCCATGGCCTGCTCTTTAAACCACAGGAGGTACGACACAGGCTGCTACTACTTTTGAGACATATTGACTTTACTAAACCACTCCACCTTCACATGGTAAGTGTCAGCTTATCTAGATGTATATATAGTAGTTGAGCTGCTGGATAACAATTTGTGTGTTGTAGTATCTTGTCTTGTTAAAAAAGCTTCCTGCTGAGGACTCACTTACACCAGAGGAGTTTGATTCTCTGCTCAGTCCACTGGCGTAAGTAGCAAGGCTGTTCCTGCTACATCTGTAAATCTTAGCTTATTTAGCTTATTTGGTAATACCATTGTAACACATAATGCTCTGTGATCCTGTTGTAGAGACCTGTGCTCAATGTATCGACAGGACCAAGAGATTTGTGCTGCAGTTCTCTTGGCTTTACTGCCCTCTATCAAAACTTTAGGCAGGACACAGTACACGCCAGAAGAGATGAAGCATGTTAATGGATCTTTACTACAAGTTCTGTCTGGGTTTTGGTGAGCACACATTTTCTGGGCTTAAGAATTATATTTAAATTACTTTATATTTTCGAAGAATGCCATGCTTTAATATGTTCTTTTATAGTTTCCTCAGCCAAACTGGGAAATGCATGGCTACTGTACGTACAGCTTTGATCAGATGCCTTGTTGCACTCTTAGAGGTATGATTCATAAGGTTTAGTTGAAAGCAACTAACTTCCCCAGTTCCCCAATTACTTTTTAAATTAAGATTTCTTTTTTTCCTATTTAGACTGACCCATGCTGCAAATGGGCCATTCTGAGTGTTAAAGAGGAGGAGAATCCAGTATCTGTTATTCTTCCATGTCACCTGGCAGATTCACATCACCAAGTCCGGATGCTAGTAGCATTGTCAGTGGAAAGGTACATTGCACAGCTAACTTAATGATAAGAATTCATATGTAGTTCTTACAATTGCAATTACAGCATAACCTTTTGAACAGGTTATTTGTGGACACAAGACAAAATAATCTAAAAATGTTACCACTAAAAAATCAGCAGGAAGCATTTGAAAACCTTTATCTGAAGGCTCAAGAAGCCATGGGACTCCATGTAAGTTGTGGAATGCTGTTGCTTTTGTGAAGGATACTTTGGTGTCAACATTTAACTCTTAACATTGTTCATATCTGTTCATGCAGAGACACATTTCTTCAGAGGAAAAACCAGATGAAATGTTTAATCGTAAAGCTGCTCTCTTAAAAACTCTGTCCTCAGTGTTGTGCTGTAGTCCAGTGTGTGAAAAACAGGCATTGTTTGCTTTGCTGCAGTCATACAAGGAGAATGATATTGAAGAACAGCTGATTAAAAAGGTACGGGAGTGGTAAGTCAAAATTGTCATTACTTGTCAGAAAATAATCTTTCTTATTCCCTTTTCTTTTGCAGATGTTGTGCACCGTGTCTAACGAGTTGGGCTATAAAAATGTGAAAACAATGGTTACCTCTCATCTGCATTACTTGATTGCAGAGTGGCTAACACTGCGAGTGTCAGATGATCGTTACACTCTGGGTTCATTTCCAAGCACCCTTCTGGATCATAACACTGTCAAGGAGTTTTACAAGTCAGATAATCTGCTGTCTCTATGATACCATACCTGGAGTCTGAAATTAACAGTTTTTTTAATGTTTCCATGAAGCTCTAGCTATCCTGTGTTGGTACCCCACCTGGTCTTCTTGGATGACTTTGAGCAAGTGAAGTCTATCAGCAGATACGTGGATAAGGACTGGAGAGACTTGCTTGCTGACTGCTTCCCAAAGATCATGGTCAACATCCTGCCGTACTTTGCACTGCCTGGTCAAGACGCTCAGGTGACAGAGCAGAGGGAGAAGGCCCACAGAGTATATGACCTGCTCAAGGAACCCAACTGTCTAGGCAAACAGGTAGTTTGGTTTGTTAAATACATATATGGTGGAATGTCTATTTGAAGGACCACTAGTACTTACTGCATACTGTATTTTTTCTTCAGCAAATTGACAACCTAATCCACAGTAATCTGGCCGATATTGTGGTAGAGCTTCTAATGACTTTATATGAAGGAAGTGGTGCCGATGGAGACGGAGATGTAGGTGATTTGAAAAACTTCACTGGGTGAGGATCCTTTTTTCACTGTTATATAGGATTTACTCACTTTTTGTAAATTTGGATGTTGTTGTTTTTAGGGAACTGGATCCTGTACCAAATCCTCCATACTTTACTTCTCATGTCATCCGAGCTACACTGGATTACCTTAGCAAGTGCCACAGTGCTAACCATAAATCCTTGGTAGCCATTTTGTCCAAAAACCCTGTGAGTTACTAATATTACCAATATAATGTTATGATAAAAAGTAGTACTAGTAGTAGGAGCAGAAGGAGCAGGAGAACCAGTAGGACAAGTAGGACTAGTAGTAATAGTAACAGAATTATTTTATGTCATTCCAGAGTTCAATCCAAAGAATATTGCTCTGTGTGTGTGAGAAGGCTGCAGAGACAACCAATAACTATGAGCGCCACCGCATCCTGATGATGTACTACTTGTTTGTGAATCTGCTCCTGAAGGAGGTCAAGGACGGGCTGGGCGGAGCCTGGGCCTTTGTGCTCAGAGACATCATCTACACACTTATACACCACCTTAGCAGCCCGTGAGATTTTACTATTACTGCACTCAAGAACAATCTGCTAAATATAAGTTGCAAATCACAAAAGAACATTTAATTCTGTTGATGGGACACAAGCTTTTTGGAGTGAATAAGTTCCTTTTGTCCAGTTGAGATTTCAATTCTCTACCTGGATGACTGAGGGATTACACAGACATAATCGACGCATTTTATTATATTTTTTTTAATTTGAGGACCAGTCAAAAACACACAAGGAAACATTTAGTTCATGACATTGACTGTAGAAAATGGATAAAGATGTGATAAATCAATCATAATATGCTAGGGAGTCCAGTCCACGATTCTCAAAAGGAGTAGGAAGAAGCTACTCAATCATGCTCCTCTTGTAAAGTCCAAGGTGTGTTTACATATAAGCCAACAACAGTATATGCTATTTAAAAAAAATAAATCATTTTTCTGTATATGAATATACATATAATACAATAGAATAGTTTATGAATTTGTCAAAATGTACACTGCTGCTTCTACTGACTGGTTGCAAGATACTTGGAAGGATGAAAGTATAACTGAAGATTTCTTCCTTATAATTCCTTTTAAAAATGTATTATGTTTTGTTTTTTGGTTTTCTTTAGGCCAGGGCAGTGTGATGAGGTGTCTGGGCGCAGCCTGGCTTTGTGCTGTGACCTTCTGACTTCAGTTTGCAAGGCATCCCTTCAGTTCTGTGACGATGCACTAGACTCCCACCTGCAGGTCATTGCTGGGACTCTTACAGCACAAGTAACTGCCCAACCTAGCATTTCTCAACAGGTGAATGACATTGGTTGCCGGTTACCATATTGTTTCTAGTTTTATGTTTCCTAAATTGTGTGCTTTTTTGGCTTAGGTTCTCAGTCTGTTGCGGCTTTTAGTAGTAGACAATATGCAGAAGTTGAAAGGAGCGATCTGCAAGCTGGATCCTTTTCCTGACCTGCCAGAGTTCAGAGAGCTGAGGACAGTACAGCAGAAGCTCAAATACAACACTGGGACATTTACACTAAGACAGGTAAAAGAGAAACACTATTATTCAAAAAGACTATCACAGTCTGTTCAGTATCTTGTCATATCTTATATCTCAAACTTTCAGGAGATTGCACACTTTCTGTCACTGATACCGTGTGAGTCCTTACCTCTGACCAGGTTAGAGGGTCTGAAGGAACTGACCAGACAACTGCATGCCAACAAGGCACAAATAAAAGAGCTTCTCAAAGAATGTCAAAGTATGACAAGTATTTTTCAAAAGGCTACTGAACATTTTGAGTTGTACTATATTTTATAAGCATTGCTCTTTTCTGTAGGTGACCCCACAGATAGCATCTTGGTGAAGTTGGTCCTTTCACTTCTTAATCTTTGTAAACTAGCAGTGAATCACCCTGAAGGAATGGACATTCTTGGTACAATTTTTAGATCTAATTTTGAGTGTAAACACTGTTTTACTCCCAAATCACCACTGCTATTGTATTTTTTTATTTTTTTTTTTTTTTTTTTTATCACAGTTGCTGCTGGGAGCTGTCTTGGAGAATTGGGCCCAGTTGACTTTTCTACCACAGCGTTGCTTCATGGCAGAGATCCTCTGTATAAGGCTGCTTCTGACGTCAGCTCCTCTGATTCTCAGTGTATCTACATCATCCTCAACTGCATCAATAACACTCTCACTGACCGACGGTACTTCTGCCTTGCTATCCAAGTTCCTGCTTTTCCAGGGGCATCACTGTAGCTATATATTTGTTTTGTTATAGGATTGAGGTGAGAAAGGCCTCAGCCCAGTGTGCAAAGAACATTTTGGCATCTCAATGTGGAGTGGACTTCTGGGAGGAATACAAGGACAACAGAGACCCAATGCTAGCCTACCTCAACCCCTTTCGCAAGACTAAGATGGAGGTATGTGGGTTATTTCTTTTCTTTCTTTTATATCATATCATACCATTCTATTCCAAGCTTACGCCTAAGCAACTAGAGGTGCAGCCAGATGCCCATACTGGAAGCACTAGAAATTGCTAAACAAAGGCTCCAAACCTTAGCCAGCTACCCAAAGAGGTACATACAAGATAATAAAGCCGGATGAAACTGTCTGTTCGCAACACAACTGGTGAAAGTGTACGCTCAATGGCAAGGGAATAACACCAGAGCAGACCCACCAAGTCTGGAAACCCAACAGTACTGGAAAAGCATATGGGAGAAGGAAGCATCACCTCCCTGAAAAGAATCCAGTCACCATCAGAGTGGCAGACATCCAGGAAACAGTCTCAAGTACGAAAAACTGGACCGAAAAAACAGGCTCTGACATGATCCATGCCTACTGGCTAACAAAACTCACTGCTCTTCATAAGCTCCTGGCAGCACAAATGAACCAGCTGCTAAGGGATGGGACTCACCCTGAATGGCTAACCAGGGCGTACAATCTTGATCCAGCTATCGGCCAATAACCTGTGTCTCCACAACAGGGAAGCTTATATCCGGCATCATCAATACATGAGCACAGCACAGAAGGGCATCGGCATTGATACCAGGGGAGACAACCACCAGCTCCTGGTAAACAAACAGTTGCCCGAGACTGCAGAACTCGTAAGACCAACCTGTGCATCGCCTGGATTGATTACAAGAAAGCCTATGACTCAAAACCACTCACTTGGATCACTGAATGCCTAGAACTGTACAACATTAGCAGGACTGAGCCTTCATTACAAACTTGAGGCCAATGGCAAGCCACTTGTACAAGTGACCATCATATGTGGCATATACCAAGGTCACGCATTGTCTCCACTGCTATTCTGCATAGGTCTTAACCCCCTCAGTCAAATCATAAACAGCGCTATGGATATGGCTATGGATATGGCTATGGATATGGCTATGGATAGTGACTCAGGATTGGGGCCACCATCAGTCACCTCCTCTACATAGATGACATCAAGCTGTACGCTAAAAATGAGTGTGACATCGACTTACTTATCCACACCAGCAGAATCTACAGCACAGACAATGGAATGTCATTCGGGCTTGAGAAATGTAGCCAGATGGTGACAAAGAGAGGGAAGGTAGTCCACACCGAAGGGGTCTCACTCCCAGAAGGAATAATGGCAGACATTGAGGTCAGTTACAAGTACCTTGGTATCCCACAAGCAAATGGCAACCTTGACGAAGGAAAACAGCCACAGCCAAATACCTATGACAATTAAGGCAAGTCCTAAGGAGTCAGCTCAGTGGCAGGAACAAGACCCAGGCAATAAACAGCTACGCATTGCCAGTAATCGGATACCCAGCAGAAATCATCAAAGGAGGAAATCCATCCCAAATCCGGCACCCTGAGACTGTACATGAGCCGTAAAGAAGGAGGCCAAGGACTAGTGTGAGAGCCACAGTCTAGGATGAAACATCCAAGATCCATGACCTGCTCAGTGAATGTCTCAGACAGTGGAGCACAGAGGAAGAGGTGCTGGAGGAACCATCATGGAAGGACAAGCCCCTGCACAGGATGTACCACCAGAACATAACTGAAGTGGCTGATATCAAGAAATCCTACCAATGGCTTGAGAAAGCTGGACTGAAGGACAGCACAGAGGTACTCATCCTGGCTGCACAGGAGCAGGCCTTGAGCACCTGAGCGATAGAGGCCCAGATCTACCACACCAGGCAAGACCCAAGGTGTAGGTTGTGCAAAGAGGCTCCTGAGACAATCCAGCACATAACTGCCAGGTGTAAGATGCTGAGCATACATGGAGCAGCATCTTACACCCTGCATCTTACATAACCAAGTGGCGGGCGTAGTATACAGAAACATCTGTGCAGAGTACAGACTGGAGACCCCAAGATCAAGGTGAGAAACACCTCCAAAGGTAGTAGAGAATGATCGAGCCAAGATCCTGTTTGACTTTCAGATATAGACTGAGAAAATGGTGATGGCGAACCAACTGGACACTGTGGTGGTGGATATACAACAGAGCAAAGCCATTGTGGTGGACATTGCAGTACCAAGTGATGGGAACATCAGTAAAAAAGAACATGAGAAACTAGAGAAATGCCAGGGGCTCAAAGAACAGCTGGAGAATGCCTGGAAGGTGAAGGCATCAGTGGTGCCCTCGGTCATTGGAGTGCTTGGGGTAGTGATACCCAAACTGGAGGAGTGGCTACAGCAGATTTATATATATTATATATATAAATATATAGCTTTTTGCTATTACCATACTTACTTGGTAATACATTGTCTATGCATGTTGTAGTTTTTCATTTTGTTAATTGTAAACAGAAATATTTAAAAAGAAATGGGTTAGTAATAGTACATTTTTGTGTATGACATAAGTAAGTACAGAGCTGTAGGTAGGGATAGGGGTAGGTTAAAATGGAATTTTTTTGGTCAGTTTTTAGGTCGCAAGTTCCAGACATTTTAGGTTTACTCAAAGATTAATGAATAAATCAAATTACAAATCTTAAATTATTATGAGTAAATTATGAAGGAAAGCCATAAAGACAAAGTCCTGGCCACTGCCATTTTAGAATGTTTCTCTCTTTTTAGGCTGTGGATGTGAGTGCAGAACAACGTAAGGATGCCCGAGAGAAGCTGCAGAATCAGGGGTTTTGGATTCCTGAGGTAGGAGGACACAAAGCCTGGCTCACATCTCTGTGCACTGCCCTTCTTGACAGTGGAGGAGTCAGGAATGAGGCACTGTTGCTGACACGACCTCTGTGCCTGGTGAGAGTGTAATTTAATCTTGCATTGAATTAAATTACGCTAACTACCAATGATTTCAAGTAAGCTTAACAAGTTGTGACTAGTGTTTGTTTTTTTCAGGTGAAAGTGTCCAGCTGTCAGAAGTTTTTGTCTCTTTTTGTCCACTCAGTGTTGCAGGATGATCCAGGTGGTTCATGGAGGGCAATTCTATCCCCTCGCATTCAAGACTTTTTCAGCTTTTTCTCCAAAAGCACCACAGGGTCTAGTCGCTCTGCCACACCCATCAACTCTAGCCCTGGTGAGATACTCCAAATGTGCTTGTTACAGCAATAAAATGGCAAGCTTTTGTTGTAATTAAATCTACTGCTTTAGTGTCAGATGTTGCAAGTCATGGTTTCTATGACAAAGCCTCTCTTCGTACAATGTTATCAGTTATTGACTATCTGAGACATCAACCAAGACCTCTGACATCTGGAAGGTAATTTGTAATGTGCAAAATGTATTTGATTTTACCTAATCAAAGCATTTGAAAATGTATGTACATGTATGCAATTCCTTTAGTAACTCTTGTGGCACGATTTGTCACTCAAACTTCTGGTTGGACCTGAACTACCTGGAGGTGGCCAAAGCAGCACAGTCCTGCTCAGCTCACTTCACTGCTCTTCTCTACACAGAGATCTATGTCGATAAAATCAAGGCTAACTTGGAAGACAATAAAAGGTAATGCTTATTTATTTCTTCCCTTGAAAATGCACACAAACTAAAGTTTTTTTCTCCTTACTTTTGTCTCTGTAGAAGCAGACCCAAAGCAACACGTAGAATCAACTTTGAAGACAACAGTCAGAATTTGACCATCTCTAGCCTGACTGAAAAGAGCATGGAGGACACAAACATCAACTTACAGGTAAGTGTGTCAGCAGACTTGTGTATTATAATAACTATATTTTCAGTGAATGTTCAAATGTTTTACCTCAGAGGTTTTCAAGCTTTTACTCTAAATGTGTTAGGACCTGCTGATTGAAGTGTACCGCAGCATTGGAGAGCCCGACAGTCTATATGGCTGTGGAGGGGAGACCATGACCAGTTCTTTGACCAGGTAAAATAAAGCCAAATGAAAATAAATGTTAATTTCATTGTATGTTATGATAAAACCTCAATTATTAGTTCATTTACATGAAGTTTGTTCTGGTGCATCACCTATCAAGAAAATATTAACTATATAATCAAAAAACAATACATCCATATCGTTATTTTAAATAATAAATAAAATAAAATTTCATGATAAATACCTTGTTATTGATTTGTTTCTGTAGGATTCGAACATATGAGCATGAAGCAAATTGGGGTAAGGCCTTGACATCATATGATCTTCACTCTTCTCTGCCGGAAGCCATACGACAAGTAGGCATTGTAAAGGTAAATGTTATTTTAGTGGTGAACACAAATTTTCTACAATACAATAGTCTCTTTTGCTTTTAATGTTCTGTGTGACCTGCAGGGGCTGCAGAACTTTGGTCTGAGCAGTATACTGTCCACCTACATGAGGGGCCTGGAGAGTGAAGGGCAGGAGTGGGGGGCGGAGCTCAGAGAGCTACGTTTTCAGGCTGCCTGGAGGAACACTCAGTGGGATTTTGATATTTCAGAGAAGTCAGTAAACCAGTGCTTTAACACTTTACATATGAACACACAAAATTGTATATGTATATACAATATATACAATATGTTGTTTATTTTCTTTTTCTCTAGAAGTGACAAAACAAAACTTGGCTTCCACGAGTTTGTGTTCTGTACCTTGCAGGCCTTGAGAGACAAAGAATTCTCAGTATTTGATGATAGCATAAAAGATGCAAGGTAGGACACTATTGCTTTTGACAAGGCACTACAATCCATGAACTGGTCCCTGTGAACTCTGTATGTGTTTCCACAGAGGAGCAGAGGTGGAGGAGCTGTGCAGAGGCAGTCTAGAAGCTGTGTCTTCTTTATATCCTGCTTTAAGAAATCTGCAAACCATCAGGGAACTAGAGGGTGCTAAACGCCTGTTCTCTAGGTGAGAGAAATATCTGTTAATATAGAAAAAAAAAAAAAAATATATATATATATATATATATATATATATATATATATATATATATATATATATATATATATATATATATATATATATATATAATAGTTTAAGGTGTTATATTTGTTCTCCCAGGCCTTTCTCAGACGTAGCCCTAAAAGTGGTGTACAGCCAGTGGCAGCAGCACCTGCAGTTGTTAGTGGACAGTGACTTCTCTTTAGTAGAGCCTATTCTGGCCGTGCGGTCTGTGGCCCATCAGACTCTGCTCTCTACACTGGAGGAACCAGATAGTGTCCAGTACCTCAGCTCTGTGCTCACGGACCACCTCATGGAGCTGTGCCGGCTTGCTCGGAGGGCTGGAAACACACAGGTGAAGTTTATACTTCTAATCTCTGTAATGTTATTGTGGACAAACAAATAATTGCTAATATTCTTGTAGTTAGCAGAGCGAGCGGTTTTTCAAATGAAACCACACAGTAGTGGTGTTTCCTGGGAATCAAACTGTATAGCGTCGTGGCAACTGGAGGAGGCCCAGGTGTTTTGGGCCAAAGGAGAGCAAGAGCTGGCTCTGGGTCTGCTGAGAAAGATGATACACCACTTAGAGGAGAAGGTCAGACATGCTCACACATTTGGAGAATACTCCAGTATGATAACAATATCTTTTCTCATCCTAGCAAAAAATATTTTTATCACTTTTACTTTGAAGGTGGATTTTAACCCTGCAGTTGTCCCAGTCTACACTGAATGTCTGAGGCTGTGTGGGAACTGGCTGGCTGAAACCTGTCTGGAAAGTCCTGGAGTTATACTGGAGAAGTACCTAGAGAGAGTAAAAACAAACTTTTTACAATATAAAAATTATAAGCATGTTTGAACTTGCACATTTAAATTATATAGTTAGTACATAGTAATCCTAGGTTTAAGTCTGGTGTCTCATATAAAATATAAAACATAAAACATGTATATATGTATTTGATTTTTATTGATGGTACTATAAATATTTTGTCTTGTGTGTGGTGTTTTCCAGGCTGTGGAAGTCATTGAGAGTAGATCCGAAGCACAAGACTCGCGACTTCAGAGCCAAAGGACAGAGGCCTTTCTGTCTCTGGCTCGCTTTTCTGACGCACAGTACCAGAGCATTGACAAATACATGAGCTCTTCTGAGTTTGAGAACAAGCAAGCCCTGCTAGAGAAAGCCAAAGAGGAGGTGGATTTGATGAGACAGCGCAAAGTCACATCTAACAGGTTTGTGCAATATGGTGTTCTTCCAGGTACGTCAGTCCTCACAATTAAATTTTGTTCTTTTTGTTGTGAAATCAAATGTCCTTTTGGGGGAGTGTCCTCGTTGTCCATGATTACTGTGGAAATTAAATGATTATTTTAGTTAGTTCAAGTCCCTTGTGATAAATAATGCCATATTAATAAGCAATTCAACACTACTGGGAGCATTGACATAAAAATCAGATAACTAGAATAATCAGATAATAATTAGAACAGATTTTTTGGTGTGTATTTATATGCAAGAAAGCTTAACAAAAACACTGTGACAGTGTTAGTTAATTTTTGGATCTTGGAGTAGCTTTAGTATATAGAAGAGAATGTACGCATAACTTCAGTCATTACAACTTTAGCTTGCAGAATATACCCTGTCAAAAGGGTCCTAACCTTTGAACTGGCATTATAATTTAGTACTGATTAATTGTCCAATGAGGTTCTAGTAATTTATTTTCATAGATTCTCGCTGTGACGTTTCCGGTCAGCTCATTTAAACAGGTTTTGGTGCTGTCTTCCTAACGGAGGTAGGACGACAAATACACGTGAGAGTAAAAATATCCCCTCCTCCTGGTTTAAAGTCCTGAAATGTCTAAACATGCCCATGTGACTCAGCCGGGACGAGGGGGTCTTTTTGCTCTCACACATTTTGGAACACTGTCCTGAAGTTGGACTGCAGATGGTGCTGTCATCCTTCACAGGTAGGAAGATGGTGGCAAAACCATGGACAGTCACAGTTTTGACTGCTTACTAGTGGTGACGTGATGTTGCTGTCTGAAAACAAACTAAACCTTGGTGTGGAAAAATAATCTATTAACATAAATGGAGTACTGATTAATTTGGAGATTTTATCATAATTGATTTCACAACAATACCAATTGTTGAACATTGTATGTTCAAAGGTACACAATAAAGGTCCAGAGAGAGCTGGAGCTCGATCAGAAGGCACTGTCTAATCTGCAGACTGACCGACAGCGCTTCCTGTGTAAAGCTGTTGAGAACTACATCCAGTGTTTAGAGCAGGGCGAGGAGCACGACACCTGGGTCTTCAGACTGGCCTCCCTCTGGCTCAAGAACAAAGACCACAAGGATGTGAATGACATGATGAAGGTCACTAGCACTTACTTTAGCCATCGGGAAAAAACCTTAATTAAATCTAAATCTAGAAAGTTAAAACTTAAACAGTTGTATACATCTATATACAAAAACCTTCCCATTGCAAAGTCAGTTCCTCACACCGTGGACCTTCTAGTAACAAAGAAATAAAGCAGAATTCCTAACCCTAATCCACTATATCCTTTTGTGTTTTAGAAAGGGGTAAAAAAAATTCCCTCCTACAAGTTTTTGCCTCTTATGTATCAGCTGGCAGCTCGGATGGGAACCAGAATGACCACTACTACCATTGAAGATGTGGGCTTTCATGATGTTCTCACTGAGGTAAAGCCTGAATACAGACTTCTACTAATACTCTTGGGCAGATCCTATTTATGTTTATTTGTCATATTTACAGCTCATTTGCCGCTCGTCACTGGAGCACCCTCATCACACACTGTTCATCATCTTCGCTCTGGTAAACGCCAACAAAGATGAGAACATTTGTCGATCTCGCTTATCCAAGAGTGCGCCACGACAACCCTCACAGTTTGACCTGGTGAGGATCGATGTCTTCTATGTCACTTTTTGAATATTGGTAGTTAAGACTGCACAATTCTGGAAAGTACAGCGGTTATGATGACATTTGCAATATATTGTCACCCGGACACTGTTTTAAAAATAGATTGATTGTAAAAAAAAAAAAAAAAAAACTCTAGGAGCATTAAAGATTAAAGATGTTTTGTTTTTTTTGCTTTTTAACATCTTATAGCATTGTTCCCTCATCAAAAACATGGCTGAAGTGGTTTTATATTTCATGCACGTTTCAGTAATTTGGCGATCTCTCCCAGGCTCTATTCAAACTGTCCTTATGGTTAGCTGTAAGATTCTATCCAATGCTCCACTCGCAAGCCAATGTCACCCATGCTCCCACACAATGATTCTCTATAAATATGCAAAAACATGATACAAAACTGTACACTACAACTTAACAAGCCTGATGTGATGTGCAGTAGTTTCAGTAGCGGGATGCATACTGATTGTGTTGCAATAGTGCTCTGAAGGGGTAGTGACTGAGCACAGAGAGCAAAGGACAGGAAGACTCTAAAGCCTCAAAAATGAAAATGAAGCACATAAAACATTAATATGTTGTTTTTGGCTATTATAGTATTTTCAAAACTATAAAGGTAGCATGGTGATCTAAACTGTGCTGGTAGTTCATACTCCATAGAAGTAAAATACCCCCCCTTTAAACACTTCAGAAAAGACATAATGATGAACAAATGTAGCAATCTTGTGAATTTTAGAACATGTTTGTAGAGGTCTAAGCTACAGCTCACATGGCGATTGCAGTATATTGTTCAGCCCTACTGTTTACTATTACATGTTTTATTGAAATCTATATGCACTCATACATTTTTTTCCTAGTAGGTGATTATTAGTAATTTCAGTAGTTAAAGCAAACTTTATTTATCAAAGAAATTGCCTTATTTCTGACACAGGAGAGGTCAAACGTTGCACTCAAAATCATCAGCGCTATCAAGAAGAAGAGAGCCCACATGATCCAGAGCATTGAGCGCCTGTGCGATGCCTACATCACTCTGGCTTACATGGACGCCAGCCGACACAAGGCAGAGAAAAGTATCCACAAAACTGGACATTCATTCAACTTTATAGCTTGAATGTTGCCTTCTTTTTAATTCAAACAAGCCTTGCCCTTTTTTGTTTTCTTTAGAAGCTATTCCCATTCCTGCTGACCAGCCCATCATGCAAATTAAGTACTTGGATGAGGTTGCGATCCCAACAATGGAGATAAAGGTGAAAGATTTGGTAGAATATGAATAATTATTACAGCTACAGTCCCAACAAATATATATATATATATATATATATATATATATATATATATATATATATATATATATATATATATATATAAATATATAAATATATATATATATAAATGAGGGTAGCAAAATGAAAATTATTGTATTTGTACTAAAATGTCAATAGGATATTCCAAATCTAACGTGTTTGAGATTTTGCATTGTATGCTGAACTATTTTTGGCTTCTAACTAAGGTGTTATTATATTATGTCTTTTTAGGTTGACCCATCCGGCTGCTATGAAGACATAGTCACCATCAACGGCTTTCTTCCACAATATCACCTGGCTGGAGGAGTCAACCTGCCCAAGATCATTGACTGTGTGGGATCTGATGGCAAGAGCAGAAGGCAGCTGGTTAAAGTAAGTGGGTCTTAATATTATGGGATTTTCATTTGACCTCTTCAGTAAAAGTATTTCTTCCTTATTCACAAGTACTTCTTTAAACAATATATCAGCAGTATTGTGGCTTTAAAATTTGACTAATCTCAGTAGACTCTTGTTATTTTCCACTTCCCTATGGCCATTGGTAATGATTAATCCTGTTTTTGAAATGGAAACAAATACAAGTTTGTTCTTTTACATCTTTTGTGAAAAGAACATTCTTCTGGGTTTTTCAGCCACTTGAAGGCTAATAATTCACTCTCAGACCAGTCTGTGCCGTCATGATGAAAAGAGTGCTGCGTATTTGTCAAATGATAACATGAAGTGTCATTAAAACCTTAATGGTAGCCTTAAATTATTACAGGGTTAGAACAGCAACTATGATTTTATTTTTTGTAGTCGACTAGTCAGTGATTTCTGTACATAGAGACTTGGGTTGAAGGTTGAAATATGGTGATCAATAGCATCTAAATAGAGAATATTTATCCCCAAAAAATTTATTTATGAAAATCTTAATTTGTTTATTCTATTTTGACATTTTGATTGAATTATGCCTCTGTCTTAATAATAAAAAGGTCTTTCCGTATGTGTTCAAATCTGTATAGTCCAGATAGTGATTAGATAGTGACAGTTATCAAAAAATACAACTGATTATTTTTTATTTGACTAGTCACAATTAATCAATTAATCACTGCAACAAAAATATGCTAACTTTATGATAAGGAACTAATTTCACTTTGCTGTGTTTGCTGAATTATATTGTGACATAGGAAAAACAGAATGCAGAAATAATGCAGAGGATTCACATGTGTTCCAAATTATTCTAAATTACATACATTTAGTTTTTATTTATTTATTTCTGTTAACAGGGTCAGGACGATTTACGACAGGATGCAGTGATGCAGCAGGTCTTTAGCATGTGCTCCATGCTTCTACAACGCAACACAGACACTCGAAAACGAAAGCTCAACATCAGACGATACAAGGTTTGATTTAAAAACTGTACAAACATGTATTTTATGTGTTAAAATCCAATTGTAACTGCATATTTTCTTGTAGGTTGTACCCTTCTCTCAGCGCAGTGGTGTGTTGGAGTGGTGCTCGGGCACAGTTCCTATTGGGGATTTTCTGGCTGACCCCAACAAAGGAGCCCACAAACGCTTTCGACCTCAAGACTGGACCAGCCTGGCCTGCCGCAAGAAAATGATAGTATGAAAATTATAAAAAATTGTAAAAAATTTATATATTGCTCCAAAGAAAATGTTATACAGTTTAAATTGCATATGACTTGTTAGACTACTTATTTCACAAATTTGTAGATTACTTTTTTCATTTTGCATTCAATTCTTCTTCATACATTGTCACACACTTTAATATTGTAAATATTTACCACAGGAACTATCTCACTAAATTAATGAAAGTAATAGTCACAAAACCATGTGGACTTTAACATGTTTTCATCCTGGTATAATTCTGTCCGATGTCGTTATCACTTTTGGTCAACGGTGGTCGTAAATCTGCTATAGAAGTAAAGTTTGAATTTTTGCAGGAAGCCCATAAGATGGCCTTTGACGAGAAACTCCAGGCCTACCTGGAGGTGTGCCGTAACTTCAGGCCGGTCTTTAGGTACTTCTGCATGGAGAAGTTTCTGGACCCCGCTGTGTGGATGGAGAAACGACTGGCCTACACTCGGAGTGTCGCTACTTCCTCTATAGGTGCAGTGATATAATGCAAATTTATATACACAACCAAGTCTGCACAATAATATTTAAAGTGTTTTTCTTTATACAGTTGGATACATTGTGGGTCTTGGGGACAGACACATTCAGAACATCCTGGTGGATGAACAAACTGCTGAACTGGTGCACATTGATTTAGGTAAAGGTGGTACTTTTTACAGTAGTATACAAAATATGTTTTATTTATGATTATATTACTGTTTTAATTGTGTTGTAAGGAAAATGTATTAATTGCTTCTTGTAATATTGCGTGTGTGCAGGTGTTGCCTTTGAGCAAGGGAAAATCCTCCCCACCCCAGAGACGGTTCCATTCAGGCTGTCTAGAGACATTGTGGATGGTATGGGCATCACTGGTGTGGAAGGAGTTTTTAGAAGGTCAGTAAACAAAATATAAGTATTTGTATTATGTCTAGAACTATACATTCTATGATTTGGTGGACTTATCCACACTGAAAATTCTGTTTAAAATAAAACATGTCAAAATCATTACATATACAAAACCTGAGATCTCCAATATGTGCTTTGAGAGGAATGGCAATGTTTATAAAAAGAAAATGAGAACAAATACATAATGAAGGGGTAGATCTCTGGAACAGCTGTACAGATTAACTTAAATTATGGACCACTCTTCCATTTTGAAAAGCTGTTTAAATGTTATAACACTGAACAGATATATGAAGTTTTAGTTTATGCTACATTGTACGTTGAAAGGAAACTGTACAAGAGCAGATGCACTTTTTATGAATCATGAACAGTTTCAAAATTATACTGAGACTAAGGTATGAAGTGCAGGCCTAATAAGCATAAACTTCAACCTACACCTTTTCAGTCTTTGTGCATGTCAAGTGTTACTGTTTTTGGAGTAATGTCTGAAAGCACACGTGACTGAAATAAATGAATCAATCATAATACAATATAATGATTTTTCTTGTGGGCAGGTGTTGTGAAAAGACCATGGAGGTGATGAGGAGCTCCCAAGAGGCCTTACTGACTATTGTAGAGGTAGGAGAGCTGAAGTGACAGCCTCTTCTGATTTCTCTCTTGCGTGTGTATTTTACACTTTGTATACTGTGTCTCATTCAGGTGTTGCTGTATGACCCATTGTTCGATTGGACCATGAACCCTCTGAAAGCCTTCTGCCTCCAGCACGATGAGCAACAGGAGCTCAATGCAACTCTAAGCTCCACTATGGGAGCAGATGACCTGGACAACCACCGCAAATCAAGGTA
The DNA here is from genome assembly GCF_009829125.3 of Periophthalmus magnuspinnatus. NCBI lineage: Eukaryota > Metazoa > Chordata > Actinopteri > Gobiiformes > Gobiidae > Periophthalmus > Periophthalmus magnuspinnatus. The sequence goes on from NC_047138.1 coordinate 16,319,997, forward strand.
TAGGTTTCTCCCTGGGTCTTCTCTGATCTCCATGTTTAAAGACATATGCCCTCCAATCTTATTTCCAGTCACTCATATTGAATGTTCCTGACAACTTTTAACACAAACCTTTAGCATGTCATGTCTAGCTGATAAATAGGTGTTGTTCATGTTCTAGTAATTGATGTCTTCATTTCAAATGCAAGACTTAACTCTATGGGAGATGAACTGTTTTGAAACTGGCCATAAATCTTCTGTCTTAAAGTTCTTTCAAATGACAACTGCCTAAATTTTCTGAAGATATTTGGAAACAAATATAATTCATGTTTATTTGTCCCAACAGAGAAGAAGTTGAACTTTGATTTCACATAGATAGACCCAGCTATTAACCATAAACCAGATCAGATTTGACCAGACATGGACACTTTGCTTTGCTGTATAATTGGATATCAAATTAAACTTATTGTTACTACCTAAAATCAACCAAATGTCACAAAATCACACCTATTTCGTACACAATTTCTTGGGGAAGACCTTTAAATCCCTTTACATCTTTTTCTCTTACCTGCTTGGCGGGACCTTGCAGTCACATGAGTTGACAATGATTTGTCAACACTTACTTGTTTATTGTAAGTCCATATGATTGAGTTCACTGTGCTCTCCATCTAATTTGAGTTATTTGAAAATATTGTGGGTAATTTACTTAACAAAATATTTCTTTACCTTGGTGTATAATTAATTTACAATAATTGTGGACTTTGTGTACAGCCTTAGGCTTAGACTACATCTTTAATATAAACCGTATAAAAAGGGGGGATCTGTCTGTCGATACTGTGATTGCATAACTAAAAATGTCCTGGAAAAGTCCTGGGAAATGATTTCAGGCAAAGGGTTAAACCCCATTTTAACCCTGGTTAATCCATAGATATTCTGACAGGTTAAGAAAACTCATTTACAGTTTACAATTGGACCTCTTCATTAGAGCACCCTTTTAACATCATGGCATTACATTAAACAATAATTTGTCATTTAAGCCTTTTGGGCTAAGAATTTGTAAAGTAAAATTCCAATAGGCGCCACATCTTTTTAACACACGGTCGTGGTCGCTCCCCCTCGGTGGAGCAGGCATCTGTTCAACCCCATAGAAAGTAAATGAAGACACATCATGTTTAAACTGATTAAAATGAGCAGCAAGTAACAGGAGAGTCCAGGTCTTGGCGTCTTATTGCACTTTTGTGCTCACTTATGTGGGTTTTGAGTTTTCGTGTTGTCTTTCCCACATATGCAAGACCGCATGGGCAGAGCAACAGATAAACCACATGGGTTGACACACATGTACCGGTAATGACACTCCTGATGGGGAATTTCTTTCCAGTAGAAGGATGACAGAAATGGGAAGTCTTGGTGGTGTTATGGCACTGAGCGCAACTGCCACCTCTATAATTACCATTAGGAAGAGGGGTAATGAGAGTTTGCGGGTTTCGTGTGTTTCTGCCGTAGGAAAAGTCCAAATGTACCAAGGTGTCTCTCAGGTTTCTGCCTCTTCTACAGCACTGGATCTTTAAATATTTGAGTCAGTTCTGGTTCACTCTTTAAAATGTGCCATTGTTTCAAAATAACTGACTTGATCTTGTGGCTCTTATACTTGTATAAGGAAAGCGGAAGGGGCTGTCCTCATACATGAGGAAGGTCAGTGGGACTGAAACGTTGTGTGAATAAAAGTGAACCAGGAGTGAGAAGTGTGTAGGGTCTACACAGAAACGTCTATAGATATTCTAAAATGCTGTAATGTCTTGTGAACCTAATGGTCATTATCCATTGAATATCTTTTTCTTTTTTCCAGTGACAGTCAAAGCTCCAACAAAGTAGCCGAGCGAGTGCTGCTGAGGCTCCAGGAGAAACTGAAGGGCGTGGAAGAGGGTACAGTGCTCAGTGTGGGAGGACAAGTCAACCTGCTCATCCAACAAGCCATGGACCCCAAGAACCTGAGTCGGCTGTTCCCGGGCTGGCAGGCCTGGGTCTAGGACCAAAGATCAGGGACATAGTGATATTCTGGTTTCTATGTAATTTTAATTCAATTGCATTGTTTTTGATTCAATTTTTTTTTTTACATCCTTAAAATCAACTCAATCAACTCAAAACAACTGGGACCAGATTAAATATTTGTGTAGGATGCAAAAGGATTGACAAGAAGGGTGCTTGAACAGGCTACCTTTTCTCACCCAATGTGCACATTGTTGTAGAGGTGGATGATATGCTAAAAAATGATCACAATTTTCATAGAGAGCAGTCACTATTTCTGTTTTGTCACAATTTCATGTATATGAAGTAGATTTTAACTACTACTACCTGCTTCTTCTGAGAGTTCACACCAAACAGAATGTCGACACCGGGATCAGATCACATTACGGTTTTCATTGCCATATTACCCATCCCTACGTTATTGTATATTTTGTGTTTATGTTACAGTGTTATCAGCATAGAACTAGAGAGAAGTGCTCCAAACGTTTTACTTGAAATTATGCCGCTTTGCACTCCCCTTTGAATGAAGACACCTTGGGCACTCATTTGGGCAGACATTTGACCAAAAGACATGCAGTTTGGATTACAGTATTAAATTAAATTGATGATGGGGATGTTCTTGCATTTATAAAATTGCAGTGAGTGGAGTCACTTCTCCACAGATCTGATTTGTAACCTGGCCTGGTGGTGTCATTTGGTTGTCACAGTTGTAAAAAATAATAAGTAATAATCTTACTGTAGAGCATTTCAGGTAAAGCAATGACAGCAGGTGTTGTTACCCTGTGCTAGAAAAATTACATAATGCACTTTTATCTGCTGCTGTATTTGATTCTCTGCCCATGAAGATGTGATGAATTTGATATCGATGAAAGCTGTGAATATGCAATTCCATTCACAATTCATTACATGCCTTATATATAATCTTTTCTTTTTTCTTTTTTCTTTTTTTTTTTTACATATTCCTGTATTTTTCCTGGTAGCTTTGTCTCTATGGTTTTGAAGTTCACCATAAACTCACAATTTGTTCAAAATGTACAATTTGTGTGTTATAAAAACTACCTAGAAATATTAAATTCGTGAAAATTATATTGTAAACTGTTGTAGTTTGTCCTGATTTAAATCCTCAGGCCTCTCCACTGGTCACTCATTGACTCATTGGCAGTTCAGTCCAAGCAGGTCTCTGCAGTGATGGATGGATGTTCATGGAGTAGGGATCAAAGAATAGGGTGGATCTTAGGCCAAAGGGGTGTGGTTAGGTAGGGTTAAAACTATTAGGGATCATACAGAGAATAGTAGGGGACAGAGTCTCAAGTTGCAAAGAAAGTATTACCAATAGTCAGTTGAAGTTGGAAAAGAATTACTGCAATCTGAAATATTTGGGGATTATTTATACATCTTTGGAGGAAAATGGCATCTAATCTGGTAAGCACAACATACAGTATATTCAATGCCCTTATTTATTATTTGTGGAATGTAAAATCTTAGACCAAATCAGGTACATGCATAAAAAAAATGCATGATTCCATTCTTCTTTTTGATGTTTTTTATTTTATCACAGTATGAGGATTCGGGTTCCAGCCTGGTGCTTGTTGAGAAACGACCCCCCAGTCGTATGGACATCAAACCCCAGTACATCCACCATATCGCCCAGCTTCCGCCCCCGCCTGAAATAACAAACTCCGTCCCCAGAAAAAGTAAGACCAATCGGCTTATATCATATTGGGAATTTAAACATGTGTCCTTCTGGGAAATAAAACAAACACCAAACATTTTGTTTTTATATTAATATTTCACTTAATGTTATGTGCGAAGAAATTATGGCCTAATTTGATTTCAAATGAGGAAAAATGTATTATTTGTATAATAGTAAACTCTCAGTTCAGAAAACATAAGAGATTTTTTTTTCTTGAAGGTGCATCAGTGTGCTATAAATATTAGTCAGTGATCACCTGAGTGCTTGTTTGACTATACAACACAATATAGTAACATGATTTTTCCACAAACAAGAAGCAAAACGTTAATTTCTTGAGAATAATTTCTGGACAATAATTTCTGGAAACTGTAAGCTTAGTGCTCAACATTTAATGTTCCTCTTCTAGGTGCCAAAGATAAATGTGTTAACGTGATGATAACAGGCCTGTGCTGTCTACTGTTACTCCTGATCATCATTGCCATCCTGCTTGGTTACTACTGTGAGTACTTGTTTACCTTCTGTCTATCATACACCATAATCACATTTTACATTGAAACACTTGTCTTTTGGTGCCCCAGTTTCTTCCTCTTGTGTCCATGGGCTGCAGTGTGGAGATGGCAGTTGCGTGTGGGAGTCCCAGTGGTGTGATGGGGTGGTAGACTGTCGGGGGGGGCAGGACGAAGCTGACTGTGGTAATTAGCATCAAGTTTCAAATTGTACATGCAGTTTATACGCATGTTTTTGTCAAAGGGACAGTTCATGTTATAAACATGATCTATCTGTGCCGTACATATCCCCAACATGGTCAAATGAAATATAGAATTACAATTGCAATTCTGATTATTTCCTTAATTGCAAAAACATTAGACATGATGGCCAAGTTGTTATTGTTATTATATTAGTCTTTAATTAGAATTTCTCATTTCAATGCTAAAATGAAGTTTCTTAAAACCTGAAAGGACTCTCTCTGACTACCTAAACCCCAGCACCTGCAGCCAATCATGAATCAGTGTTGGTGCAGTCTCTGCAGCTCAGTGAGTGAATTCTGGCAGTTCTGAGCTTTCACATGAAGTATGGCCTGTCCATATACTGAGGATGAGAAAAACTAGTACCGGTTTGTGTCCTCTATATGCAGCTTAAGGCATTGGCAACCTAGTGTCAGCTGCGATAGTATTAACCTTTTTTAAAATGGTAAGAGCATAGTCATACAGTTTCATTAAATTGGCCAATAGACCAAAATATTTTATATATATATATATATATATATATATATATATATATATATATATATATATATATATATATATATATATATATATATATATATATATATATATATATATATATATATATATATATATATATATATATATATATATATATATATATATATATATATAATTTGCACATGTTAACAATTAATGTGATTACTAATTTGATTGTTTATTATTAGACACAATTTGATTCCCCCATGTTATATAAGGGAATCTTTTTGTAAAGATTTATTGTTATTTTGAAAACATTTGTAATAAAACACTTAAAACTAGCAATCTTCTTTGTGTTTTTATTTGTATTATGTAGCTCCAGAGTCCTAAAATTGATTCTAGCTGGCATCACCTCATGCCTTTCCCATAATGCCAAATCAATATGCTTATTTTGTGCGCAGTGCGGGTGCATGGGTCAGATTTCCTCCTTCAGATCTACAGCCCTCAGAGTAAGAGCTGGAGGACGGTGTGTGCTCACGGCTGGACAGACCTGCAGGGCAAGGCCAGCTGCCAGCAGATGGGATTCAGCAAGTAAGATCAGTTTGTCACATATTTTAGTGAATTTATAGTTTATTTAATACACTATTTAAATGGATATTATTTCATTCTTCAACAGGAACACGTATTATAAATCAGAACAGCAGATGTCAAACAGTAGTGATGGATTTCTGGTTGTTAAGGCTGATATTAAACCTGACACTTTCATTGTAAAACAGCTTATTCATAGGTTAGTAATCACTCAGTGAGATTGTAAAGCCAAAAATATATGAATAAAAATATTTAAAAATATGCTCTGAATCTGCAGTGAAACCTGTTCCAACAACAGTGTGGTGACCTTGCACTGTACAGGTAGGCCTATGAATTAGCATTTCTTGTATCAGAGAATTTAACAAGGATCCAGACAACAGGAATATTAAATATAACTGCATAATCCTGCGCTGGTTTTGTTTCAGACTGTGGCATTGGTCTGAACTCCAGTAGCAGCAGACAGCAGGCGGCACCCAGCTCATGGCCCTGGCAGGTCAGTTTGCAGATAGAAGGTACACACCGCTGTGGAGGAGCACTCTTCTCCCCCTACTGGATACTCACAGCAGCACACTGTGTGATCAGGTGAGAGGCCATGTGGACTCACTGGATTGAAAACCAATTTATTATCATTATCATTATCATTATCATTATTATTATTATTAAATAACAATAAGGTACTACATTGTATATAGATACTTGTGTGGTATCTTATATTTATTTTCATACAAACTGAAAAAAATATGCCTACTATTGATAATGATAAAATTACTTGAGCTATACATGGGGTAAAGCTGCTAAAGAGGCAATTAAACAGTTTTTGTATTATTGGCTCAGCCTCAGTTCATGTGTATCTGGTCTGCAGGCTGCCTTCCCCGCAGAGCTGGCAGGTGTATGCTGGAATAGTGGGAGACTTAGAGACTCTGTTCAACCCAGTACACAGCGTGAGCGCCATCCTCCCCCACCAGGACTATGATCCAGTCATACAACAAAATGACATCGCTCTCGTGAAGCTGGCTAATCCTCTGGATGTGACAGGTGATTCTGGCTGTAGGCTCAAGAAACAGTTTGTAAAAACAGAATTATTTTTTGGTAAATTATTATCACTTTTCCCTACATTTGATGCTCACAGGTTCCAACAATATTCGACCAATATGCCTCCCCACTGTGGGCTTAAATATTGCAGATTCACAGTCATTCTGGATAACGAAATTTGGTTACAACTTAAATGGAGGTAAGATCCAAAACACATGCACTACATTTTTTTCCATTCTAATGTTTCCATATATCATACAGCGATATTGTGTTCTGTTTTTACCCACTGACAGATGTACTGAGCCTATTAGAAGCCCAGGTGTCACTTGTGGACAGTGCAGAGTGCTCCTTTGATTACAACAGCCGAGTGACAAAGCACATGATGTGTACCAGTGAGAAGGACACGGCCATAGACCGCTGCCTGGTGAGACTCAACTCCCTCTGAATATTCTACCTCCTCCCTCTGTGTAAATACTGATAATGCTACACATGTATAATGACAGCGAATCCCTGTACAAAAAAAAAACAAAACTATCCATCTCAAAGTTTGCACAAAGGGAGCAGATGTTTATTTATGCTCTTAAAGCAGACTATTGTGAGTTTTGAGAAGTTCAAGAGCAACTCCGTTTGTAAGGTGGATAGGCACTAGGTGTACAAGAACTCAAGGGGAAAATCACTGCAAAAGTGTAGTAGTAGTATTACAATATTTTTTCAACATACATAATCAATATTGCCCAAGTAAAAGAAGGATCACGTTTTGGCCAGATCTGTGCCCATTGTCTACACCATCCCCTCCCATTCGGTCTCATATAGTTACGATAATAGTAGAGTCACTAATAAGAATGAGAAATGAAAAGAAAAGAATGAGAAAATAAAGCACATTTGTCTGTCACAGACTGACAGCGGTGGGCCCCTCATGTCCTTGTTGGATGGCAGATGGTGGCTGCTAGGAGACAATCTTTGGGGTAGACACTGCACTGAAGACTATAAACCAGATGTTTATGCCAACGTCACCTTCTACTTGGACTGGATCTACTCTAAGATGAAGGTACGTAAAAGTATATTTTACACAATTACATGTCACAAAGTAACACTGTTTTATTTTGTCTCTTACAGAAACATCAAAATGACTAATTCAAGTAAAGAACTAAACTAAATACAGTGTTGAAAATGAAACTTATTTATTCAAATGTATATTGAAATGTATATTGAAAAATAATATTGCATTATTTTCTGTTATGCTATGTATATTACTAGTGATGAAATAACTGATACAGGCCTGTACGAGGCATTGCTACCTTGTCATTATCACACTGTCCCATCTTAAAATTCTGACGTTTAAAAATATACGGTGACTTCCGAGTTCTGTCATCTGTAGGAGGTTTCACACACTTTTATTGTTTACGGTATAGAAATACCCAAAGGATTATAAAGTTAGTTGATGCCTGAGGTGTAATATTGCAATTTTATTTCGTTCCACCAGATGCCGCCATGCCCTCACCTTGTTAAAAGCAACCTTAATCTGCTTCAATATCACTTCTATTTGGTCACAATTTTTACAGACATTACAAATACAAGCGCAGAATTATATTTAAATAATTATACATTCAAAGATTCAAGTGTACTCTCAAGCAACAATTTAAAAATAAGCAGTTTGTTTTTGCTTCCATTGCAGGCCTTCTACTACAAATCTGTAACACATCTACAGTACACTTACAATATGTGACTATTCAGAAAAAAATATGGGGTTTAAGTTCACTTTTAAACCTTTAAATAGCATGTAATTTTGATCATTAAAAAGTTCAGTTTACTGCTACCAACAATCAAACCAACTTTTTATATTAACAGTGAGAAGGCACTTAAAGCACTGCAAATATATGTCTAGAGACAAATGTACCGGTAGTTATTCATCACATTTCACACATTAATATTGGTTTATTAGAGCATTATAATGCATTATAATGCAGTTATGTAATACGAGTTTCTAGGAGTTGTTCGCAAATATGAATATTTATCAGGAGGAAGTCATACCCATTTTTGATTGAGTTAGGGTAAATACATTTTTAAACGTTGGAAGAACACACTAATTTGCCTAATTAGGGTGTGGCAGAAATATTAACTGATCAGCTAATGAAATTCAAGAGTAGTTCGCATTTCTAGTTCAAATATTGTAATTAATGCACACAATGTTAAAGATTAAAGAACTGTGGTAGACATTTGTTCAAAACAAGCTACAAATAAATAACCAAACAATCATTTTAGTGATGGTGACCAATACCATTTTTAAGGAGAGCACTATTTGATTTCAGATATACAGGAGTTGCCCGAAACGTTTATTATCAGTTGCAAAGTTTGAAGAGTGCAGTAGAATTTCAGGGTGTCGTTTCCCTTTAAGAGGCAGCACAAATCTCTACATCTACCTCTGTGGGACAAGCGGTTGTGTGCAGTTTTGAGTCTGTGGGACCAGATTGGTGTGGACTTAGGCTAATGCCTTTTTCCACCGATTCGGTCGTGCTTTGCTCAGTGCACACCTCCCTGCTCACCTTGTTGGTTCGCATGTTCCCTCTCAGTCACTTGATCCGGTTTCGTACTAGTGAGGATTCATCAGTGATTTCACCTGACCGGTGCCTGCGTCTGTACGGCAGCACCAGCAGCAACAGAAGGATGATGAGGACCAGGGCGCATATGGCCATCAGAGCATAGGACACCACCCACATGATGGACTCCTTGAACATCCGAGTGGAGCAGTCAGCTGCTACGTCTGCTGCAGAGAAGGGTCCTGCTACTTCCGAGAGAGCCACTCCACCACTCACTGCAAAATACAACATTAAATATAATGTGTATGGGTTCTGAATATCAACAGAGAAAATTGCAATTAAATCTAATGCAAATGTCTAGTTTCATCATTTTTTGTTTCAGCTGCTACCTTTTTTCAGATATCAGAGCAAACCACCAGTTGCATGGGATAATAACTAAACATATTACTTTGTCTAGAGCGTGTAAAGGGCTGAAGTGTTTTGCCCAAGGACACAATAGCAGAGTGTGCATGGTCAAAAGTTGAACCAGCTATCATAATAGCTAATGAAACAAAAATGAACAAAATTAAAGCACTGCCTCTGGCAGGTTACCCCTGTGGCTTTGAAGGATGAGTCAAATGCAAAGGACAGATAAAGTGTACCTTAATCTTAATATGAGAAATACATTACATTGTTCATTTAAACTTGTGATACAGGTTTTATGTGGGTTTTTTTCTGTGTTTTCTGTATTGTGTATAGCTACAATTTGGATTAAAAAAAAAAAAGCGATACAAACATTTACCGGTAGTTGAACTGCACTTTAAATAGTATCAAATACTAATCATGTTAAACAAAACTAAAGCCAAAAAAAATGTCACAAGCATCTTTATGCGATAACAAACAACAGTCATCTTTGTCTTTAAGAATGGAGAGGCCAGTTCATATTAAGCAACAAGGAAGCGCCACTGTACAAAACTTATCAAGGGGAAATTTGGTAGCAGCGGTGAATGAGATTGCTGCATGACTACACTAGACTTGGTATTGCAATCTACTATCAACTTCCCTAATCTTTGAGTGTATGATTTGACACAAAACAGTTTCCAGGATGACTTACTCCTTACCTGCACAGTTGCTAAGTGCAAAGCCTAGTCTTCGCTGGATGCGGTCAAACACCACATAGAAGCCCTCCATCACAGTAGCTCCAATCACCAGGCCATTCGCTGAAGACGACACCCCAAAGCGAAAGCAGTCAAGAGTGCCATCTATGTCTGTGACCGGCTGGATGTACAGCTGCACACACAGTTTATAGTTTTAGGTCATTTTGAGTTTTCACAGGGCTTGTGAAAGACTCCAGTCTGAAATGGTTGGTGATGTATTATGCGAGAGTACCTGAGGCAGGATGGTGATGCGGAAGGACTGACTGGTGTTTGTGGCTCTTAGGTAGATGGACAGATTGGGAAAAAACCTCCATGGTGTTTCTCCTTTCATCCAGCAGGCTAGTTTTGAACCATCCCAGAAACCAGCAGAAAAGTCTTGGATCTAAAAAGGAACAGACAATCCTCATGAGTAATAGACATAGCATTTTGATGTTTGCCAGTAACCATACCAAAGAGCTCTGTGTTATGGCATTCACTACTGCAGTGAACACATTGACGGGCAGTCGCAGCAGAGTCGTTCCACTGTCAACTATAGCTTTATCCATGTTGTACTGAAAAGAAAAGATTACACGACAAAACTGACATCAAAACATCAGTACATTACCTGTACTTGTGGGAACAGTAAATATGAACTACTGTACCTCTTTGCAGTCCAGGTCCAAATTTTGGTCTCCCACCTCCAGCTTCAACACTTCCACTTGGTAATACCACTCCTCTAGGATCGGTGTGTACCACACAGCCCCTCGGTACAGAGTTGGTTCAATCCCACCCATAATCTGAGGGGAAAAAAAAAACAAGATTCAATATAAACTCACTATTAATAAGTACATATAAGTACTTGTACAATGCTTTCTTGCCAACATATCCATCTGCCTATGTCACTGTAACCATCCAGCACCACAGGGGCCTTATGTCAGGAACAGGTTTGCTATCACCAGGATCCTGGACAAACTGATTTTATAATTACAGTACAACAAAGCTATGTGGCTAGTGCTGTTAGGTTGTGAGTACACACAGCACAATCTAGCTGTACTTTTCCTAACCAGGATAGTCCTTGCTTGGCGAGCCAAGACTACATGCTTTTACAACACTTTACAAAAATGTATGGTCTGGAATGCAGCCTATTAGGGGATCCACTTGTACATGTTTTACTGGTAGGGGAAACTAGAGCATCTAGGCCAGGGGTGGGCAAACTTTTTGATACACGGGCCATGATGGAGGGGCTGGGCCAGGATATAAATATGTATATATTCCATTAGAGATCTGGCCTGTAACATGTAGCAAAACATAAATATGCAAGGCTTATTTTACAAATTGTTTTCCAAATGCATCAATTAAATGAATAATCAATTTATTAAATTTCAGTTAAATAAACACAGCAGAAAAATTTTGAGGAAGGTTTACTCTTACCTATTTTAATATAATTTGGTCACATTCAGCAGGCCGGATTAATAAGCCCAAAGGGCTGTGTGTGGCCCCAGGGCGTAGTTTGACCATGTCTGATCTAGGCAAACATAGGCCAACAGGCAAACTCCAAACAAGGTAAGGTAGGTAGGTAAGGCTGCTACTGCTATGCCACCATGACACTCATCATGAGTGTGCACGTATGACCACTTTCATAGTAAACCAACAATAATTAAATAGAGTAAATACTAACTAAACTTCCACCCAGAGTCTCTGCAGAGCTGCTGGCTGACAGTCCAACTCCACACATCTGAAGGGAGAAGACATCAGGAATCCCCAGCTGTTTGACCACCGAGTTAAAGAAGGGCTCAACTGACGAGTCGGGCTGAGTACACACAAGAGATGATAGATTAGATATTCTGGTGTAGAAGTGACTTGGACCTGGCACAGTTTAACTGAACAAAATTAATGACTGTGATTATGGAACACTCAGGTAAAACATGTAATGTTTAAGGTTGGTATATAAGTATGTGTGATGTGTTTCAACTCATCAGAATAAATACAACTGGCAGAGAGGAACAAAGCTGCTGTTAGAAATGCATTTTAATGTTAATGATATTGATTTTTCAAAGTCACATACTTTTACTATAACAGAGCTCATCAAAGGGAAAACGTATGACTTCACTGACTGCACCACATACATAATGGCCGCCATGTGAATGTCAGATTGTGAAACATAACTGGTATGCCACTGACTGAACTGCAGTGTGTCCTCTGTCTTTTCGCTCCTTTATTCTTTGATTGAATATGTCATAGGGGGTCAGTTAAACCTAGGCATACAGGAGAGCCCTGTGTATCAGTATCTGTCCTTCTGTCACTGGTAATTCATACTAAAGGTTCTACAGACACAGGCAGCTCTTGTTCAACTTTGAACTGACATTACCCTCCAAACTATCATGCCCACAATATTACATGAAATGTATTTTAAACATGCTTCATGGCTGCCTCTTATTGAGTTTGGTATAGCAGTTTGGACCAGGCAACTGTTTTCCCTTCCACACCTTTAAGACTGAATGATTTAACAAAGAAATGACAAGCATTATAGCCTTTGGTAATGAAAATAAATCATAAACATTGAACCTTTTTGTTGTCATGTGAACTGTCCATGACTCAGCTCTGATAAGCTACTCTTTATGAGCTGAGCTGTGAGCTCAGATCTAGAGCACTGGGAGTCGATAAGATCATGACACTATCTGGGAAGGTTGTTCTCTGTGCACTCTTCAAATTGTAGTAAATTCATGTTGTTACATGTCCCCTCACTGTCTCTTGCTTGCTAGTGTGTCTTACCCGAGCTAACATGGGGTAGGCCAGACCCAGAATACCCTGCCAGTTGATCCCGGGGAGAAAGAATCCTTCCGATGATAAGATGGCTGCTATGTTGATGGTAATTGTTCCATTGGGGCCCTTGGGGATAGACACATGGTCAATCCCCAGCTCACCCTCCCAGTTTCCTTGGGTGTAGCGGACAGTCACTGTTCGGCCCGTTGACACATAGGTACTGGACCTAAACAGCATGCACCAAAATTAACACTGACACTTAAGATGGAGTTTTTGGAGAGTGATAATATACATAAATAAGCCTAGAGCAGTAGTTCTCTACCTTTTCCTTCCATTGATATGCTGAGAAGCTACTGTCTTATAAAAGAAAATACTATTGTTTTATGGTTAATAAAGATGTTACAGAATAGTTATCATTATAAGTTACTTTATAGAAGCAGTTACCCAGTAACCCCTCTGGACCTCCCAAGAATCTTTGGTAAGACCCACATTTTTGTCCAGGTTGGGAATCACTGGCATAGAAGAATATTTTGCCCACTTTAGTACTCAATATTGTAATTGCATTACCCTTTACTTTGAGCCAAATAAATATATAAGTCAATATTATTTGTTCTTGCTTTATATATATGCTGTTTGATGCTTTAATATTCACAAAGGTGCTAAGGTGCTCAAAGGTAGTTTAACATTTTGGAAAAAAAACACCATAGTGTATTTAGAGTATTTTAACCAATTTTGGCCCATTTTTATTATCTCAACAGAACAACTACTCATTAAGTATATAATTCATTCATATTTTTTTTTGGCCAAAAATGGCTGTGGTCATAACAGTATGTGTGGGAGTGTGTGTACTCACAGCGCAGTGTTGAAGTAGTGAGTGATAAAAGGGTGTGAAGCTGCCGCCACTGCAAAGTTACTGCTGCCTGTGTCCACCAGAATGTTTACCTGTAAAACACATATTTGCTTTACACTGCATTCCAAATGATAATGCAAATTGTGTTTAAGTGTCATAAAGGCAAAACTTTTTGTTTCACAGTGAAGCTCATGGATGGTATTGTGTCTCAGGGCTCTTTGGGTCAGTGAAATCAATCTCAGACACCTGTGCAAATTAAATTGCCAGTCCAATTTAAAGAAAAACTACTTAAGAAAGACATTCCACGTTATTAAGCAGACCACCATTTTTAAGCAATATGGGAAAGAAAAAGGATCTCTCTAGTACAGAAAAGTGTGAAATTGTTGAATACCTTGGACAAGGTATGAAAACTTTAGATATTTCACAAAAACCTTAAGTGTTATAATCGTACTATTAAGAAATTGGTAGCTGATTTAGAGCACACAGGGATTCATGCAGATAAATGCACAATGAAGAAGGTTTCTGCCAGACAAATATCAGATTAAGAGAGCAGCTGCTAAAATGCCATTACAAAGCAGCAAACAGGTAATGAAGCTGCTGATACCTCTGGAGTCCCGCAAACATCAAGGTGTATGATCCTCCAGAGGCTTGCAGTTATGCATAAACCTTTCATTCAGCCACCCTTTAACAATGTTCACAAGCAGAAATGGCTCCAGTGGGCCCAGAAACACATGAAAACTAATTTTCAGTCTTGTTCACTGATCAATGCCATACAACCCTGGATGGTCCAGATGGATGGAGTGGTGGATGGTTGGTGAGCGGCCACCATGTCCCAACAAGGTTGTGATGTCAGCAAGGAAGTGGCAGAGCCATGTTTTGGGCCAGAATAATAGGGAGAGAGCTGGTCCGCCCCTTTAGGGTACCGGAAGGTGTGAAAATGACCTTTGTAAAGTATGTGGAGTTTCTGACTGACCACATTCTCTAATGGTACAAAAGGAAGAACCATGCTTTCCGTAGGAAAATCATCTTCATGCATGACAATGCACCATCTCATGCTGCAAAGAATATCTCCGCATCATTGATTGCTATGGACATAAACGAAGAGAAACTCATGGTGTGGCCCCCATCCTCTCCTGACCTCAACAAAATCAATTAAGCAGGAACTCTCCACAAACTCACAAGTTCAAGGGATGCAAGAATTGTGAAGCTGCTATCAAATAAGGGGTCCTACACTGCCCGCCTGGCCAAAAAAAAAAAAAAAAAGTCACCACCTGGATTTAACCAAGCAAATAGGTTGGGGTTGCTGCAGTTAGTCAGGTCTAGGTTCAGCAGCAGTCTGTGCTCAAAGAATGAGCTCAGCTGACAACCTGAATATACTGAATGACCAGGTTATTCCATCAATGGATTTTTTCTTCCCTGATGGCACGGGCATATTCCAAGATCACAATGCCAGGATTCATCAGGCTCAAATTGTGAAAGAGTGGTTGAGGGAGCATGAGACATTATTTTCACACATGGGTTGGCCACCACAGAGTCCAGACCTTAACCCCATTGAGAAACTTTGGTATGTGCTTTGCGCAGTGGTCAGACTCTGCCATCATCAATGCAAGATCTTGCTGAAAAATTAATGCAACACTGGATGGAAATAAATCTTGTGACAACTTCTTTTTTTTTTGGCCAGACTGTGTATGTAAAAATGTAACTTGACCTGTTAAGATGTTTTGATTGAAATTGCTTTTGATTTCAGTAATATGCTAATGCTTCTAATTGAAAAATGAAAAATTACCACATACCAACATGGTTTGAAACTGTGTCGTGCATAATAACTTTGAACGGTGCATTTTTTTATTTTTGAAAAAATACTCTTATCATTGGGAGGTTTCTGCAATATTATTTGAATTGTACTCTAAAGATTGATGATTTAAAAATTATGATGATCATTTATATTGACAATTTGGCAAAATTAATATCATTTGCATAATAATTTGGAATACAGTACACCAGATCTGACATACAACTGCTTCACTTAAGGTAGACTAGACTACTTTTCTTAATATTTATTTTTGTATATGATTTGAAGATTGTTCTACCACTATTTATATGACATAAACCAGCCTGAAAGTTTTAAATGCAATGCAATGGTTATATTGTTTATTTAGAAAGATTATGTTAATATTTCTATGTTTTAAAAAAAAAATATTTTGGAAGACACCAGAAAAAACTAATCATTATAAAAGCTCTCTCTCATTCTCTCATTCTCTCTCTCTCACTCTCTCTCTCTCACTCTCTCTCTCTCTCTCTCATTCTCTCTCTCTCTCTCTCACTCTCTCTCTCTCATACTCTCACTCTCTCTCTCTCTCACTCACTCTCTCTCTCACTCTCTCATTCTCATTCTCATTCTCATTCTCATTCTCTCTCTCTCTCTCTCTCTCTCTCTCTCTCATTCTCTCTCTCTCATTCTCTCTCTCTCATTCTCTCTCTCTCATTCTCTCTCTCTCTCTCTCATTCTCTCTCTCTCATTCTCTCTCTCTCATTCTCATTCTCATTCTCATTCTCATTCTCATTCTCATTCTCATTCTCATTCTCTCTCTCTCTCTCTCTCTCTCTCTCTCTCTCTCTCTCTCTCTCTCTCTCTCTCTCTCTCTCTCTCTCTCTCTCTCTCTCTCTCTCTCTCTCTCTCTCTCTCTCTCTCTCTCTCTCTCTCTCTCTCTCTCTCTCTCTCTCTCTCTCTCTCTCTCTCTCTCTCTCTCTCTCTCTCTCTCTCTCTCTCTCTCTCTCTCTCTCTCTCTCTCTCTCTCTCTCTCTCTCTCTCTCTCTCTCTCTCTCTCTCTCTCTCTCTCTCTCTCTCTCTCTCTCTCTCTCTCTCTCTCTCTCTCTCTCTCTCTCTCTCTCTCTCTCTCTCTCTCTCTCTCTCTCTCTCTCTCTCTCTCTCTCTCTCTCTCTCTCTCTCTCTCTCGAAAAAGGTCACATTTATATAGCACTTTTCTACGTTCAAGGGAAGTGTCTTGCCCAAGGACACAATGATGGTATTCATCTGTGGGAGCTAGAATTGCACCGCATATGAAGAAAGACTTTCCTTGTTGTCTTTCTAATGAGTTAAAGATATGTTATAACATGACTTGTCTGACCCACCCAACCGCCTCTGTAGTGTTATTGACACAGCTGAGAATGGCCCACAGCAGATTCACATAATGTTGTCTCCAAGCAAAAAGTGGACGAGCAAGAACTAATTATCCAGTGGACTCCTGTCACCTCCACAGCTCAGCGTTCCTCACCAATGTGGGGCTGAAACCTGATGACTCACCAATAACAAGGGGATGGTTCTAATGTGTATAAATGCCTGTACTGGTTGGCTTGGGTGTGGCTAATCAATCGTCATTATTTTATTATTACTTAAGCAAACATAACCAGAAAAAGCTAGGTTTGTTTGTTGTCTGAAGAAATACAAATTAAGCATTATGTAGCGGCCAGCGGCCCTCTGTCACCAACTACGAGACTAACAGAGCCCAAAGGTGTTAGAACCCAATACTTGTGTGTTCAGTGAAGAATACTTTTTCTACACTTACACAACCACGTTCAAAAACTGTATGCCTCTGCTCTGTAGCACTGCTCATCCATTAATTAGCCTTTACATACGCACACCTGGGCACACCCAGCAAGACCAACTAGGAAGCACAATGCCACACAATGGCTGCCAGTGCAAACATACACAAGGGTCTCAAAATGGCTCTTACACATTAGATTAGAAGATTAAATGTTATTTGATCATGCATGCGATAGCACTGGTTTTCAAACTTTTCTCAACAAAGTACTATCATCAAAGAAAGATTTGGTTTTCCGAGTACCACCAGATCTAAATCAAGTAGGCCTATATAACAGGACTACTCCAGGTCTAATATAGGGCTAAACCAGGTCTAAAAGTGGATTACATCATTTCCACTGTAGTTCTAAACAAGAAATTATCCAAAGGAGGACTCAAAAGTGGATGAAATGAACTCTAAATTAGGCAAACTCACAAACAGAAGAGTTGCATACCACCAGTGGGACAGGCACCAGTTTGAGAAACACTGACTTAGACCACATAGGAGAACCACGGGAAATACTACAATATACTATATTCTAACATTTTCAAAACTCAAGCAAAAAATTCCAAACGTCAATTGTCTAATGCAGGCATTTTTCTCACATTCTCTTCATTTTACATTTAAACACCTTAGTGGAACACAATATGTTAATGATTTTCTGTAAATAACTTGAAATCAGCATTTTAACTTCCACCCTGACAATGATTACATATAAAGCCGAGCAGTGAGACGTGGAAAGACAAGCTTGGGTTGGCATTATCACTTCCCCCTCATTGAACAGGCCCAGGTCTCATCCGGGCGAGTACTCCAACTCTACTATCTGACACAGCACAGGGGCCAAAAAGAGCATGCAATAGCACCCAAAGACTGTATGTCTGGCCAATTGATTAGTCGAACAAAAAGGGGGCTAGGCAAAAGCTGACCCACACTGCATTCACATGACTACAGCTGCACAGGAGTTCATGCAAAAACAACCCTTGCAGAAAAAAGTACTAGGAAAACGATGTATTTGTATAAATACAAACTATACTTGTGAATTTGAGTTTAATCTGCATTTTTACAGACAAATACCCCAAAATACAAATCTTCAGCTAACTCTCACTTTCTGCAGTTGTCCCATATAAATCCTTATCTGTCATGATGCCTGCATTTTCTGTCTCCCTGTGTGCTTTCCGCTCCCTCACCTGCCTGAACACGGAGCTGGGCGGAGCTCTCTGCTCCTCCTGCGCACACCTGCCTTCCATTAACGCAATCACCACCACCTGCTGCGGTGGATAAGAGGGACTTGCTCCAGACACTCGGGGCCAGATCGTCTGCTCGTTTTCACTCTGCTCACCTACACCCTGTTTCCAGGACCATCTCAGACCAGACATGCGGGGCCAGACTCACCTTGTCTCCTGCACACTATGCCCCTGGACCTCGCCCTGCACTCTGCTCCTTTCCCTGGCTCTGGTCTACTGGTCTTTGCCTCTGTGGCCCACGTTCCCGTATCCCGGCTCATCCTCTGCACCTAGCTCCAGCGCCGTACCGCGCGCTCCGCTCCTGGATCCTGCCCTGGACTCTGGCTCCTGTCCCCCGCTGGATTAATTATGTTTGAACTGTATTTCCCCATTTTGTAAATAAACACTGTAAATCTGCCCCGAGTCTGCACGTCTTTGGTCCACCCAACTCCACCGGTTACGACACTTATCTAAATAAAATGATTAGTCGAATAAAACAAATTTTGGTCAAGTAAGACTGCATCGACCGATTAATCAACAAAACAGCTAAAGAATTACAGCACTAGTTAAAAAAATTAAATGAAGAGGAACAATTTTAGACAAGCAAAGAATCCCACAAAACGCTGACTTTGCTCATAAACCACATCAAAGCTTGGACTAAACAGGGACTAATCCTGGAACTAAACCAATACTAGGGCAGGACAAAACTACGACTTGACCATAACCAAACCAAGTCAACAAGATTGATCTTAATCAAATCGAAATCACAATTTGGACACAAGTAGCAATCGCAAGGGCCACAGTTTCACGTATCATAATTTTCCTCCGCAAACATTTTGCATAAATCTGCTAACCCTGTCCAAACATGTTTGGAAATGTAATTCTTATATTAGTTTGTCAGTTCATATTTCAGTCTTTTCGTCAATTTTTCTGGACATGTTTAAAATGTGAACTTTGAACAAAATCCAATTGTTAATCCTATTATTAAAACATAAATCAAATCACAATGCAATTCGTTATTTTACCTAATCCTTTCAACCCTACTCATAATTAAGCCTAAATGACTCATATGTTTTCATCCTGGGAATACTCTCAGGGACACATCTTTCAGTCCCACATGTTCCTGTAGTTGGTGTATAGCCTCGGGCAGAGCTCTCTCCTGGCTGCACTCGCCTCTAGTTCAGTGCTCCAGCTTTAATTGGCACAGCCTGATAGAGCATCGTGCATCTGCTACCTGTTTGTAACAATCAACAGATGTGAAGTGCGGCAGACGTTCCCTCAGCCCGTCTGTGCCACATGCTAACAGATGTGCCAATTAGCGACTCATTAGAATAGTACCTCATTTAACACCACGCTTATGTAATCACAGTCTAACAAGTGTAACATTGAGAGTATGACTCCACTGTAATGGATCTGAGGCATTCCAGGACAGCACTGCCAAAGTACATCTATATTTTTGAATCATGGGGAAAAGATGGTTTGAAAAAAGACAACTTAATGGTAATTGTAACATTCAGGCTAGAAGGAATGTACACATAAATACACAATTTGATCAGAAAGATTAGAATTTTAATACATCTGAATCAATCAAATGAAAATGAAAAATGCTTAGTAGTCAATACCATTTTGATACCACAATAATATGACAAATCTTTTTTCTCAAAATTATTGTTTTTGTGAATTTCCATGTGGTCTCTTACTATTTCAAGACCATTCTAAAACTAGTATAGTAATAGTATAAAAACTAAGTATTTCAATTTTCTGTATTATAATTGTTCAATTTATAGTTTTGATACTACAAAGTTTTACTATCAAATAGTATCTAGGTAACAATTTCCTTGACAACTCTAGTCAAATAAGAAATAGTTGTACGCTTTTGTAATCAAAATTGAATTAACTGAATTTCTTGATGAACTCCAACAATACCAAGCAGTGTTTTTTTTTTTTATTTAGTTTAGAAGAATTAGGTGCAATAGGTCATCACTGTAGTCTGACCTTATCACACCCAGAGAACAAACAGCAGATATGTACACAGTGGATTCACTTGGTAATCTTAAACTACTGTAGTGCTAGCATGGCTCTGTTTCCACTCGACAGTTTGGAGAGTTGTGTGGGAACAGTGTAGTTTTGGCGAGCCCCATCAGTCACCTCTGGGGCTCAGCGGGCACATGGACAGTACTAACAAGCCTCAGTGAGCTGGTGTTTGGAGGCATGCCACAGGATCCTAAAAGCCCTGCTCTTAACCTGAGAACTCTTCAAAGGGCACGTCTCCCATGAATCAATTAGCCACTTAATACATTCTAAACCATTAGTAGCACAGTGCCTTCATTTTCTTGAAGCAGTGTAAATTTTTACTGTAATGTGTAAACGTCTTTCTGCTGCTCCTAGTTAATCCTTAATGAGATATTGTAAGGAAGGCTCAGAACAAGAAATTATGGTTAATATTGGAAACATCCCCTAAGAGAAAAGACTTGTTTGCTTTATACATCATCATCTAGTACAATAAAATTACATTACAAGAAACAAAAATCAAATAGCTTTGGAGGTGGCATATCACCTGCATGATTCCCCGGAAACAGAAAGTTAAAAATTATACATTCTTCATGGAGATACATGAGTTTTATGCCATACTGTGGAATATTATAGCCAACATTTCCATGTAAACAAGCAAGAAAAGGTCCTTCTCCAGAACAAGTAGCAGTCAGTTTAGTGGAGATGAAAGCCCACTCACAGTAAGGATGCACGCTTTTGATTTAATCTTTCTAAATCTTTCTTTAATTTACTGTGTCAAATGAATCACATTGAAATTTCACACAAATATTGTTATGGCACATGTCATTTTATATATTGTGAATCGTCATCCGTACTCTGCTGTAGTAACTTCAAGATGCTACACAGAGGTCAATTCTTTATGCAGGCCTGTAGACTAAGGGTGCTAATTGTGGGGCAGTTCTTAGCTCAGTGGGAGCCTCATAATCCCGGTCAGCTGCCTGGTAAGACTCAGTGGTCCTCACAGTGAGGCCACATCATGTGAGTGCATGTGAGCAGGCCTTTAGTCTACCTACACTCCCCAAGGCTACAGCTCTGTATGGACCCCTGCAGTTATAAGAGCTCCCTGTTCTGATCAGCTCATCACAGACAACACTTGAATAAATAATTCTTTTCATTCATCTATTCTCAACCAGGCCAAGTATGCCGGGCAGAGCTTTCTGTGACAAGTACAGTTTGACTTATGAATTAAATCTTATAGACAGCCTGAGGGGACATTACAACAACCCAGTGGCACACTCTGACAGTCCTGTTCAGTGGTCACATGGTGGGCAGACTCTGCTCAGACAAAAGGCTGCATCAGTCACTCATGTATGGAACTCATGACCATGAGTAAATACATAGCTAAAAAAGAAACAGAAAGGAATGAGGGGGAGAACAGTGTGGAGCATGGTTACAATTAAATCCTTGTTGTGTTCTTTAGTCCACAGGCTAAGCCACTGCAAATTAATGTTTCAGCAAAGTAATACATTATAGCCTATATATTACTTAGGCCTGCCTGTCTCAAAAATCTGATGTAATAACGCAATTTAATCCAAATGTATGTAAGTGGGCCACCAAGCCAAATTATTTTGATCAATGTCATAACTTCCAACCTTGTTTATGATTTCATTCTGAAAAGATTATTTAGAGCAATCTATTGAATTGCCACGTACCGTCTGACCAGGAGTGCCAATTGTCATCTCTATGTAGTAGCCTCTCCCAGAGTCCCCCTGCAGGTTGTTGACCAAGTCCAAAAAGTTGACTGGACCAGTGAGGTCCGTGGCGAGTGACAAGCCTTTTCCATCCACTCTTGGGCTTCGGAGCGAAGCCATAATCAAAGTCGAAGAAACATTCACTTTGCCTGCGTTTAGTTTGAGTGGTATTGCAAAGTAACACTCAGAGACGCCAGCGCACAAAGTTAAAACAAATGCGACAATGGAAAGCGAAGCGCGGTGGTGGTGAGCCATGATGCCGCAGATCGATAGCTAAGAGAGGTTCAAACTTTGTTCATTAAGTTTTCATCATGGAGACGCCTGCAATGTGTTGTCCTCTATAACGGACACGCTGCCACTTCACCGTCCTACGGAATGTCAACATGCTGGCATTTTGCGCGGAGAACTGACACGGACGACAGTGCGCGTTATCTACACACCTCTGCAAGTTTGCGCCCATCCATCAACTTCTGCAACTTTTTGGTAAAGCAAAAATTAACGTCTCTATCGACTTCCGGTCTGTACTGTCAAACGTAAACAATTACCATGTTGTTTGTGGCACTTTCATCACATCACATCATAGAATTGGGATTTATGTTCTTCGTGTTCACTTTATTTTATGTTGTATTAAAAATGATTTGACCGAGTGTTTGAATTTATTTTGAAAGTCATTCTGATGTAAAATACTTCCTGATGGGCGACAGTTTTTAATGACTTATAATTTGGATGGACATAACCAAAATGAGCATGTCTACAAGATGAGGTTTCACATATTAATGTCTGTGGCTTTTGTTTATTTTTTCTATCCATCTAGTTTTCTGAGAATCCAGACATTTATTGATTTTAATTGTATTTAAATCAGTAGAAATGTTCACGTATGCTAGCTTGAAAGTCGCTAAATTGTGTTAGCGGCTTTGCTAAAATGCTCTACTATATGCTCAGTAAATAATAACAGCAATATTTTAAAATGCCTAATCATATTCTCAATAATTTAATATAATTGTTGTAAATGTTTACACATTTTTAACAAATTTTGTGTGTCTGCTAAATATATTGCTGCTAGGCTTGCATGGCATTAAACATTATATATATATATATATATATATATATATATATATATATATATATATATATATATATATATATATATATATATATATATATATATAGCTTGGATTCCTTGAAAATGATACATATTTTGAGAATGGGCTATCCTCACCATAGATCTGACCTGTTTTAACTTTGCCTGGTGGCGCTGATTACATGTCTCCATGAAGATGGATATACTCTATAACATCTCCATGAGTGGGGACCCTCCATTACAAAAGTTACATACTGCCCCTTTAAATTCTAACTCAGCTGCATACTGTACTTTCAAGCCTTGCATGTGCAGTACGTCTAATGGTGTTTTGTACTGGTATGTTTCATCTTGCGTTTGCTACAATGCCATTCTGCAACAGGAGGAAGAAGGAAGTTTAGTGGTAAGACCAGATCGATGTCACGGGCGTTCTCCATGCTGCCGGGTGCACACAGAGCCATCCACTGTCCTGCTCAAAATTCTTCACGAGTCCACATTTGCCTTGTCACATGGTCAGCACTACCTCCCCCTGCTTCCTCTGCCCCCTCCGTCTGTCTGCATCCCTCCTTGAAGTTAATCAGCACAGTTGCAAATAATGTGGCAAGCGAACGGCTGTAACCACAAAATGTCTTCTTTCCGGTATTTGTTGTCATGCATTTGGTCTTGTGAATGACCCATTTTAAAGCACAATTCCTGTTTCTTTCCTAGAAGTCTCAGATGGTTCCTTCGCCTGAAACTATGTGCGGCTGGAATGCGATGGAATGCATTGTGTTTGTTTTTTTTTTATTTAGAGTCATTCACAATATACTTGTATGTGTTTTTGTTTGCTAAAAGTAGAAGTTTGATGAGCCCTGACCTCTTTAGAATATGATGGATATCCCGTTATTTTCTTTGGAGGTCATGTACCATGCAATCATACATTTATTTATGAATGTTTTTAAACTGGTAAAATGTTAATACCTTATTTATAACAATATTATAAATGTTCAAATAATGTATATAGGAGTTCTAAAACGGATAAAAACAAAACATATCGGCCAGTATGTCCAGAATATAAGTTAATGGTATTTCCAACCCTTTTTAAAAATCACTATCTGCTAATACTATGACATATGCAGTATTAGCTTTAATGATATACATTTATTTATTTTGTAACTTGTAACTTTTCCTGTTCAATTATGACTTTGCTATCACTGATGCATGTTTTTAAATGTTATTTTAACATGTGTGTTTCATCTTTCTTTTGCAGTTTCCCTTATGACCACAGCAAGGCGCTCTACACCATTCCTGCACTCTTAATCCAATCTGAGGGCAAGGCAGCAGCAGCATAATTTCTGACAGAGCATATTAGGAAGCTTACAGGCAGCCATGGTCCTACATTTGGACGTGCAAAGCTCCTTTAGTGTGGAGCTGGTATCTAATCCTCACTGCTCTCATGATTACATCAGAAGACACGGGAAGGGACTCCATCTTTTACCTGCATGTAAGCCTAAATGTGCTAGTGTCAGTTTTCAGCTCTACAGTGAGACAGTTCATATGAAAGCTTACAGCCCTACATGTCACATTTTAAAGCGTATTAATGATTATAACTAATAAATAATAATTATCAATTATTATTATTCTCTAATCAAATAATTATTTCAGCTTGTAGGAAATACCATCACAAGTACCAGTAGTACACACAATATAGATAGCCAAAATACATTTATCATAATATTTGGAAAAAACATGTTTTAACTGAACTTATTGTATTTCTATTAGCATTTGTTTTGCATAATTATTACATTTCTCATAGTAACCTAGTTAAACCATTTTGCATTACATCCCCAAAATATAATTAATCCCCTAACTTAAGTAAAGTTAGAATCTGCATCCGGCCTGCTTTGCATACCCATATCCTTGTGATAAGCAGCCTTGCAGACAGCCCAATCACTGTAAGTCTATAATGCTTATCAGAGATTTGTTAAATCTGTTAGCATTTCTCTGTGATATTGGACTCGGTGTAATTACAGCCCAGCCATGACAGGCCTCGATGAGCTGCAAATTGGGTTTACAGTTTGGGCAGCTTGTAATGACAAAGACTATCCATGTATCTAATGTAAAATTGAGTCTAGAGTAGTGTTTGGAGTCCATTAGCTGAATTAGATATAAAAAAGCTTCTTTGTCAAAATCATCTAGACTTTGGAGACATGCATTTATGCATGACTAGCCAGACTCATACAACTTTTGAACTTACATTCAAAATTTATGTTTTTTACTCTCTTGATTTTAGATTTTAAATAAGCCTTTTTCTTTTTACAGTGTCAGTCAAAAAGCCATTGTCAGTCACATCAGTTAAGATGATAAGTTAATACTTACTTATTTAATACTATTAAATCGATACTATACTAAAACTAGTATAGAAACTACATACTCATTTAACCAAGTTTCAGTATACTGAAAAAAAACAACACAATTTGATAAAACTTGACCTTTCTTAAACAGTAACTTCTTATCAGAACTAGTGTAAGATCACATGGTATAATAAACACATACATTAGGTTGAAAATAACAATATTGTCTAAAACTGCCTTAGACTGCTGCCCCCGCGACCCGGCCCCGGATAAGCGGAAGAAAATGGATGGATGGAATATTGTCTAAAAACTTTAAAAACTATTATTTGGCTATTAAAATCAGTATCAAGTATTGAGTCTATTCTTAAGTATTGAAATCAAGTTTGAAACAACACTAATTAAAACACATTTAACTACATGTTTGTTGAAATCAAACCACTTATGAACTTCTTCCAAATGTGCAATCTTGTTTATCCCAAGCCTGTGCTTCTCCCTGTGCATAGCAAGGATTGACATATAGTTAGTCTATTCTTCATAACAAGCTACTTTTCTGTCTCTCCCTTCGCCAGAACTGTCAGACTCCTAACAAGGCACACATATCTGGAGCTGCTGTCTTCCAGAAGAGCCAGCCAAATGAGGAGAACCTGCCTGAGATGAGAAGATGGCTCCAGACAACAGGTGCTCGACTCCACATCACTGCTCAGTCCCCACACACTTCCCCTGCTACATGAAAGACAGACGCTTTTGATATATTTTGTAAAAATTTTTTAGATCAATTACTTGTGACTGCATGGGAATGCTTAGACAGCCCGGGAGTATGAGTAAGGATGGCTCATGCAAGTCTCCATGTGCACACCTACACAACACTTCTCCACAGTAGTGGTAGCGCTGGTACTATCTGTATCTGTTTGTTCATTCACGGCAAAAGCTTTAGTGACATGACGTGAGTCACAGGCTAGCTCCTAAACAGGTCATGCTGGGTCTCAAAAAAGGGTCATGTATGCAAATGCATCCAAATATAATTATTTTAAACTTTTTTGCATTACCATAAGGTTTAGGAAAGATAGTCAACTGGATAAGAATCTGAGATATTTCATCCCTCATCCTTGAGGCTGTATCATTTTTGAGGTAGCGTTGGTCATATGTGCCTGGATGAGCACATAATGATTAGAAATAAGAGCAGGATCTACCTTCTTTGTCAGGGCACTTTGTACTATATTGTAATAGTATAAAGATTACTTGACTGGGTTTACTAACACAATCCCAGTAGGAAGGCTCCTTTAAATATTCCTTTTTCTTAACTTTCACCCATCTCAAATGACAGAAAATGACACTGAATCTTACTTACACATTTTATTGTTTATTCTTTGGAAATTCCAGATAAATCATTGGTTAGTCTTTCATCTTGGAACTTTTAATTATAAATCAATTGTTATTAAGAATATAAGACAACCCAGCAGCTACGGACTTATCCGGGGTACACTACACAGTTTTAATACACATTTGTTTATGTTATTTATTAAAATCAATTACTTGTAATTACCATACACAGGAATACTTCTACTACAATTCCAGGAGTTAGTTTGCTCATGCGAGTATTCCATGTAATTGCTCTACATTTCCCCCGTAGCGGTGGTAGCACTGGCATTATCTGTTTGTGTTTGTTCATTCATGGCCAAAGTGTGAGTCATAGGGGCTGTCTTTTGAACAGGCCGCGGTGGGTCCTCCTCACCTCAGGGCATTACGCGCACACACACGCACACACACACCAGCATCTTTAGTCACATACTGTAGGCCATCTGTGTTGGTTCCCACCTGACGCGCCGGGTGCCACAGAGCAGATGCTGTTGTGGTAGTGGGCAGCCGAGTGGTGGCGGGTGGCGACTGGCCTCATAATTCAGCTTCTGTTTGTTGACATAGTTGGTGGGTTTTGTAGCGAGACAGAGTTTAATGTGGCCCATGTTCCAATTAATTATTGTAATTAGCTTAAAGTCTGTCTGTAGTGTTTCTTGAATCATGAATGGGCAGTGATAATCCAAGCAATAATGTGTTTGTGCTGAGCAAAAACACATTTACACATTTAAAATAAGCAGTGAAAGAAATCACCAAATAAATACTGTGACATCCACTGATGCTACACCCTCAAATCTATAATGTAGCTGTCCATGGGTTTCTGAATGATGATAAATTAAGACCATTACCACAGTGAGTAAAAATTTAAAACAAAATATTATCTTTTGAATGGGAAAAAATCCTTTTAACAGGGAAACTGAAACCCATGAATAGTTTTGAAGACTTTTTGATCTCAACTAACTGTGACTGTAGTTCTGCAGCAGCCTTTCTGCAGTTTTTTTTCTGGCAAGTGTATAGTCTATGCATGTAAACATTTGTGAACAAAATCTTTATCATCTAGACTTAATGATAGATCTGATTAATGATGTTAGACAGTAAAACAGTACAAATTATTAGCAAAAAAAGTTAAAATAAAAATACATTCTGAGAAGGGCAGCATGAAAACACATTTAAAAATAAGAAATAATAATCTACATAGTTAAAGATAAGAATAGTTTATATGTAACTCTGATGTCTAGTATTTGTGTTCTGCGAATCAAACCAGCTTTGCTTTTGGAAAATATACTTATAGTATAATATATGAATAATACATAAACACATATTACAGTACATTCTTTGACTGTATAGATTTCTTTATTGTGTTTACTGTTATTTTCATACATCCTATGTATGAAATCCTATGTTCTCTTCTTTTTCATGCTTCCTTCCGCCCACCTCAAGCTGAGCTAAAATTCGAGTAATATTTCGATGAAGGCTGGTGCACCGCTTAACCTTGCAGCGAGCTACCCAGTCTCCTTTGCGCTTGACTGTGTCCCTCTGTTGTTACAGCTATCTATCAGTTTCATAGCGCGCTATCTGCATCCTACCAGCCTCCCACTACCCACCCACTAAAGTCCTATCTACCTCTTCTGTGTACATGTAGAAAGCATTATTGTTTTTCTCACTAATATTAATAACAATATGTATGTTTTCCAGAGAAAGAGAAAGGTGCTCCCAGGCAGTGTACACCCACCGCTGAGCTGCCTAGGCTGGGGTAGAAAGAGCTCGGAGGGTGCCTGCCCCTTGGCTAGATGGAGATAAGGGTGTATATGTGGTAGGCAGGACCAAACACAAGCTCGCTGGTGAGGTAGGAGCAGAGGGGAGGATAGTGGAGGTGGTGCATGTGCGTGTGTGGGGGGGTCTCTTCATACATTTTTATGACCACATAGATAAGGTCAGTAGTGTGCCATCGTTACTAGGCAACAGTGCGACCCTGAGTTGGATTGAGTTGTGAAGCCGAGAAAGTCAGATATTCTTATTACAAAAGGGCTTCTACTTGCTTCTGCTGTTTTGTTAACAAGCATCCCGCCTATACCGAGCCAAGGCTGAGGGGATCGCTTGAGCCGGACGATTAACCGACCCACTGAAATAATTACGAGGCCATTGATTGGGGTTATCACATTGTTGCAGAACCGCGTTGATGACACATCCGTATACCCGACCGAATGTGGTGATGGTACGGCGCTGATGAAAAATGGCGGTCGCGGCATTTCATTATATATTTGTAATGATTCGGTTCATGTGGGGATACACTAGACTGTGGGGGTATTGATTTTTCCAGTTTTTGAGCGCGGAGTGAAGGAGACCATACTATGCAGCCAGAGTACAAACCACCGCCCTCTCCTCTTTACCTACAATCTCCTTTCTTTCTCTCTCTCTCTCTCCCTCCATCCTCACTTCCTTCTTGCCACTCCTCCAACAGCCTTTCATTATGTTTTTTTTTTTCACCCTTCTCTTCTTTCTCACTCCCCTGCCTCTCCTCCCATTTCGGTCCCCTTCAGCGTCCTAGTTTAGCACGTCAAGGTTGGCTACAGATATTCTCCTCTGCGCCTTAGGGGCTAACCAATGGGAAACTGACTGGGGTCGATGTAGCAGGCTATACGGTGTTGGCATCAGGAATGGAGGAAGAGGCAGGGGAAGGTTATAGCAGTGCAAGTTCAGCTAAGTGCATAGAATGTCCAGGCTTTAACTTAAAATGTGGTGAAAAATGCACACATCCTAATATGCTATAATTGGACACATGTAATTGAATATAAGCTGAAATATGTTGTTTAGCACTGACAGCAGGGGGAGTAGTGTCCCTTAGGTCCACCAAAACTTGTGAAGAAGGGCTTACTGATGAAATTGTAATGTTGCCCTTTGCTTGTTGCCTCAGGAAGAGTTGGTTAAAGCCACAGTGTTCTGCACATTTATTTAGAAAATAAATAAGTAAAATCAGCATGTATCATTGCAAAATATGAGCTTAGCTACCCATAAAACTAGTTCTGTAAGAATACAATGAACAACAAAAATGCATAAAATAGAGTTCATTACTACTCCAATGCTGCTGCCGGTATACATACTACTAAAATGTACTTACTCATGAAATTCAGGAGACACATAAAATGCAGCAATTGTATTAACCATTCACTCTCCAAACAGGTTGTGTGCCAGACTGAATATGGGTGGCCCTGCAGAAAAGGTAATCAAATTTCTAACTGTTGTCGATGTGGCCTTTCCATTGACCCCTGCACAATCCCATCTCCTTACCAATTCATCATTGATCTGTGTGACAGGTTCACTTTTTAAACCCAACGCGTGCTGTGACCCAGTTGGTGCAGCCCTCCTCTCTACGATGGAACGTCCGTGTATATGGAGCGTGCATATGTCTGCTGCTGATTGACCCGAACGCCTGTCCACCCCTCGGGGACCAGTAGAGAGTAAGTGCATGCCACCCTTAACTCCTGTGTTTAGGGGCCCGCATCACTCTTAGCCTAGCAACCTGAAACCTTACCCACACTTGGAGAACAGCACGTCTCTTATCAATGTCATTGTCCTAGCAAACAAAAGGATCATTATATGGAAGCCCAGATTGTTGCTATTCTGAGTTAATGGGTCACACAGTGTAGAAGGCAACCTGATACTCCTGAGGGTGACGAAGGAGTGCACCGGGCCCTGACATTTTGCTGATGATAGACTGGCCCGTTTGTTGTTGTAAGAGACACTGGGCTTCATAGGAGTTGTCAAAACAGAAAGACCCCATCCTGAGGGATTACCCAGCAGACGGTCTCCTGCACACGCGCCAGGACGAGGTGGAACGGACACAGGGGCATGGAGGGGCAAGAGTTGGTAAAGATGTCTCTGGAGAGTGAGAGGTGCTGACATTTGAATATCATGATTCAACAACAAAAGCTAAATTCATAATATTTAGGGTAACCAATGGGCATATTGGATTGTAGTATATCAGTTTTATAGGAGACATTCCATCTACAAATGTACCAGAGAAACAGGAGATACCTTCATTTTTACCAGGTATGCATAAGAGTTCTTAAACCCTGTTGTTTAAATTATGTTGCAACGACTGGGGGATCAAAGATGCAAACTCGGATTAAAAGTTGAATAGTTTATTATAAACAAAAAACGCAGAACCTGGTTGTAGGAAGCTGATTATAGGAAGTTGAGGTGTTAGGTGGGTTCAAAAACAGGTGATGAAAAAACAAGAAAAAACAAACTAAGTACAAACAGAAACAAGAAACAGACTGGGCCAAGCAGAACTATACCACGGAAGATACACAGACAGTCTGGCCTCTGTGTGTAGCGATCAGCAGCCCCTTGTACTCAGAGGTTGTGGGCTTGATTGCTGATCAGCTGCAGGTGTGTAGTGGGTGGTGTCAGAAACTCCGCCCAGTTCCAGGCACAGACATCCCGAATCCTGACAAAATACACAAAATATCTGAAAATATACTACGTAGCAGATGTAGTAAACATTTGAATTTCAAATTTGACTATGCCACATACTAAAAGTCATATTCGGTTGTTGTTTTTTAATAGGAAGGAAAATATTCCAGTACTCAAATACTACAAAAATAGTGCATTATTACATTTATTGTTTTTGAGCATATGTGTGGCCTTTCTCCTACAAATGTGGTAAATAAAAACTCAGGTAAGTTTATTTATTTGAATTTATGTTAAACCCACAAATTTCATTATCTGCTCTTGAAATATCTTTTCAATTCTTTGAGCTAAAAATAATCAACTTTCATTATTGCACTTTACTTTTTTACCGCTTGTCCCTTCAGTTTAATTTTACACAATATATTTACGGCATATGATTAGTTTAGAAAATAATGCAAGCTCCCATCACATGAGTATTTACTACTCCCAGTTATTCCAGTCACTCCCTGTTATTATTCATGATATAGCTGCTAGTAAAATACGAAGCTGCGAGCTCACATACCATGCCATCCCAGTGTTAGTATTACAATATGAGGATTCATGACCTTGGCACTGCACTGTTCATGAATCCTCTCATATGTGCTCCACTTCACTGTATCCACAAACACACATGGTGGCACACACAGATACACACAGAAGGGCAGGAGCGTGTGCAGCGGCCCTGGGGCCTCATTGTCACATCCACTTACTACTGTTTAGGCGTCATGCTGGGGGGCTAAAATGAACTGCACCCTCTCCCCCCGTATACGCTGCCCCCTCCTCCTCTCTGTAATTCCAGACATGGATGTTCAGATTAATGTTCCTGCTCATGTAATTCAAAGATTATTTTAAGACAGAGCTTAATAACAACAAGTGCACTTAATATTTTACAAGATTGGACACTATATGAGATTATCATGAGATTATAAAGACATATGCAGCAAATGACAATGTGTGTAGTGTTTTTGAATGGTAAAGAGGACTGTTTGAATGCATGACCTCTACAGTAGCAATAACAAAAAGAAAAATAATTGCACAATTGCTAAATCCTTTTTTATATATGATGACATATGTATGTATTTTTTGTTCTTTTGTTCTAATTATTTTAGTTTAATTCTAGTTTACAGTGCCTGTGACTGGTGGTGTTAATGTCTTGTCTCTCTTCGTGACATTGTATAAAGAGACAAACTGCCCTAAATTTGCCCTTAGTTCATGCAATCTTTGCTCATAGCGAGTGTTTTGCTCATAAAGCGTCATATCAAATCCAGCAATATTGCACAGTGTAGTATGTTTGAACTCAATTCATTACCTGACCACTTATCTTAAGAAAAAAAGTCATATTTGAAATGTTTTAAAATATAGTTGTGATCCTGTAGAGTCTTCTCTACTATTGAATCAGAACTGGATTGTGCCCTGGGAGTATCTTGAGTCCTCAGCAGCATAGCCTATAGCTAACCTAATATAATTTAAGAGAATTAGCTTACTGACTAGCAGGAATGTCTGGTCATCAGGTCAAGGCTTTTGTCTTTAGAGTGAAAATCAAAGTATTGTCTTTCACATTTCAAGTAGCCTCACCAATTGTCCAGCTGCCGGTTCTTCAGAAGCGATAACTAGGAGCACCTGTTTTGTGTGAAGATAGAAGTATCCCCCTCAGTACCACAGAACATTTAGTCCTTTCTAAATGGGACCTTCAAAGTGCCACGCTATGCTACATCTGTTCTTACTGTTTGTTTCACACCAAAATGCTAGGGCATGGCTTGTAGTTTTCTTACAGAGGTTGATTTTAAAATGGAAGCAATAAAAAGCAATTATATTTTAATTATAACTGTTGAGGTGAAACAGTAATTAGACATAGGTTAATATAAAACATGCACACTATCCAGCACAAGATTTGTGATTAAAAAAATGTAAGGCAGATATTTGTTTGAAAAATATTAAAAATACTTTTGTAATGTGTTTTCATAGCATTAATAAAATAATAATTTGTATATATATTTGCAGTACAACTTTTTAACTTTGTTTACATTTTGGGGATAGCACAGCAGGGCATGGAAGAAATTTCGCAAACTGTAAGATGTAGGTACAAATGATGATGCTTTTGATTTTAACTTGAGTTTGTCCATTTCATTGAAACCATACTAGTGATTATCTGGTATAAGGTTTCTTTAACACTTCAAATGCCTCTCCCTCACTGCTTATTGTAGGTCATTCGGACAGTTGCATAGGATTTGTTTGTAGTTAAACACACTCTGGGATGCTGTGCTTACACTGACTATCCCCAAATATGGAGTGTGTATACAGCAGTATGTGTATGCACTGTACACATGTATTGTACACACACTGTACTGTAAGGTACCCTCAGTAAACAATATCCTGACCTAAAAGAATAAATACTTAATAATATAAAATACTTAGGAAATATAATATCTGGAGTAGGCATGAGACGATATTGAAGTTTGGTGTCACGAAAATAATTGCAATTACGGATTATATTATGATAATTATTAAAGTTGCTGACAGTTTAAAAATGTTCCTGATGTGAATAATTATAATTTGAATATTATCAATAGGTTCCATATTCAAACAACTGTTATAATATTGTATTGTTGTACGTGAAAAATACAGTGATCTAGAAATCATTATGAAGTGGGTTTGTTCTGCACATTCTGGGCATATAATGATGATTATCATTGTTGGAAATGTCCCACAAGGATTATTGTCGGACGTTTTTATCATGATAAATTATATTATTGTTAATTGTCCCATCCCTAATCTGGAGGCTATTAATGCTATTAAAAAGCTGTATCTTTAGTGCATGATCACACAAATGTATACTTTTACTTGTTTTTTTTTTTCAAGAAACACGATTAAAAATATGCCTTTTAGCAAGACACACAATGAAATTACTATATTACTAACTATAACTTTATGTCTACATTAATACTACCGTATTATTTTTATGCTTTATTTATGCAGCTAATGAACCTGTCCTAGCCAACCACTGTTTTCCATGTAATCCTTTAAAATTACGGTCGAGACCCACTGGCCTTGTTTACCTACCATGACATCCACTTCCACAGTCTTATCTAGCATCCAAAGGAACTCTGGGTAATCAAGAGTTAGCATGGTTCAACATCTGGGATTAGGTAACACTGTTTTTCTAAATAAACCGAAGCTGAGCCCAAAAGTGGATCCTTGGTGGTGTTTTTAAGGCGAGCTGGAACAGCGTGTTCTCATATCGACTTGAGTAATGCAGGGCTGGATTGGTGTTTGTCTGCAGCTCCTGAGCTCACATAAGGGAAGGAGACAGGCAGGCAGGTTGACAAGTGGACAGACATGGTAACAGAAGACAGGCTAGGTACAAGCAAAAACATGTAGAAATGATGATGGCTTCAGCTGCATGTCATAAAACAAATAAAATAATGCATCATATTAGCAACTAGAGCATCGTGAAGATTAACATTTTGACAGTGCCACCACATTGCAATATTTGGGCCTATAGAGGGTTAATTATTTGCCCATCAACCAAGGGTTCAAAACTCAGGGTGTTCCTGGGAAAGACTTTATCCACGTTGCCCACTCCAGTCGAGGCATCTGGATGAATAATGTGTAAATGGTTCATTGCAGCAACCCTGACTGACTAAACGGATAAGATGCTAACTTCTAGCTCCTTTAATTCTTATAACTTAATCTAGTTTCAGGTGAATAATTGCTGGTTAGTTCTATTTGGCCACTTATTAAGTCAGTTTGTTGTTTTTAGCCTTTTCAATACTTTTGTTGGGAAACAAGTTGCTATAGGTACGTTCTGAAATTGACTTTTTGAGCCATATTATAGCATAATAGCAGAATAAACTTGGAAAAACACACAGAGCACAGAGACTTGGGCAGTGCAGAAAAAATATAGATTTAAAAAAAAAAAATCTAGGCCAATACCAGTATCTGAGAAACTCTTTGATATCAATTCTGAAACCCATTTCTGTCGCTAGTGCCAGTTGAAGCTATACAGCAGATAGCCTCCACTATTTACACTTGAGTTTGTTATTATGAAAATTCAACAGACCAGTGGCACTCAACTGTAAGATGCCATATTTTTAGCAGTTGCAAGTTTGGACAAAACAAATCATGGTGCATGGTGGTTGAACTATAACCTTCCCTGCAGCTTTTTGTACCAAAGGGGGAGTTGCTCGGTATGAGGACAGACCCACAGGCACCCACCACCGTCTACAGCTACACCCTAGACTGAAAGCAAGCATTAAAATGGAGGGTGCTGGAGCATACACTGGGTTATGTTTGTGTGGGGTGGAGGTGCTTGTTTTTAACCCCTGTATTCCGGTGCCAGTAGTTGCACTGTATATAAAAAAAAACCGACTGCTTGTTGTACGTATGTATGTATTTTCGAACACTATTTTCTTTCTCCTCCTTGAGTTGCCAAACCATCCACCAGCCAAAGGGGATTACATTTGCATATATTTTTGACAAATATGCTTTACATTATTCACTTTTGGATCTTGTTTTTTCAACCATTATCATAACACTTAAATGTTTCTATCAGTTACCTACAGCACATGTTGTATAACTTTCCTTGTGGCTTCGGCCTCACAGTCAGTATATTACTGGTCCGGACCCACTCCACTATTAGTGACAAAAGATAGAGAGGAAATGGGAAGTGGGGGTTGAATGATTAACACAAGCATGACCTTATGATGTGCACAAAATTCAAAGAATATCAGGTATGAGTAATAGCCAAAGGTTTGATTCAATTTTTAATCAAAATCAACAATGAATACCTACTGCATCTAATGTTTTGGTTTAGGAAAGGTTTATTGATATCTCAGCTAATTAAATTTGTGTTTCACAATTTTGTTTTCAGTATTGGCCTGCAGGGCCAGTGAGGATATTTAAAGGACACTGTCTGTGAATATTCAGCACATAACTCATGGAGAGTAAAGTTGACATTGACTTTTTGGTGTCCATAATCTAGGTCTACCTCAGTATCTCTCTACGTTTTTGGAATCGTTCCATTAATACATTTGCTTTGGCACTCGTCCCAGTTCTAGGGAGACTTACCTATTTCCATATTCTGAACAGAGACACTCGATTGGTCGAATCCATCCCGCTTTTGACACATACTTACCGTACATTATCTGAACGCACGTGCACGTCCACACACTCTACATGAACCGTGAACCCGTAGTAGACGGTGCGTAAAAGGTGTTGGTGTGCGTCATGTGCTTCTTGTTCCCGTTTTAACACAAATGCCCCATCCCGTCTTCCCTTTTTCTGCCACAGCAGCACGTTGCCCTGCACGGCCGGTACCCGCCTCTGCTCCTTTAAGGCAATGAGGAATAAAGGCGCGCGCAGGGGCAGGGAAGAGGGCTACTCCGCGCACTGCTCAGAGCGTGTCTTCAGCGATTAGAAAGCGGCGGCGGAGGGAAGATGCGCTTGCTCGCCTCTTGCTGGACGCACGGAGGCAGCGACGAAGATGATCTGACTGTGGAGTTCCAAAAACAAAAGCTGTTTTCCATTCCTATCCGCGCGCCTTATCAGTTTCCTTTGCTTCTTTGCCATTTAAGTTTTCTTTTTTAATTAAGGATGTTCCACCTGCGAGTCTTGCCTTTTTCAAATCGGGGCTGGTGACACTCAGAAAGCTTTAGTTAGGCACATTTTTTCTTCCTGGAGCCGCTCGCATCGCCAGCTCTGACTCAGCAGCACCGCACACACCTGGGCTTCACCCCTTCCCTTCAGCATCCCCTCTGAATAGCGGGGACAAGCAAGACGCGCAGTGGAGGAGACTCAATACGTTTTTTCCCCAAGACAATCCAAGGATCGTTTATGCTACGAGCGCGCTAAGAGGAAAGAGCGCCGTAAAAAGTAGTGAGGAGATATTCAAAGTAGAGACTTTGGGACCGGTTTGCTTGAAGACTGTGGCAAATGTTTAACCTTAGCCCAAGCGCCCATACGAGAAACCCAGGGAGGCAGCGGTCGGAGGAAGACGAGAAAGCATAGCTTGGGGGGGATTGAACGGAGCAGGGCATGTGGATATTGGCTTTTATCTTTTTCCAGAGCATCTTGAATGGTAAGTTTCCTAATCAGTTTGCTCATTTACTTAACGAGGCAGGGAAATGGAAGCGGCCGGCGGAGTGAGTGCAGAGGGAGGATGGAGGTCACCTGTGACCCACATGAAATGGATTTGATCCGCTTGTCAAAAGGCTGACACCCTTGATAGAAGCGGACACACGGGCGAGGCGAGCGCGTTTGAACCAATCCACACAGCCATTGGACACAGCTCCGGCCTTTACGCATCCACCCATAAACGCGCTCATCAATCACCTTTTCCATTCCATTCACTAATTGGGACTTAGTAATTGGAATCTAAGTTAGAATTGTGTTTGCTTGTGTTCATCCCACTTCATTTTATTACAAATATGACTCCAAACGTTGATAATATTGTCACTACCTTGTTCCACCGTGGCCCCTAGTAATAAGTGACGTATTTGATATAATGGACATTGGGCTTAACCCCTTCCCCCTCCCCCACTCTCAGCTCATTTCAAGTTCAAAGTAATCTCAATTAGGCCTACAATTAATTGACATCAATAAATTAAGAGTTTATTCAAATACCACTAACTTGCCTATTGTTCATTTTTTATACAATTTGACAAAAATACATCAACAGAGAGCAAACCAGACCCATGGATATGCTGTGCAAAAGCAGTCTGTTTAAAAGAATTTCACATATTTTTAGCATGTATGTTTTACAAGACAACATTTTAATTAATATTTTAATATTTTTTTGTAAGTCCAAAACAGAGTGACTGGATTGCTATTATAAACAGACCGTTAGTGTCCTCATTCAAATCCTATTCAAACCGCAAAATATGGTTCCTAAGTACTTATGTGTTTTTGAAAGCAAGTGCAGCTGCAATATGTGCAGACATGCATGAGACTGGCAGTGTGCATGTGCGCATATTGCAGAGCAGAATTTGTGTGCTTGTGTACTTCTAATCAATAGCAGAAAATTGATACAGTTTATTGCATTCACTTATTGGCCAGAGCCCCTTCTACAGGGAGGGATTATGGCCGACTGGGTGTGTATGAAAACAGGGAGAAGAGTCAGAGGCGGAGATGGGGGCGAAGGCAGCAAAATGAGACTCAAAATATGGCGTCCTTTCAACGCGTTTTTGGTCTGAAACATAAACAAAATTCTTATCTGTTACGAAATTTGCAACAAAAATATTATTTTACCTCTGGACAAGGGGCTATGTGATACTGAGTGCCACCCAAAATTGATTTTCCCTTCTGGCCGGGATGATAAAATAAGACTGCGGATGGATTTTAATTTGTGTGTGTCGTGTGTTTTTGTGATGAGGCACCCTTCGTCGTTGGTGTTTATTGACATGGACACCATATAAAAATGGTATCTCGCTCAGTCCAGCTTGTTCCCAAACTCATAAAGGAACAATAAGGAATACTCATTAATCATAGTCATCTGAGTCTGACATTACATCAACTGCCACACAAGATTGTGCCGATTTATTGCATAGGGGATTATTGAATAGGCCTGTGGCAAACAACTGATAGGGATTAGGCACTGTGGTGTGCAGACATTATGGCTTTTGGTCTGTCATTGGAAAGCAATGATTTGTCTTGGTTGGAACATGTTGTTACCAATAGATATTTTTTGCATTACTGATTTGCCCTATCCTTATATCTTTGCTAAACAACTTTGTCCCAAGAGCTTTTGTTGATTCCAATGAAAATAAGGTGTTGTCGGCTGAACAGGCGTTGTCAGAAAGAATGAATGACCTTGTAGATGGAAGCCAGCGCAGCGATTGGATTCCAGACAATTCGAGCTGTTTGAGACTTAGGCCTATCACAAGCTCACTGGGCTGTCTCTATGGTAACCTCCTTAATGGCTGTCAGCGGCAGTTTCCGAAATCGCTGGCCATTCGGTATAGGGTGTTGTAAAATGGGGCTTGTCTTGGATTCTGTTGACAGAACCCAATCTGACGCTCTATTATTGGGGTAATTCCTGATGCATCATGGTAGTTGTAGTTCTTGGCTGGGTGTTAGCTGCTATATCGTACTGTATTTGGAGAATGACGAAATGGCAAACCACTAAGCTATGTCCACTTTTTACATTTTTCTCTTCTTGACTTAAATCTCGAAAAGCTATTTAAGGGGAGTACTTTTGAATTTAAAGCTAAATTATTCATGCAAATTAACTTTCAGGGTCCATCACATAATTATGCAAACTAATGAAAACATTATTCATGTTCGAAGGAACTTAATACTGACATCTAAAAAAAATTTACATCTTAAAAATGACACTGCTACTAGTTACTAGTTACTACTAGTTGCTTTGACATGGTGCTGCTGATATTATTTTTGGTTGTAATACTGTGCTTTCCCTCCCTTTCTGATTTGAAATAATCTTATTCCAAACATAGTCAAACAATACCTCCCCAGTTGCCTTACCCACGGTTTGAGAAACACCACACAAACATCTTATGCTTTAATGAGCACTAACTGATACAAAACTATATTATAAAGAGCATCGCTGATTCTAAGTGGGCAAATAGCACTCCCATTGACCTGCTTTGCTTTCACACCTTCATCTACTTATGTCAGCTTAATTAACTTAGCAACAAACGCACTCCTTTCCACCATCAATGTGCATGAGGATCACCTTTTAGCTTACTTAGCCATAGAATTATTTAAAAAAGGTATAAGTGAATAATAACATACTTGGTCTTATATTTAATTGAAATTATGAAATTGCAGGTATATCATATTTTTGGTATTTGTTGAGTGAAGCATTTGAATTTTGGCATAGCACAGTTAAATCATTCCAGTCGTCAGTACCGGAGGAGAGACATATATATTATCTCTCCTTGAAGGCTGCCTCTAGGCAAAACCACAGCAGCCTATTCAAATTCTCATCGCAAAGATATAACAAGACAGGGCTCTTCGCACTGTTCTCATGAAGACCGCAATGATTTGCCGACAGCTCAGCACAATGGGTGTGTGTGACTTCAAACTACGCCCTTGGTGTGTGTGTCTATTACTGAACATTTGAAG
The DNA here is from genome assembly GCF_009829125.3 of Periophthalmus magnuspinnatus. NCBI lineage: Eukaryota > Metazoa > Chordata > Actinopteri > Gobiiformes > Gobiidae > Periophthalmus > Periophthalmus magnuspinnatus. The sequence goes on from NC_047138.1 coordinate 16,360,625, forward strand.
AAGAGGAACATTTGGATTTACAAATGGATTCTATTTCTGTGGGTCAAGTTTGATATAAAATTGTGGCAGAACGGATTGAAGTCATATGTGATTAGTTGATTTGAAAACGATGCATGATCAGAGTTTTATGTGTTTTAACTGCATGGGTAATGCTAACATAATCAAATGAGTCAGTCTGTTCTATATAGATTGAGACTGTTGGCTTGACACGGTTCCAGACTTTCTACTCTCTTCAAGTAGCTATTGAATATACTGTAACAGTAAAAGGCAAATTCTGTTTTATATATTTACTGAAGTTGTGACATGACCACACAAAACACATCTGATCTACAAGCTAGCCAACCAGTGATGTTTCACCATTTAAATTAATCTGTGTTTTAAGGAAGACTTTTGCTGTCAGGCATAATCTGTGTTTTCAAAAGTACACTATGTAACTTTTCTGGTGGAGGGTACATCACCTGCTTGTCTTCATGGAGGTGCTAGTGCTTTGCCACAATGTGGCAGCAAGCTTACTGTGAGTGGGCTCACCTCTCCACAGATTTGACCAGTGACATGGCACTACCTGCTTGTGCCAATGGAGATACATTATTTTAATACCATACAGTGTAATGGAACATCCAGGCAAAGGAATAACATCTGCATGAAGGCAAGCAGGTTATTAAATCTCCACAAGAAAAGTTCCATCTGCACCTTTGATTACAGATCCATATCCCTGTAGAACTGACTATATGCATTGAAACCTGACCAAGCTTACTCCAACTCCTCCAACCATTTGCCAGTTTACCAATCATCCCTCATCAGGATTTGGTAGCTGAAATCTCACCAGAGCTCATGCAATTCAAGTTCCCAACACAAACCAGCGGCATACAGTCAAGTGATAGATCATCTCATGCAGCCCTACCCTGTTATGAATATCTAATGGGCTAAATTAAGTTTACAGGCCCACTTAACACTTGCAAGTAGCGAGGGTTTGCCGGGTTACTTAGCGAACTGCGTGTGTGATTCCAGTTGAAAGGGCAGCTAATGTCGGCTAATGGATACCCCGATGTGTGATCATAATAGATATTCCCTTGTTCATACATCCTAGCAGTTCTAATGAGGGGTACTCCACTGTACCGTACCTCCTCAAGCCTGTCTTGCTCTCTAATTAGGAGGAAGCTTTGGTGACGGCCGGGCGTGCACGAGAAGACGCGCACATGCACCAATGTAAAATCTAATTACCGATCTCACTGTGTCTGTCTGGATTATACGGAATCAGAGGTGTAATTGTGCAAGCCCGCGTGTAAATGTCTCTTGCATTAAAATGTTAACGATATCATTTAACATCTGCGGGGAAGAGCGGGAAAGCCCGGGGCGCACAGATGTAGGCGTTTGATCATGCGTGCAAAGTGAGTTTGTACTCGTACATCTGGCGGGGGTTCCCTTTCATACCGGATGTTTTTAATTCACTCAGCACCTGTCAAAGTGGCATGTTGGATTATTGTGGCATACTGCACTGTACTGTAGGGCAGACCGACTGGTTATGTTATATGGCTGTTTAATGCAGTTTACTGTTTTGAGATGGTGATGGAGTCATGTGAGGATCCAATCAAAAATGGTCTTAAATAGTCATAATGATCTTTTTGGATAAAATGTTGTGGGTTTGGAAGTTGCCAAATTTTGTTCTCTTTAATTTGAATCTGTTAACAGACTTTCTTTTGTCAAACTGTTATATAGCTGTTATCAGATTATGATTGATCTGTGTTTTTGAAATTCCAAATGTATTAGAAAAACACAAAATAAAGTATGGCCACACATTATTCAGATATTAGGTCTTGTTTGTTTTCTGCTTTATCAGATATTAGAATAAACATTTTGCTTGCCTGTCTATTCGTATTTTGATTCTGTTTACCGGTACTTTATTGCTTTATTTAATTTTCAGCTATAAATCAAACTGTTTTCACCATAAACAGCACATTTTTTGTAACTTGCTATATTTTAGCACTCAGTATTTTCATGAGACCATAGAGGTTTTTGTTCTGACATGGATTTAGAAGAATTCTGTTTGGTTGGAGCTTTAGATAAAATGTCCCTGACCTGTGGGGTGCCCCAGGGGCCAATCCTGGGTCCTCTGTTGTTCAATCTCTACATGCTGCCATTAGGCCAGTTAATAAGCAGCAATAATGTGTCCTACCACAGCTATGCAGATGACACTGTGCCACTGCATCTAGCAGATCAGTGTGTGGATGCAAAACAACTTTCTCTAGCTTAACTCAGACAAGAATGAAGTCATAGTCTTTAGCCCACAGAAACATAGAGAAAGTTTTAGTAGTCACCTCCAGTCTCTCTCTGTAAAACCTTCAAATCAGGCTGGAAATCTAGGCGTAATAATGGACTCAGACTTGAACTTTAACATCCACATCGAATCAATAACATCTGTTGCTTTTTACCATCTAAAATTGCAAAAATCAAAGGTATACTGTCAAAGCCAGACTTAGAGAGACTTATCCATGCATTTGTCTCTAGTAGGTTAGACTACTGTAATGGCCTGCTCACTGGACTCTCCAAACGTGCGTTAAGACATCTGCAGTACATCCAGAACCCTGCTGCTCGGGTCCTGACTGGAACCAGGAAGTATGAGCACATAAGTCCTGTGCTCAGGTCTCTGTACTGGCTTCCTGTAGCCTCTACTAACCTCTACTTTGACAATGTTTAAATCCAGGCTCAAAACAGCTCTGTTTAGCCGGGCATATGACTGAAAAGTTTTTATTCTGCACTCTTCTGTTTTAATGTTAATTTTATGATGATTATATTTGTGATTATTTATGTTTTGATTTGTGTGATTTGAATGTCTTTCTTATTCTGTAAAGCACTTTGAATTATTTTGTGTACAAATTGTGCCATACAAATAAACTTGCCTTCCCTTTACTTTTGATTGTAATGACTTCCGTATGGACTACATATCCATTTGTTTTATGCAGGCTCATTATCAATTTCTATGCAAATGAGATGTGAAATAATAATCACAATTTCGTTCCTATTTTTAGTGTATATTACTGATGATTACTGCCCTCTATCCCACTGCACGTACATTGCACGCAGCTCATTCCACACTAGGGCTTTTGTTCTTTGGAGGAGACAGGTGAACTGCATTTGGTTTTGTAACCATAACTACAAAGTATCAAATTGCACCTCATAAATACTGGCTCTTAATCCAGTTCTCCAAATACAACAGGCTGGACTTTGAACTTGACAATAGGACCTAGGGCTATAAGAGCCATAAAACCATATACTATGCTTAGCTTCACAACTATTTCAGCTGAAGTGATCTCTCTCTATTTTACCCCTGTGTTCACATGTGTGTTGGATGCTACATTTTCAAAGTAGGCTACGGCATAACCGTGGAGGCAAAGCTGGATAGACACTGACAGAAAGACAAATGGGTCCGGCTCGGTTTCTCGACACCACCTTGTTATTTTTAAACCTGGCACAGATGCTGAGATTTAAGACCAAGTTAGTGATGGATATTTTTAGCTGGCCATTTTTAAAGCGCTGTCATCTTCTTGGAGTTGAGTAAAAAAAAAAAAAAAAGAAATGCACTAGAGAGGTGTGGACCGCTAGCTAGCATTTTACGAGCATGTAGCAGGCGCCTATATTTGCTTGCTGCTGGTGTGCGTGTGTTTAATTGGAAAGCAGGTTAGGTGGGTGTGTGCTAGGATGGGTCAGGGCGTGATATGGAGTTTGAGCCACAGCGAGTCTGATTTATGTCCTTCCAGCCCGCCATCGATCGGCCCGGCCTCGCGTGAGACTGAGTGCATTGTCAATAATCTTAGCACTTTATGGTATTCCTAGAATTCCCAGGCCTCATCCCTGCTCTCTCTGTACTATAAGGTGTGAAGCTTGGAGCAGTCGGCCATGTTGTTCCACCTCAAAAGGGAAGAAAGGAGAACTGGAGACATTTGTTTGAACAGGGTTGTGTGATGTGGAAGCGCAGGTTGTTGCGGTGATGCTTTGACATAATCAGCTAATGGGGCTACAGGAAAAAGGTGAAATATTTCGAAATTGCGTTGTCACAAACTGTTTTACAATTTGCAAATGTGAAAAAGTGTGGTCTTTTCTAAAATAATGCCAATTTGAGCACAAAACTAAAAACTTATTTAAACAAAAAGTAGTAGTAGTAGTAAAAAATGTAGTAGTAATAGTAAATCAATAATACTCTGTGTAATGCCAATTTAATTTATAAAGTACATTTCCAATTTTATGACCCAAAGTGCTGTACAAGTCTCTCAATAAGACAAAAAGCATTTAGTTTTCTCAAAGACACTGAAAATGTACATAATTATGGGTTAAGATTAGGGTTTGTCGTATAAACAAGGTTTAGAAACAACTTGAAAAAATACTATGACAATTTGTCTTTCAGATTCATTGCAACCCCCAAAATCATGATAAAAATGTACTTGTTTTTTTTTTTTCTCCATATCGTTCAGTCCACCATATTGTTTAGATGAAAGGTTATTGTATGTTTTAAAATACCTAAGGTCTAAATTAAGTAAAATGTATTGTTTGCTCTGTACCCAGTAGTGTGCAGCTGTTTACATGTGGCCAAGTATCTCCATAGACTGTTGCCAGGACCAGACCTATTATGTGTTGCTCCTTGTCTCCCCATCGCACCCATCCATCCCCACAAGTGATTATGCTAATTAGTGTTTGATCAGATGATTAAATTAAAACTCCATTCATTCAAAGTACTAAATGCTCTGAATACATTTGTGTCCGTTTAGCCGCCTGGCTTCACACAGCCATTCCCCTGGCACCTTGTTTGATGGAGAACAAAAGCCATAAATAACCAGAGAGGGAGAGAAATTGGCATTGTATGGAATGAAAAGATACATTACATTCATTGGACATTCAATTTAAGTTTAATTTATGTTTCAACATTTATGTTTTTGTTGCCCTGATATTCTGTAGATTTAGCACACCAGGGAATTATGATGGAGAATGGACAGTGGGAGAGATCTTTAGAGATTACCATTTGCTCAAAGTCATGGAATTGTAATTTCTTTACTTTTGTTCTTGCTTTGTCCCAGGTAATAGACTCCATCTTCATTCACTTTAGAGACTGTATCTGGTCATGGTAGGAAGGGCATCTGGTGTAATTACCTCTATGTGTTTTGTTCATTGCAGTAACCCCTGACAAAAAATTAACTGTCAAAATATAAAAAAGATATGTTTATATTTTATGTAAACTATATTCATTTGTACATAAAGAAACAATGAGCTGTTTTAATTTATAGAATAGAAATAATAAATACGATTTCTGCCTTGGGTAGCAGGAGAGGAGGGGGGAAAGGAGCCGTGCTGTGGTCCCCTAAGTGTTGAATAAACATGCTGGTTTAGGCAAATGGCTTGCGATAAATGTTTAATATGATAAGTCCATAAAGACGCTCAAATGAGTCTGGAGTATTAAAATGAGCACAGCGGCTGTAGTAGCATGGGTGGAGGGAGAGGAAAAGGGAGAGAAGAAGGGAGGAGAAGAGATGTAGAATAGAAAGGAGCAGAAGAGGGAGCAGAGGAAAGAGGGGAGGAGAGGAGCAGGTGGATGAGGGAGAGGAGGAGAGAAAAGAGGAGGGGAAGAGGAGGAGGGGTAAGGAGGCTGATAATGGCAGCCAGAGCTAACAGGATGAGAGGCGCCAGCTGCTGTGACATCAGCATTAGCACAGTGCACAGCTGCTGGCCACAGACGTGTGCGGGACAAAACCAGGACAGTGGGACGTCTTCAGAGGGCTGCCGTGGACTCCTAATCACATTATTACCTGTTCAGCCCCAATATTACAGGGATAATACTGTCTGAAGTGCCTGCGCTGTGAAGTGAAGGGGAGGAAAATACATTCAAATCAACAGATGTTTGAGCTGATGAAAGGAATTAGGGCATTTTGATGCACAAAGAACACGACTGAATAGCTGTGATGGAACTGTTCCATATAAACAAAGGGATATCCTTGGGTTTACTTGTCATCACTGCTATCAGATGCAAACTCTAGACAGTACAAGAAAAGCAGGCTAAATAGGATAGTCTAGACATGCAAGAAGACTAGAAGAAATGTTTTCAAAAGGTTAAGGTACAGTTTATTGTCCCCGTAGGATAGGGAAATTTGTCCTCTGTGTTTGACCCATCTTTGGAGCCCTCCTGGGGTAACCTGTCAGGAGCCATCACCGGATCTTGTGCAAGGATTGGTCAGGACTACCTATTGTCTGTGTTTTGGGATGAAGGCTTGGCTGAATTTCAAAATTTTGTTGCACTTTACTAAACAGCCTTATAATTATTTTTAATACTGATGACTGAGATCCAGCCACCCCACCTCACAGTATAGTATAGTTTTGAAAATGCACATTTGACTGAAAATGTCAAATTATTAAACTGACTCAAATGTTTAAGCTCCACCCAAGCCATCATAACTAATTGAAGCAAAAAGTTATACTCTTTAAATGTATTCCAAGTCTACAATATATGTGACCTTTACAAATGACAGATCAGGTGTATTCACTCTTATCTAATGAACCCATTTGTAACAAGTGTAATACGATCTCAAAGCCTGAAGACGCTGCATGTCAGGTCATTTTGTTTCTTGTGTTTGTCCATGTGTCCGGTGCTGGATCCATGAACATTTGTAGACACTGGCTCGCTGGGTTGACATGCAGGTGGACAGCTCTCATATCCACAGTGTGTCACCAGAGCCCCTTAAAGGCCCTTAACCATAATAGTGGTTGACATAATAAGGTTGGATGTCCAGTATGTGCCATGTCGACTTGTCTGGGCCGGCCAAGGCTTCTGCCAACAGGCATCTTTACAGTGCAAGCTCTGCTGCTTAATCACATTACGCAGAGAGACAGTGTACGCCGCACATTGGATTAGCTTACGTGTTATTAGGTTATATCCACTCCAGTCTCAATCAGACATGTTAAGTATAATAGTAAAAAAGATGTGTATGTCCAATATAGAATGCAATTTCAGCTGTGATGATGCCTTTGTACTAGACCATGGAAAAATATATGATGTGTATATATAGATGTTTCTGATTAGCTAACGCTATTAAAATATTTCAACCTGATATGTAAAGACATTAGCGATGTAATGAAAGGGGAGTATGACAAATTTGCTAGTGGTTCCTAAGTGGAAGGGAGGAAAGGTGGATTGAGATTCTGAGGGGGTTGATGGTTCTGCTGCAATTGTACATTTATATAGATTGCATGGATGGCTTGAGAGATTAAAGGTTGACGGGCAAAGGCTATGATTGGCAGACACCAAGAAACAGGTGAGAATAAGATAGGTTGCTTTTTTGCTTTTTTTCATTGTGGTTCTCATTAGGGTCTAAAATTTTTGTATCACCATATAAGAGAAAATTTGCAACGACAATATACAGTATTTGATATACTCTGCTTAATGGTTTCATTCGTAATATTTACTTGTACTTGTTTCTTTCATTATTACAGGTTTTAGCCTCTGCTTAACCTCCACAGTCAGTGTTTAGTCACTCTAAGATTAGATTTGGTAGCACTAGAACAAGATCACTGCCTCACAATATATCACAGTATATCACAATGTATCATCAACAATATGATTGGGCCAAGCCCTAGTTTCTTCAGCTTGTTAGTTACTTCAGTTTCTTCAGTCTTATAGAGCAGGTGCTTGTCAGTGGTTAATTCTGAAATATACAATTTCTTTTCTTTACACATAATATTTTTTTTTTTAAAAGAAAGAAAGAAAAAAAAAGCTTTTCTGATCTGCTATTGACCTTATTCTGCCCCACCCACTTTTGCCATAAATGTGACTAAATTGCATTATATTTGTGGTGGCACGTCCGGTTACGCAGGGATCCCATTCATTTCAATAGAGAATTTGGGAAAAGTTTGCAGCTAGAATATGTTTCATTTGTGTGAAATGTTAAATGTTCATGTGACCAACAAGTTAACAATGCACCGATTCTCTGGGAGGCTTTAAAACGGCTCTGTAGTACATATAAAACTTATTTGCTGTTAAGATCGGCAACCCCATGCAAAATAATACAACCCAAATCAGAAAGGCAGCGCCCACAGAAACTTCCAGAATAAGGTGAATGCATGTGGTTTGCAATAGCACACACTATTTGAAGTTTCCTTTTCAACCATTTCTAATATAACAGGAAATATGTTTAGCCCTATAACACTGACTTTATAAATAAGTCCATCAAATCATTTTAGATATAGACGACGGCTTGTACTTGATAGTATTTTAGTATTTTACTTGTATCTGCCAACATTCAATGATGCATCTCCCAAAGCAGCAGCTATTTATATAAACAAATTCACCAAGGACTGTTTGTCAATGGGATTAGCATTTGCCGTCTATAAATGTGAGACATGTTTTGTAATCAATTAGGTGATGATTAGAAACAGTGCTGTACTTCTTCAGAAATGATCATTATGGGGTATTGTTATAGTTTCTTATTCTCGTTCATATGGATACTTTAGAACTTCGTCTGTGTTGTTGAAATAATAGACATTTATTTACATAGTTCACATGACTTGATGTTGTGACTCTGTGTTACATAGATCTATCACTGACTTTAGATGATTTAGTATAATGTACAGATCTTGTCTCTTTTTTGACTTAGTATTGACCTGCCGTCGTATCATCACATCCTCTACAGCTGAGGAGTTTGCTGCTGCTTTTATAGACTCACACTTTTTTACCCAGGAATGTGCTGTACCTGAATGCCCAGACACCCTCCTTTCATCTTTTTATAAAACATGTTCTGGGATCCTGGACACTATTGCTCCTTTTAAGCACAGGTCCATCAAGCCAAGGATCGATCCCTGGTTAAATGACACTACTCGTGCTCTTAGGCAGCGTTGCAGTCAGGCAGAACGACGATGGAAAAAGGACAATCTACATGTTTCTCTGGACATACTGAGGGACAATCTTGCTCATTATCAGAGAGCTGTGAAAGAGGCTAAGTCCCAATATTTGTCTGATATTATATCTAGCAATGGTCATTCTCCCTGAGTGCTGTTCAAGTACAATTGATTCTGTAGTGAATCCAGGCACCTTTCCTTTGACTGATGCCTCAGTTTCCACTTGTGAAGATTTCCTTTGCTTTTTTGTTAACAAAGTGGTGTCTGTTCAACAGCTAACTTGCTGCAGCATTAGCTTAGACCTACCTATTGTTTTTTTTTTGTTTTTTGTTTTTTTTTTTTAATTTTGTTGCCGCTCATTCTGCTGTGTTTGACCATTTTGAACCAGTCTCACTTTCATTTCTCACTGATGTAGTCAAACATATGAGCACAACAAACTGTCCGCTGGACCTTGTACCAACCAAATTGCTAAAAAAGGTCTTCAGCATTGTTGGGCCGTCCCTCTTGGTTTTATTTAACATTTGTCTTAGTTTAGGGTGTGTCCCAAGTGCTTTTAAACATGCCATAGTTAGGCCTCTTCTTAAAAAACCTAATTTGGATCCTTCAGTTTTATCCAATTTTAGACCTGTTTCTAACTTGTCTTTTATTTCAAAAATTCTTGAAAAAATTGTTTTTATACAATTGCATTTTTAGAAGAAATCTCCATTCTAGAGAAATTCCAGTCCGGGTTCAGATCACGCCACAGCACGGAGTCTGCACTGCTGAAAGTTCACAATGACATTGCCCTTTCTGTTGATGCCAAATGTCCTGTTGTATTAGTGCTACTAGATCTAACAGCTGCTTTTGATACAGTGGACCATTCGGTCCTTCTGTCCTGGCTAAACCACCATGTTGGCATTCACGGTGCAGCACTTGAGTGGTTCACCTCATACCTGACCAAAAGGACCTTTTCAGTACAGATAGGTGAATTATCATCCTTATCCTTATCATTATTTACCTGTAACGTCAAGGAAACATGACGTGCTTGAATCGTTGTTCAATTGTATTGCAGATATCAAGTTGTGGTTAGGACAAAATTTTCTGCACTTAAACGAAGAAAAAACAGAATATATTTTGTTTGGTGATTCTGCCCCCTTAAATCTTGGCTCACTGACCTCAAGGCTCAGACCAACTGCTAAAAATCTCGGGGTCATTCTTGACAACACTTTTAAATTTGATAAACAAATTGACAGCGTGGTCAGAGCAAGCTTTTTTCAACTGCATCTTTTAACAAAAGTTAAGCCATTTTTAAATCGCAATGATCTTGAGAAAACGATTCATGCTTTTATTAGCTCTAGAATAGATTATTGTAACTCACTTTATGTTGGTGTCTCTCAGTTGTCCTTGGGTCGCCTCCAACTTGTGCAGAATGCTGCAGCACGATTTTTAACCAACACATCCAGACGCCAACACATCACCCCAGTCCTTTATTTTTCTTTTAGAGTTGATTTTAAAATTTTACTTTTTGTTTTTAAAGTTCTTAATGGCCTCGCCCCGCCCTATCTGGCTGAACTGTTGGTGGTTCGAAATCCAAACCGGGCCTTGAGGTCATCTAATCAACTCCTTTTGGAAGTTCCGAAAACTAAATACAAACACTGGGGTGATCGGGCCTTCTCTGTGGCTGGGCCCAAACTCTGGAACAAATTGCCTCTTGATATGCGCATCATTACTGACTTTGGTCTTTTTAAATTCAGGCTTAAAACATATTTATTCAGACTGGCTTTCAACACTTAATAATGTTGTGACACATTATCATTATTTATAATTTGTTATATTAATGTACTTTATTCTATTTTATTCTCCTATTTTACTGTTGAGTTTAACTTTTTTTAATTAGATTTTACTGGAAAGCACTTTGGTCACCTTGAGTGTTGTAAAGTGCTATATAAATAAACGTTGATTGATTGATTGATTGATTATTCCTCCCTGCCCACTTTTGCCGTAAATGCGAACCACACATTCTTTGTGGCACATCTCGTTAAGCGGGAATCCTATTCATTTAAATGGAGAATTTGGGAAAGGTTTTGCAGCTAAAATAATATAAAGTAGATTGATTTCTGTCAAATGTTCATTGTTCATGTCACCTACATGTCAGCACTGCACTGATTCTTTGGGAGGCTTTAAAACGACTTTGTAGTCCATATAGAACTTATTTGGTATCAAGATTGGCAGCCCCATGCAAAATAAAATAATACAACCTGAATGACAATGGCAGCACCCATGACAACTTTTGTAATGAGGTGAATAAAATATATCACATATCTTAAATCAGAACCCCCACTATACCTTTCTGCTCATTCTGTGTATCGTAAAGTAGTCATCAGTGAGTCATACATAAGTACTTCCAAAGATTGAGTTATGTGCAAGAATAGTCCAAATATATCCGTAAACACATGTCTTCTTATGACCACACAGATTTGTATTGCCTCTAAATTGTGCTAATTTGATAATAAGACAGTTATTATTTTTGCCTACTTCTTTTTCAAAATAGATTTGGACCCTTTTATCAAGTTCCGTACACAGTGACTGTAGTGTTTATGTTAGTGTAAGTGTTTATTCAACAGTAGCAGGAGCTGCATTAGTTCTCCCCTCTCTAATCGCTCATCAGATCGCCGCGCGCTCCGCACTCATCATCATCACACACACCATCATTTAGACATCAGTGCTCAGTTTGGTTAAGTGAAAAAGCACCGCACGCTCACTGGCTCGCGTTTATGAGACATGCAGCCACTGTGGCCCATTTAAGATGTAAAAAGAGACTGGGGAGAGGGGAGGAGGAGGAGGAGGAGGAAGAGAGGGTTGTGCATGCTGCGGGGGGCTCGTTTTTAGCAATGCTTCCCCCTCCCTGCTAGACATCAGAGGACAGATCTGTTGGGGCGGATCAGCAGCCTGCACACAGCCAAGCCTTTCTACTGTCACAGCAGCCCTAAATATTCATGAGAGCAAATTGGAAGACAGTCATTTAACTTGGGCGCATGGTGTATCGCCGCCGGGCAGATCACATCATTGGGAATGCTTACTCACACTGGCCTGCCTGGCACTGGTTGCTCGTCTCCATATCCGTTTGGCAGATTGGACCCTCTATATATGTTATATCCAGATTCATGGCTGCTGGCATATTAGCTTTGCCAGAATATGATTTGCAGTGTCTCTAATCAGATCTAATATAAACAGAAATTGGGTCATGTACAGGTTAATGGACTATTTTTAGCTGCCAGTAATTTCAGACTGTCGACATGGCTGTGTTTGCTTGCATAATGTAGTCACTACACTCCCCGCCTACTGGCATTTACAGCTTTAACTATTGTATGGAGTGAGTATTACAAGGTCATCTTCCAAAGATCTCTGTGGACTCATAGTGTCTTTGTTCTTACAGTAAATACTCTTATTTGTAGATCACATACATACAATGCATCTTTTTCAGATCCTTAAAGTGACTTCACAATTTTGTATATCATTCATTCATTACATACTCAGTAGTCAAAACTGCCCAGAGTTAGACTGACGGAAGTGAGGTTAACAATTTGCGGCATCGCCCCCTCCGATCACCACCCATCACTCACTCACTAACCACAATCATACTGAAGTATCTTGCCTAAGGACACAACAGTTTACACTAGAGCCACTGCTGCCCCACTGTGGCACCTGACAATCTCAGTGGTCTCCCATCCAAGTACTAACTAGGCCCAACTCTGCTTAGCTTTAAGATAAGATAGAATTGAGCACTGACATCAAGCTTGTACAGTATATTTTGTATAATCTACAATGTGAATTTAGAGACAAAAAAATGTTTATCTCTCAAGGTCACCAAGGACAAAAAACTTTTCAAGAAGCAGTGTAATTATTTCTTGATTATTTTTTAATACCCACCAAGGCATTTCTTAACTCTGCATGTTCTCACCCTCCACCTAAAATACAGTGGAGCTGTGCTTCTGCAAAATCCAAACCTATACACTCGTCGAATGTATCTTTGTATGAGTATAACAGAACAATGCATATGTACAAATTGTTCTTTTTTAGATCAAAATACAATATTTTGTGACTTGTAAAACCATACACTTACATACAGTCACATTTGTTTAAAAATCTATAGTAGTGAGCAGGTATAATCTGGTCATACTAGACAGAGTCACCCTAAGGACATAAGGCACTGGGGTTGCTTTAATTACCCAGAAGCTCCTGCTGTCACGCTGTCACCCGGGTCCTGTGCACCAACTGTGCCAATGACAAGCCAACACTGTGGCAGCCGGGGCGCACTCTGATATGTGCTGTCTCCACCCTCTCCACATGCTCATGTTTGCCTCTGATATTCTGTCTCACCGTGACAGAGAGTTCACCTAAAAACACTACAGCTTGAAGGATAAATGAATTATGAAATGAGGTTTAATAACTTGTCATCTCCCTCCCACATGACAAAGAATATTCACAAGTACTACATACATGTAAAAAAAAAACTCCAGCACATTTTCATCAGGTGTCAAGTTTGCAGATTTACTCCTATCCAGTTTTGCCTGTACTTCCTCTCATCATTGTGCCTTGTTATCCTATTGGCAGTGATTAAATGAGGCAGCCCTGTAGTGTTGGAAAGCACACCGTCATGGTTAGTTAGCTCCTGTCAGCTGATCAGATCACAGTTGTGTTGTTTGTCATTTAGCACAGGACAAATGTCTGGACACACTTATGATAGCCTATTTACATTTGTGATAACAGGGATAATTAGTGGTGGAACACTTGGGATCACGCTCAAGGATGTTGGTTTAAATTCTGGAGTCATATAATGTTGTATTCCCTGTGAAAGGTATGCTCTCTACTGGTATTCTAGTAAGGCTATTGCTTAATTATTGTTTGTGATGGAGGAGGTGGATGAATCAATGTGTGCTTTTAAGAAAATGATGAGAATTAAAACTCATCAGCATTCCTTGGGGGGGTAAAGCTAACTGGAGTAACTGCTCTGTCTGAAGCTCTGTTGCTCAAATTAGTCTTTAATCTGAACTTTGTTTTAACACAATCTGACCAGAACGAATTGACTGACAAAGAAATAAGAACACCTGTAACTAAAGACAAGACAAGATAAGTAAGCTCAATGCCAGGCAGAGCAATAACATTCCTATGGAGACAAGCAAGAAGTGGTGGAAGTTACATAATGCACTTTTAAATGCATTTTGTCATCAGTGTGATGCCACTGAAACACATCAATCCTGGGTTGCTGGCACTTACATTTGTACTTTTAAACTAAAATGCAACGAAATATCACCAAATATCTGATACTAAAACTGACCTCTATTCTTTGCATGCATTTTTGCTCTCAAAGTATATTTTATCCATGTATTTTTGCTCTTATGCAGTAGTAAAGTAGTAGTAGTAAAGTAAAGTTCTCTCCTGTGGTAAATCCTAGTCCATTATGGATGTATATAATACATTATTGAACAGTGTCATTTATTTCACCTTTACAGTTGAGCTCATGAAAAATTATGCCAATTATCCATTTTCTCTCGGGCAATGTAGTAAGCGTTTGGGGCCCTTGGCGGTTGTCGGGCCATGGTACAAACTAAGTGTGGGAGCCTCCACCTGCGTCACTGGCCCCTCCACTAGTTCAATTAGGAAAAACACTTGTACTGTGCTATGCAGCCTTTCAACAGAATCCATTTCCTCATTTCTTTATTTTAATTAAATCAAGCCTGCTATCGCTCAGCCCGTCTAAATCGAGTTGCTCTCACATACTTCTCGTTTTGTGAAAAATCAAAATAGCCATGACATAAATCCTAATCCAATTTCTCCAATGCTCGTGCTGAGGAGCAGACTTCTTCAAGCAACCACACATTTCTTTGATCTGCTCCTTTTTAGCCACCAGCCTTATAGCTAGCTAAAAATTAAAATGTATTTTCTCAAGACTTTGTTCCAATTTAAAATGAACTAATCTATTTTTTGGAGTCTAAACCATAATTTCAGGCTCCTGATGAATACTGCAGACTAGATTAAACAAATGAATTTGAAAGAACTATGTTACATTTTTGGATAACAGCTTCAATAATTGAATGTCTACCAGATAAACAAAATGGAATTCATTTAGTTGTTCATCAAGACAACCTGAGGCTGCCCTGAAGAAGACAGATTTGGTCAAAATGCATAGGTATCCTGATAAAGGACTTTTAATCCACTTTGACGGTGTTCCTCGGATCCTTCTGCCTACCACTACACCCAGGCTTATATTGATTGAAATTACAATTGTTGCATTTGAGTATGCTTTTGCTTCTGATGGCAGGCTAGTTAGCTTACTGGCATGATAACAAAAAATAATTTTCAGTATTGTGATTCACTTGACACCTATTATTGCAAGATAGAGCCATAAAAAGTTAAGTGAAAGCAAAAAATGTAATGTGGTTTTGATGGATTTTTACCACAGGACTGATCTTTTTTTGTGTCTGTATGTATAGAGCATTTACTCCTAAACTAGTGCATCAACAAATCTGGCTTTGGGCACTGTATTTTTGCAGCAGTATAAGGCAAACACTATGTAATTTCTCTTGCACTAACCTTGAGTATTAGCCATGCACATGTGGGTTGGGTGCATACGACTACAGTCTGCATTCTCAACAGACAGAAGATTGATACTGCCAGTGCCAGCTCCAGAGAAAAGAGCCAGAATCAGAATGACTTTGATGTATTATTTTCATCTGGGCCGGTGCCACATATTGTACCTACTCAGAGCTCGAAGCACCATCTCATTGCATTTGGAAACATCCAGATTGGTCCCAAATGTCTCATATAAGAAGTCTTCAGCTGGGTGCATAAAGCTCTCTCAAATGTGGAATAATAATGACTGTTTATGACCCAAGCCATTTGAATTTATAGTATAGCAGTCTACATGAAAAAATAAAAATAAAAAAATAAGATGTATAAAGTTATATGTTTATGCTTATTAATATAATTTTGCTCAAAACTAGTATTACAAAAAGTACTCACATAAATAGGACTAGGTATGCACGATTTGGCAAAAAATATCGAATTGTGATTTTTCTTATAGGCATTGTGATAAGATTTATGGTTTGCATTTTAATAAAAGGATTCTGTTCAAAGTTCACATTTTAAACATGTCCAGAAGAACTGACTTAAGGACTGAAATAGGAACTAACAAACTAATACAAGAATCACATTTCAGAACATGTTTGTACAGATCTAAACTACAGGGTTAGCTGACAGGAGATTTTGTTATTTCTGGAGTAAATTTTGGAACCTCAAAAATTGCACCCTTTGCGATTTGATAATTGCGACCATTCAAATTGAGATTTCAATTTGATTCCTATTAATTGTACAGAACACAATGTAATATTTTTGTCAGTTGTGAGTTGGATGTTGTTGAATGAATCAGCTTGTCCAAATCTGAGGCCCTGGTTCTCAACCGGAAAAAGTTGGCTTGCCCTCTCCGGGTGGGTGTTGAGTCCTTGCTTCAAGTGGGGGTGTTCAAGTATCTCAGGGTCTTGTTCATGAGTGAGGGAAGGATGAAGTGTGAGATTGACAGGCAGATCGGTGCAGCATCTGCAGTGATGCAGTTGCAGTATTGGTCTGTTGTGGTAAAAAAGGAGCTGAGTCGAAAGGCAAAGTTCCCGATTTACTGGTTAATCTATGTTCCTGCCCTCACCTATGGTCATGAGCTCTGGGTAATGACCAAAAGGACAAGATCGCGGACACAAGTGGCCGAACTGGGTTTATTTCTCAGGGTGGCTGGGCGCTCCCTTAGGGATAGGGTGAGGAGCTCAGCCACACAGGAGGAGCTCGGAGTAGAGCTGCTGCTTCTACTTGTTGAGAGGAGCCAGCTGAGGTGACTTGGGCATTTGCTCAGGATGCCTCCTGGACACCTCCCTAGGGAGGTGTTCAAGGCATGTCCCACCGGGAGGAGACCCCGGAGAAGACCCAGGACACACTGGAGGGACTATGTTGAGGGAGGGACTCGGCTGGCCTGGGAACGCCTTGGTGTCCCATCGGAGGAGCTGGAGTACGTGTCTGGAATGAGGGAAGTCTGGGAGGCCCTGCTTAGACTGCTGCCCCTGCAGGTCGCAGGGATGAAAGTGGAATAAGGGATAAGTGGAAGAAAATGGATGGATGGAGTTGGATGTTTTATTTTCATTGCAGTTTTGCAATTAGTCTCAAATATGTTTTCCTTTAGTATCTAAATTGAGTTTGAAATTTTAGTATCGGGACAACATTAGTACTACATTGGTGAAATGTTTTGAATTTGTAGTTCTTTGTAACATAACAATTTATTTTATTTTGAAAGTTATTTGAAAATAAGTCTGATAATCAAAAAATTCAAATGTATATCCAGTGTCCATATACATGCTGGTTGCTGGTATGGAGTCACTAGAGCAGAGAACAGGATGGAAATGTCTGCAATCTGAAACCTTGTTAGGAATTTATGAAGTGCTAAAATGTTTTCTCCCCAGGGAGGTTTTGAGCCAGCTGCCAGTGCCACTGTAAGCCATTTAGTGCACAGCCTGCGGGTTTTGGTGCACGTTAGGATGCCAAGCAACACTGTTTGTATGTTGGACTTATTTCTGGCTCGAGTGCAAAGACATGATTCCTCCTAAAATTACTAATTCATTTCATACAGAGCTGAATGGGCCTGATTTTATGGCATTAAAAGCTAATTGGTACAACATTGACATTTCTAACCCCTTCCCTCTCCGGAGATGTTCGTGCACTAACAGCGTTTAGTGCGAGTCTCTTCACTGTGATGATGGCTTAAATTATACTTGAACGCGATTACAGCATCTGACCTTCTTTCATAATTGATAGTAGTTTATGTTAATAAGTCCCACTGTAGGGAGAGAGGGATGAATCAAAACGAATAAGCAGATGGAAAATTACTGAAATGGGTACATATTAAACAGCAAAATAAATGTGGACAGAATTGGTTGTTTTTTTGGTTGTAGAATGAGAAGGATAGCATTTTCTCAATATATATTCAGTGTTATCTGGGAAGCAGACTAAGATGCTTTATCTTGAATAAATTCCAACTTTTGTGAGATAGACATTTAAAATTTAGCATTTTTGCTTATGTCATTGGGTGGAACAGTTTGAGATGGTTTTACTGCTCTGGAGGTGATCAGAGGAGGTGATGGAGGAGAATAAAATAGTTTTGAAGATGTGATGGAGGAGAGTGAAATGTTATGAGGAGGTGATGGAGGAGAGTGAAATGTTCTAAGGAGGTGATGGAGGAGAGTGAGATGTTCTGAGGAGGAGATAGAGGAATGTGAAATAGTTCTGAAGTGGTGATGGGAGAGAGTGAGATGTTCTGAGGAGGTGATGGAATGAATTGAACTGATAAGGGTTCTTTGGATCTGATCTACATGTTCTTCTCTTTTCCAACAAATTCCAACCCCTTTACCACAATGTATCCTCACTAATATTTTTTATCTGTTTCTTCTGTTGCAGTTTTCAGTGAGGATCTCCATTCCAGCTTATACTTTGTCAATGCATCTGTGCAAGAGGTAGTATTTGCCAGCACAACAGGGACGTCGGTGCCCTGTCCGGCCAGTGGGGCGCCCCCTGCCTCGCTGCGCTGGTACTTGGCCACCGGAGAGGAGATCTACGATGTGCCGGGCATCAGACACGTTCACCCCAACGGAACCCTGCAGATCTTCAACTTCCTGCCATCCAGCTTCAGCAAACTGATCCATGACAACACGTACTATTGCACCGCCGAGAACCCCAGCGGCAAGATCCGGAGCCAGGATGTCCACATCAAAGCTGGTGGGTTCACTGAGTGGGGCATGGAGGGACTGCCAGACTTGTACATGTAGTGCAGAGCTCTATTGAAGATGTATTCAAGGTTTTCAACATCCTCTTTACGGGTGACATTTTGATGACATTCCACCATTCAAAATATTCAACATTTGTTTGTTTGAATTGATAACTGCCATAGCAACAGTGCCATGGCAATGATCAATTCAAAATAAACAAAAAAATATTGCGCAAGTATTGAATGGTGAAATGGGTAGGGGAAAAATGTTGTATAATGGTAACAATTCAGTTGTGTCTGTTTGCATCCTAGGAATGTCAGGATGCTATGGGTGCCATGCCATGCTTTAGTATTGACTTCAGTAGATTCAACTTTCAGCATATAAAATATAATTCACCAAAATTACTACTCCCATTACTTCCTGGTTTCCTGGTTTAGTTCAAGTTACCAAAACAATGTGGATGCTTTGCTATTTTGCTGCATTCACACCACATCGAAATTGCAACTGATCTTGGACTAGACCAGGACAAGAACAGAACCAAACTAATTCTACCATGACCAAGTGTGAACGCAGCCTTAGTAGGTCCCATTGATCTGTTCTGTTTTCCTGTCTAGTTTCACGAGAGCCCTACACAGTCCGAGTGGCCGACCAGAAGGCTATGAGAGGCAGTGTTGCTGTCTTCAAGTGCATTATCCCATCTTCTGTGGAGGCCTATGTCGCTGTTGTGTCATGGGAAAAAGACACCGTCTCACTCAGCTCAGGTAAGACCTTGGGCTCTTTCCTCATTAGAAAAACCCTGGCAAACAGCACTATAAGTGCCTCCCTACTCAATATTTTGTGCTGTGCTGTGCATGTTGTACCTGTATCGTCTTGTAGTCAGCCATTACTGTTGCCATGTTGTTCCTTGCCTTCCTACTCGCCAGAGGACGTTGATAACTGTCATATTGAATCACCGAGTTCCTCCTATACGCAGCCAACTCCCATTTCGAGTACAGCAAGGGGTAAAGTGGAAGGGTTTATGTGGCATCATTGACCTAGTTACCCTCCTTGTTTGAATCAATTGGCACAGCATGATGGCATAAGGCACCAGAACATGTTAGCGAATGGGGCT